>NC_086452.1:340959261-341270095 GCF_028390025.1 Pseudophryne corroboree | reverse complement strand
AAGATGGGCATTCTCCTCTGGGTGTAGACGCCCTAATTCTGGCAGTTAAAGAAGCGCTGCAAAATCCTGACAAAGATGAGGTTCAGGTGCAGCAGGTTTTTTTAAGCAAACCGCAGAAGTCTATAGTGACCTTTCCAGTTTCCAGGAACTAGATAACCAGTTTCAGGAAGCATGGTTACATCCTGATAAGAAATTCAGATTCAGAGGAAGTTCCAGGGGAGCGTCCAATGCTGCTAGAAGCAACAGAGGCAGAGGACGTCAACCAAACCGTACCAACCCCACAAGAACAAAAGGCTGCACCTAAGCCTTCGGCATGACGCCATAACATCTCACCTCGAAGATCCCAGAGTGGGGGCACGGCTAAGGAATTTCAGTCAAGTTTGGGTAGGGTCTTGTCAAGGCCTGGGTCAAAGATCTAATTTGTCAAGGGTACAAGATAGAGTTTCTCCTCCTTAAAGATTTTTCACCTCTAGTTTGCCAGCTTCTTTGGAGGCTTGTTTAACTCTCCAGGAGGCTAATTAGAGACTTCTGGAAGCAGGAGTCTTAATCCCCATACCAGAATACCAGAAGAACAAAGGATTCTACTCAAACTTATTTGTAGTTCTGAAGCCAGATGAATCGGTCAGGCCAATTTTGAATTTGAAGGCTCTGAACCCGTGTCTGCCAGTATTCAAGTTCAAGATGTAATCCCTGTGAGCAGTGATTGCCAGTCTGGAGAGCCAGGATTTCTTGGTGTCGTTAGACATAAAGGATGCTTATCTACACATCCCGATATGGATTCCTCACCAAGCTTTTCTTTGGTTTGCAGTCCTGTCCGATCATTATCAGTTCCAGGCCCTGCCATTTGGTCTATCATCGCTCCACGAGTTTTCATGAAAGTCCTGGCAGAAATGATGTTGCAACTCAGACTGCAGGGTGTGAATGTAATTCCGTACTTGGACGACCTTCTCATAAAGGCACCTTCCAAAGAGCACCTTTACAACAGCATAAGCCTCACAAAGGAAACTCTTATCCGTCATGGTTGGATTCTCAATCTTCAAAAATCACAACTACAACCCACTCAGCGAGTTACAGTTTTTGGGGATGATCCTACAATGAGTTTTTCTCCCCTTGGACAAGGCCAGGCCAATTCAGACCTTGGTGCGATCTGTTCTCCATCCACGTCGGGTGTCAATAAATCTTTGTATACAACTTCTGGGGAAAATGGTAGCCTCGTTCAAGGCAATTCAATACGGAAGGTTCCACTCACTTTTCAACTGGATCTTCTAGCAAAATGGTCAGGTTCGCATCTACACATGCACCAGATAATTTGTCTCTCTCCTCAGTCACGCTTATCCCTCCTTTGGTGGTAGCAAATACAAAACCTAGTAGCAGGAAGGGTTTTCGCAGTGTCAGATTGGACCCTGGTAACCACAGACGCCAGCCTGAGAGGCTGGGGGGCGGTGACGCAGGGTCATCTGTTTCAAGGAAGATGGTCAGCACAAGAGGCCAAACTTCCTAAAAACATCTTGGAGTTAGGAGCAATTTTCAATGCTCTACATCAGGCTTTTCATCTCCTACAGGGGCACGCCATTCAGATTCAATCGGACAACGCCACGGCAGTTGCATATGTCAACCGACAGGGCGGAACCAAAAGCAGAGGTGCAATGAAGGAAGTCACCAGGATTCTTCAGTGGGCAGAATGTCATGCAGTGGCGATATCAGCAATTTTCATCCCAGGAGTGGACAATTGGGAAGCCGACTTCCTAAGAAGGCAGGATCTACATCCAGGCGAGTGGGGACTCTACCCTCAGGTGTTTCAACAGATTGTGACACGTTGGGGTCGCCCACAGATAGACATAATGTCGTCTCGGCACAACAGGAAGCTAAACAGGTATTGCTCAAGAACAAGAGACCCATGGTCATGTGTTGTGAGGGGGCATGGTCACATGCTGCTAGTGGGAGTGGCTACATGACAGCCCCTTTTTGGGGGGGAATCCTGGAGGCAAGGCTAAAAATATATAGTAATGCCTCCAGTATAATAGAAATATATAGTAATACCTCCAGTATAATAGAAAATAAGAATTTACTTACCGATAATTCTATTTCTCATAGTCCGTAGTGGATGCTGGGGACTCCAAAAGGACCATGGGGAATAGCGGCTCCGCAGGAGACTGGGCACAAAAGTAAAAAGCTTTAGGACTACCTGGTGTGCACTGGCTCCTCCCCCTATGACCCTCCTCCAAGCCTCAGTTAGGATACTGTGCCCGGACGAGCGTACACAATAAGGAAGGATTTTGAATCCCGGGTAAGACTCATACCAGCCACACCAATCACACCGTACAACTTGTGATCTGAACCCAGTTAACAGCATGATAACAGAAGGAGCCTCTGAAAAGATGGCTCACAACAACAATAACCCGATTTTGTAACAATAACTATGTACAAGTAATGCAGACAAACCGCACTTGGGATGGGCGCCCAGCATCCACTACGGACTATGAGAAATAGAATTATCGGTAAGTAAATTCTTATTTTCTCTAACGTCCTAGTGGATGCTGGGGACTCCGAAAGGACCATGGGGATTATACCAAAGCTCCCAAACGGGCGGGAGAGTGCGGATGACTCTGCAGCACCGAATGAGAGAACTCCAGGTCCTCCTCAGCCAGGGTATCAAATTTGTAGAATTTAGCAAACGTGTTTGCCCCTGACCAAGTAGCTGCTCGGCAAAGTTGTAAAGCCGAGACCCCTCGGGCAGCCGCCCAAGATGAGCCCACTTTCCGTGTGGAATGGGCTTTAACAGATTTTGGTTGTGGCAGGCCTGCCACAGAATGTGCAAGCTGAATTGTACTACAAATCCAACGAGCAATCGTCTGCTTAGAAGCAGGAGCACCCAGCTTATTGGGTGCATACAGGATAAACAGCGAATCAGATTTTCTGACTCCAGCCGTCCTGGAAACATACATTTTCAGGGCCCTGACAACGTCCAGCAACTTGGAATCCTCCAAGTCCCTAGTAGCCGCAGGCACCACAATAGGCTGGTTCAAGTGAAAAGCTGAAACCACCTTAGGGAGAAATTGAGGACGAGTCCTCAATTCTGCCCTGTCCGTATGAAAAATTAGGTAAGGGCTTTTATAGGATAAAGCCGCCAATTCTGAGACACGCCTGGCTGAAGCCAGGGCTAACAGCATTACCACTTTCCATGTGAGATATTTTAAGTCCACAGTGGTGAGTGGTTCAAACCAATGTGATTTTAGGAATCCCAAAACTACATTGAGATCCCAAGGTGCCACTGGAGGCACAAAAGGAGGCTGTATATACAGTACTCCCTTGACAAACGTCTGAACTTCAGGAACAGAAGCCAGTTCTTTTTGGAAGAAAATTGACAGGGCCGAAATTTGAACCTTAATGGACCCTAATTTGAGGCCCATAGACAGTCCTGTTTGCAGGAAATGCAGGAAACGACCCAGTTGAAATTCCTCTGTAGGGGCCTTCCTGGCCTCGCACCACGCAACATATTTACGCAAAATACGGTGATAATGTTGTACGGTTACATCCTTCCTTGCTTTGATCAGGGTAGGGATGACTTCATCCGGAATGCCTTTTTCCTTCAGGATCCGGCGTTCAACCGCTATGCCGTCAAACGCAGCCGCGGTAAGTCTTGGAACAGACATGGTCCCTGCTGGAGCAGGTCCTTTCTTAGAGGTAGAGGCCACAGGTCTTCCGTGAGCATCTCTTGAATTTCCGGGTACCAAGTCCTTCTTGGCCAATCCGGAGCCACGAGTATAGTCTTTACTCCTCTCCTTCTTATGATTCTCAGTACTTTTGGTATGAGAGGAAGAGGAGGGAACACATACACTGACTGGTACACCCACGGTGTTACCAGGGCGTCCACAGCTATTGCCTGAGGGTCCCTTGACCTGGCGCAATATCTGTCCAGTTTTTTGTTGAGGCGGGACGCCATCATGTCCACCTTTGGTTTTTCCCAACGGTTCACAATCATGTGGAAGACTTCTGGGTGAAGTCCCCACTCCCCCGGGTGAAGATCGTGTCTGCTGAGGAAGTCTGCTTCCCAGTTGTCCACTCCCGGAATGAACACTGCTGACAGTGCTATCACATGATTCTCTGCCCAGCGAAGAATCCTTGCCACTTCCATCATTGCCCTCCTGCTTCTTGTGCCACCCTGTCTGTTTACGTGGGCGACTGCCGTGATGTTGTCCGACTGGATCAACACCGGCTGACCCTGAAGCAGAGGTCTTGCCTGACTTAGGGCATTGTAAATGGCCCTTAGTTCCAGGATATTTATGTGAAGTGACGTTTCCATGCTTGACCACAAGCCTTGGAAATTTCTTCCCTGTGTGACTGCTCCCCAGCCTCTCAGGCTGGCATCCGTGGTCACCAGGACCCAATCCTGAATGCCGAATCTGCGGCCCTCTAGGAGATGAGCACTCTGTAACCACCACAGGAGAGACACCCTTGTCCTTGGAGACAGGGTTATCCGCTGATGCATTTGAAGATGCGATCCGGACCATTTGTCCAGCAGATCCCACTGAAAAGTTCTTGCGTGGAATCTGCCGAATGGAATCGCTTCGTAAGAAGCCACCATCTTTCCCAGGACCCTTGTGCATTGGTGTACTGACACTTGGCCTGGTCTTAGGAGGTTCCTGACTAGGTCGGATAACTCCCTGGCTTTCTCCTCCGGGAGAAACACCTTTTTCTGTACTGTGTCCAGAATCATCCCTAGGAACAGCAGACGTGTCGTCGGAATCAGCTGCGATTTTGGAATATTTAGAATCCATCCGTGCTGTCGTAGTACTACTTGAGATAGTGCTACTCCGACCTCTAACTGTTCTCTGGACCTTGCCCTTATCAGGAGATCGTCCAAGTAAGGGATAATTAATACGCCTTCTCTTCGAAGAAGAATCATCATTTCGGCCATTACCTTGGTAAAGACCCGGGGTGCCGTGGACAATCCAAACGGCAGCGTCTGAAACTGATAGTGACAGTTCTACTTTAAACTTTTACACTAAGCAGCTCAGGAGAGCCCCTTAGCCTGCACCCGTCTCGTTCGGGCACAAAAATCTAACTGAGGCTTGGAGGAGGGTCATAGGGGGAGGAGCCAGTGCACACCAGGTAGTCCTAAAGCTTTTTACTTTTGTGCCCAGTCTCCTGCGGAGCCGCTATTCCCCATGGTCCTTTCGGAGTCCCCAGCATCCACTAGGACGTTAGAGAAATATATAGTAATGTCCCCAATTTAATAACAATATTTAGTAATGCCTGCATTATAACCGGAAAATACAGCCACTGTCGCACTCCCAGTAACCCTGACAAAGTGGGAGGAGCTGTCATACTGCCAAGCACCATGGTCTTGTTGCTTTGTGGCACATTATAATTGTGGTAATGGCAAAGTGTGTTGCAGGTGGTACTGCGTACCCACTGCCAAATTCTTAAGGGTACTCCGTACCCAAGCGTACCCGCATACTTGCACCGCTGGGTATTAGAGAAAATCAAGAAGGAAGGAGTAGTAGCCATACTGATTGCTCCAGGCGTGGTATGCAGATCTCAGAGCTGTGTTAATAGACGATCTATGGATGCTTCTACTACAGACAGATCTGTTGCAACAGGGTCCGTTTCTCTTTCCAGACTTACGAAGGCTTCATTTAACGGCGTGGCTACTGGAAGGCATATATAGGCTGGTGCAATAACAGACATTACCAACCAGATGTTTTTTTAAATTGGGAAGACTCTTAAGATCTTTGCAGACAAGTGCAGATATCGGCCCTGACGGTATTTTTCCATAGACGCCTGGCCATTTTGCCAGAAGTCCAGACCTTTCTTCAGGGAGTGGTTCGTATTCAGCCTCCATTTGTGCCGCCTACGGCCCCCTGGGATTTAAATTTAGTGTTGGAATTTCTGCAATCTTCATTGTTCGAACCATTAAAAGTCGACAGATTTGAAATATTTGACTTGGAAAATGGTTACTTTGCTTTAGCATCAGCTAGAAGAGTTTCTGATCTTGGAGCGTTGTCATGCAAGTCACCCTATTTAATTTTCCACCCTGACAGGACGGAACTTCGCGCCAAGCGGTCTTTCCTTCCAAAGGTGGTGTCCGCTTTTCATATCAATCAACCAATTGTGGTTCCAGATTACAAATTACAAATCCTGCTGTGGCACCGGTCACATTAGATGTAGTACGGGTTCTCAAGATCTATGGCCCTCATTCCGAGTTGTTCGCTCGCTAGCTGCTTTTAGCAGCATTGCACAGGCTAGGCCGCCGCCCTCTGGGAGTGTATCTTAGCTTAGCAGAATTGCGAACGAAAGATTCGCAGAATTGCGAATAGAAATTTCTTAGCAGTTTCTGAGTAGCTCCAGACTTACTCAGCCATTGCGATCAGTTCAGTCAGTTTCGTTCCTGGTTTGACGTCACAAACACACCCAGCGTTCGCCCAGACACTCCCCCGTTTCTTCAGACACTCCCGCGTTTTTCCCAGAAACGCCAGCGTTTTTCCACACACGCCCAGAAAACGGCCAGTTTCCGCCCAGAAACACCCACTTCCTGTCAATCACACTACGATCACCAGAACGATGAAAAATCCTTGTTATGCCGTGAGTAAAATACCTAACTTTTGTGTAAAATAACTAACCGCATGCGCTCTGTGAACCTTGCGCATGCGCAGTAAGCGACTAATCGCAATATAACGAAAATCGGCAACGAGCGAACAACTCGGAATGACCTCCTATGTACACTGTACCAGGGATATTAGAAATATGGATTCCCTTTTTATCCTGTTTGATGCTACTAAAAGAAGTCTTCCTGCCTCGAAACAGACGATTGCCAGGTGGATTAAGGTCACCATCCAACAGGCTTACTTAAAGGCTTCCTTACCGTTACTTCTCTCAGTTAGGGCCCACTCTACACGCTCGGTTGGGTCTTCTTGCGCGGCAGCTCGAGGAGTCTCTGTACTGCAGTTATGCCGTGCAGCTACGTTGTTCGGATCCAACACCTTTGTTAAGCTTTATCAGTTTGACACACTGGCATTGGAGGACTCTCAATTTGCACATTCCGTGTTACAGGCAGTACAGCATGTTCCCACCCGGGATAACAGCTTCGGGACGTCCCCGCAGTAAACCATTCCACCAGTATCCCCTTTGGAGGACAGAGAAAATGGGATTTTAGTACTTACTGGTAAATCTTTTTCTTGGAGTCCATAGGGGATATTGGGCGCTCGCCCGTGCTGGGGTTTTTTTTTTTTTTTTTTTTTCCTGCAAACTTCAGTGATTGAATGTGTCTGAGATTTTGTTTATATGTTCTAAGATATATAGTTGGGTTCTTTCTTTTACCTTTTCTATTATCTTTCTTCTCCTCTCCAAATTTGCTCCGTCTCTTCGGGCACAGTATTCTAGACTGGTTGTAGGAGGGGCATAGTGGGGAGGAGCCAGCACACACCATCACTGAGAAATTTAAAGTGCATCAGCTTCATAGGACCCCATCTATACCCCACAGTAAACCATTTCACCAGTATCCCCTATGCAGTCCAAGAAAAGGCTTTACCGGTAAGTACCAAAATCCTATTTTTAACTGCATCCCCGGTACAGATGGGTTGCTGATGTTGTTTTAAACTGGCGCTGGTAACATTTTGGCACGGCACTGGAGAGAGAAAGCACTGTCCAAATTTAGAATGGCCACTGCCACCCACACCCATTTTCGGGAATAGCGGAGACCACAATCCTAGCTGCACATATCACAATTCTTTCACGTTTTGCACTTGTTCATGTTTTGATGTTTGCCTTATTACTGAACAGAGCAGTATATTATATACATGACGTGACATGATATAGAAGCTATATATACATATACAGGTTTATCATTCTTGCTACAAGGCCCTCCACTTATGACAAACACCACTAATGACTATAAGTTTAATGACACATGAAGCCAGAAAGGTTAGCCTCGATACCGTTATCACTAGTATTCTGAAACCCCTATTGAGGTTGAGAGATTCTGTAGCCAATTTCTAAGATTAGAAAAACTCTGCATCCTGTTCTTTTGGACATTTGTATCTTGGAAACCGGGGAAGGGTGGTTGAGTGGAAGAGCTTAGAGAATAAAGTTAACCCTTTTAAATTCCCAGCTTCTGTGCACTTAACCCTAGTGTTCCTCAGATTCAGAGAAATGGCTTTAATGATAACTAGCTACATCCTGGTATCCAGTGTTACTGTGGCTTCAGTCATTATCTTCTTTTATTGTTGGGGCTGTTATTTAGTCTGTCCATAGTTTACCTGAAGCACTTATCTTGATAGTAGATGAGTGGTTTCAACTATTTGTGCATATATACTGCATAGTGTATGCCCCCCAAAAGAGCAGCGATTCAAGTGTGCATCTGATCGGGATTGTTGAAAATGCCAATAGGGACTGCTGGAAAATCCAGTCGGACAAAGCTTTGCCCGTCCTATATCTAGGTTGGATCATAATGGTTTCAAAACAAGACATAGGGGTATATTTACTAAAGGTCGATTTATCAATTTCAATTTGATGAACACATTTTACTAACATGATTTTTGATATTCATTTTTAAATGTTATCAAATGTGTGTTTTAGTCCTGGAAATACAACATTGATTTAGATGAATAAAAATTGACCTTTAGTAATTATTCTTCCTAGTATGAACTATTGCTATTTAGTGTGACTGCCACTGGTTTGTATTGTATATAGTTGTAACCATGGTGCATAAACAAGATTATGAAATGGTCCTGTGCAATTGCCTTTGCAGATTATGACTTTGTTTTCAGAGGTTCATTTTCTGTGTTACTGTTCTGTGTGGCCATCAGGCAAGCCACTGCCTTATGTTTTCTGTCTTGTGGTATTTAGGGGTGGCTGTTATTGTGCTATCGTATGTTATGGCAATCGATGGAAAGAGCTCAATCATTCTTAGAGTGTTCTCTGTTGGTACTTATTAGCCTTTTGGGCATAAAGAAAAATTTCAAACACAATTTAAAATTAAGGTTTAAGTAAAGTACTGTCAGCTATTTGAGGGCTTGGCATCGTGCCCCAATTCAATGGGTCCACCAAAGCCTGTAGAGGGATCGCTTATACCAGAGGGGATCCGGTCAAGATGCCGGCTGTTGGGATCCCGGCAGCCAGAATACAGATGCCGGAATCCTGACACCCGTCAACATAACAATGCCGGAACACACACAGTGACGACGGTGTACAGCACCACCAGTCCATTTAGTCAACTGCTAGGTAACCTACTCTGGGGCAGTAGCGCACATCTGTTCATGGAATATTAAGTCCAAAGTCTGAATTTAACCAAGGACTGTACAGCTGTAAAAGGACCAGTAATTATTTAAGTCGCTACCATACATAATTTACTTATTAATATTTCTCTGACGTCCTAGTGGATGCTGGGAACTCCGTAAGGACCATGGGGAATAGCGGCTCCGCAGGAGACTGGGCACAACTAAGATAGATTTAGGACTACCTGGTGTGCACTGGCTCCTCCCTCTATGCCCCTCCTCCAGACCTCAGTTAGAATTTTGTGCCTGGCCGAGCTGGATGCACACTAGGGGCTCTCCTGAGCTCCTAGAAAAGAAAGTATCATTTAGGTTTTTTATTTTCAGTGAGATCTGCTGGCAACAGACTCACTGCTACGAGGGACTAAGGGGAGAGAAGCGAACTTACCTGCTTGCAGCTAGCTTGGGCTTCTAGGCTACTGGACACCATTAGCTCCAGAGGGATCGAACACAGGCCCAGCCTCGGTCGTCCGGTCCCGGAGCCGCGCCGCCTTCCCCCTTACAGAGCCAGAAGCAAGAAGACGTTCCTGGAAATCGGCGGCAGAAGACTTCGGTCTTCATCAAGGTAGCGCACAGCACTGCAGCTGTGCGCCATTGCTCCCGATGCACACCACACACTCCGGTCACTGATGGGTGCAGGGCGCTGGGGGGGGGGCGCCCTGGGCTGCAATAATAGTACCTTGCTGGCAAAATAAACACATAATATAGTCATTAAGACTATATATGTGTAAAATCCCCTGCCAGATATACATATAAAAAAGCGGGAGAAGTCCGCCGGAAAAGGGGCGGGGCTATCTCCCTCAGCACACTGGCGCCATTTTCCCTCACAGTTCCGCTGGAAGGACGCTCCCCAGGCTCTCCCCTGCAGTTTCCAGACTACATAGGGTAAAAAAGAGAGGGGGGGCACTAAATTTAGGCGCAATCTGTGTAATATCAGCAGCTATAGGGGAAAAATCACTGTGGGTAGTGTGAATCCCTGTATATATAGCGCTCTGGTGTGTGCTGGCATACTCTCTCTCTGTCTCCCCAAAGGACTTTGTGGGGTCCTGTCCTCAGTCAGAGCATTCCCTGTGTGTGTGCGGTGTGTCTGTACGGCTGTGTCGACATGTTTGATGAGGAGGCTTATGTGGAGGCGGAGCAGATGCCGGTAAATGTGATGTCACCCCCTGCGGGGTCGACACCTGAGTGGATGGACATGTGGAAGGAATTACGCGACAGTGTCAGCTCCTTACATAAAAGGTTTGACGACATAGCAGATGTGGGACAGCCGGCTTCTCAGCCTGTGCCTGCCCAGGCGTCTCAAAAGCCATCAGGGGCCCTAAAACGCCCACTACCTCAGATGGCAGACACAGATGTCGACACGGATACTGACTCCAGTGTCGACGACGATGAGACTAGTGTACATTCCAATAGAGCCACCCGTTATATGATTACGGCAATGAAAAATGTGTTGCACATTTCAGATATTACCCCAGGTACCACAAAAAAGGGTATTATGTTTGGGGAGAAAAAGCTTCCAGTGGTTTTTCCCCCATCTGATGAATTAAATGAAGTGTGTGAAGAAGCGTGGGTTTCCCCCGATAAGAAACTGGTAATTTCTAAAGGTTACTAATGGCGTACCCTTTCCCGCCAGAGGATAGGTCACGTTGGGAGTCATCCCCTAGGGTGGATAAAGCGCTCACACGTCTGTCAAAAAAGGTGGCACTACTGTCTCCGGACACGGCCGCCCTAAAGGAGCCTGCAGATAGAAAGCAGGAGGCTATCCTGAAGTCTGTATATACACACTCAGGTATTATACTGAGACCAGCTATTGCTTCAGCATGGATGTGCAGTGCTGCAGCTGCGTGGTCAGATTCCCTGTCAGATAACATTGATACCTTAGACAGGGACACTATATTGCTAACCATAGAGCATATTAAAGACGCAGTCTTATACATGAGAGATGCACAGAGGGATATTTGCCGGCTGGCATCTAAAATAAACGCAATGTCCATTTCTGCCAGGAGAGGATTGTGGACTCGGCAGTGGACAGGTGATGCTGATTCTAAAAGGCACATGGAAGTTTTGCCTTACAAGGGTGAGGAGTTGTTTGGGGATGGTCTCTCGGACCTCGTTTCCACAGCTACAGCTGGGAAATCGACATTTTTACCCCATGTTCCCTCACAGCCGAAGAAAGCACCGTATTATCAGGTACAGTCCTTTCGGTCCCAGAAAGGCAAGCGGGTTAAAGGCGCGTCCTTTCTGCCCAGAGGCAGAGGTAGAGGGAAAAAGCTGCGGCATACAGCCAGTTCCCAGGAACAAAAGTCCTCCCCCGCTTCCTCTAAGTCCGCCGCATGACGCTAGGGCTGGTGGGGGCCCGTCTCAAGTACTTCAGCGACCAGTGGGCTCGCTCACGGGTGGATCCCTGGATTCTACAGGTAGTATCTCAGGGGTACAAGCTGGAGTTTGAGACGTCTCCCCCTCGCCGTTTCCTCAAATCTGCCTTGCCGACAGCTCCCTCAGACAGGGAGGCAGTGCTGGAGGCAATTCACAAGCTGTATTCGCAGCAGGTGATAGTCAAGGTACCCCTCCTTCAACAAGGACGGGGTTACTATTCCACAATGTTTGTGGTACCGAAACCGGACGGTTCGGTGAGACCCATCCTAAATTTGAAATCCTTGAACACTTATATACGAAGGAATCGCTCAGGGCGGTTATTGCAAGCCTGGACGAAAGGGATTACATGGTATCACTGGACATCAAGGATGCTTACCTGCCCCCATTTACCCATTTACCCCCCTCACCAGGAGTACCTCAGATTTGTGGTACAGGACTGTCATTACCAATTCCAGACGTTGCCGTTTGGTCTGTCCACGGCACCGAGGGTATTTACCAAGGTAATGGCAGAGATGATGATACTCCTTCGAAAAAAGGGAGTTATAATTATCCCGTACTTGGACGATCTCCTTATAAAGGCGAGGTCCAGGGAACAGTTGTTGATCGGAGTAGCACTGGCTCGGGCAGTGCTGCAACAGCACGGCTGGATCCTGAACATTCCGAAGTCGCAGCTGGTTCCTACAACGCGTCTACTGTTCCTGGGGATGGTTCTCGACACAGAACAGAAAAAAGTGTTTCTCCCGGAGGAGAAGGCCAAGGAGTTGTCATCTCTAGTCAGAGACCTCCTAAAACCAAAACAGGTGTCGGTGCACCACTGCACGCGAGTCCTGGGAAAAATGGTGGCTTCTTACGAAGCAATTCCATTCGGAAGGTTCCATGCAAGGATCTTTCACAAGTGGTCCGGATCGCATCTTCAGATGCATCGGCTGATAACCCTGTCTCCAAGGGCCAGGGTGTCGCTGCTGTGGTGGCTGCAGAGTGCTCATCTTCTAGAGGGCCGCAGATTCGGCATACAGGACTGGGTCCTGGTGACCACGGATGCCAGCCTTCGAGGTTGGGGGGCAGTCACGCAGGGAAGAAACTTTCAAGGACAATGGTCAAGTCAGGAGACTTCCCTACACATAAATATTCTGGAACTAAGGGCCATTTACAATGCCCTAAGACAGGCAAGACCCCTGCTTCAACACCAGCCGGTGCTGATCCAGTCAGACAACATCACGGCGGTCGCCCATGTAAACCGACAGGGCGGCACAAGAAGCAGGATGTCGATGGCAGAAGCCACAAGGATTCTCCGATGGGCGGAAAATCACGTGTTAGCACTGTCAGCAGTGTTCATTCCGGGAGTGGACAACTGGGAAGCAGACTTCCTCAGCAGACACGACCTCCACCCGGGAGAGTGGGGACTTCATCCAGAAGTCTTCAAAATGCTGGTAAACCGTTGGGAAAGACCACAGGTGGACATGATGGCGTCCCGCCTCAACAAAAAGTTGAAAAGATATTGCGCCAGGTCAAGGGACCCTCAGGCGATAGCTGTGGACGCTCTAGTGACACCGTGGGTGTACCAGTCGGTTTATGTGTTCCCTCCTCTACTTCTCATACCCAAGGTACTGAGAATAATAAGAAGAAGAGGAGTAAGAACTATACTAGTGGTTCCGGATTGGCCAAGAAGATCCTGGTACCCGGAACTTCAAGAGATGTTATCAGAGGACCCTTGGCCTCTGCCGCTCAGACAGGACCTGCTGCTGCAGGGGCCCTGTCTGTTCCAAGACTTACCGCGACTGCGTTTGACGGCATGGCGGTTGAACACCGGATCCTAAAAGAAAAAGGCATTCCGGAGGAAGTTATTCCTACACTGATTAAAGCTAGGAAAGAGGTGACCGCAAACCATTATCACCGCATATGGCGGAAATATGTTGCGTGGTGTGAGGCCAGGAAGGCCCCAACGGAGGAATTTCAACTGGGTCGTTTTCTGCACTTCCTGCAGTCAGGAGTGACTATGGGCCTAAAATTGGGCTCCATTAAGGTCCAGATTTCGGCTCTGTCCATTTTCTTCCAAAAAGAACTGGCTTCACTGCCTGAAGTTCAGACTTTTGTTAAAGGAGTGCTGCATATTCAGCCCCCGTTTGTGCCTCCAGTGGCACCGTGGGATCTCAACGTGGTGTTGGATTTCCTAAAGTCGCATTGGTTTGAGCCACTTAAGACCGTGGAGCTAAAATACCTCACGTGGAAAGTGGTCATGCTGTTGGCCCTGGCGTCGGCCAGGCGTGTATCAGAATTGGCGGCTTTGTCATGTAAAAGCCCTTATCTGATTTTCATACGGATAGGGCGGAATTGAGGAGTCGTTCCCAATTCCTTCCTAAGGTGGTATCAGCGTTTCATGTGAACCAACCTATTGTGGTGCCTGCGGCTACTCGGGACTTGGAGGACTTTAAGTTGCTGGACGTAGTCAGGGCCCTGAAAATATATGTTTCCAGGACGGCTGAAGTCAGCAAAACTGACTCGCTGTTTATCCTGTATGCACCCAACAAGCTGGGTGCTCCTGCTTCTAAGCAGACTATTGCTCGCTGGATCTGTAGCACGATTCAACTTGCACATTCTGCGGCTGGACTGCCGCATCCTAAATCGGTAAAAGCCCATTCCACGAGGAAAGTGGGCTCTTCTTGGGCGGCTGCCCGAGGGGTCTCGGCTTTACAACTTTGCAGAGCTGCTACTTGGTCGGGTTCAAACACTTTTGCAAGATTCTACAAGTTTGATACCCTGGCTGAGGAGGACCTTGAGTTTGCTCATTCGGTGCTGCAGAGTCATCCGCACTCTCCCGCCCGTTTGGGAGCTTTGGTATAATCCCCATGGTCCTTACGGAGTTCCCAGCATCCACTAGGACGTCAGAGAAAATAAGATTTTACTCACCGGTAAATCTAGTAGTCCGTAGTGGATGCTGGCGCCCATCCCAAGTGCGGATTGTCTGCAATACTTGTATATAGTTATTGCCTAACTAAAGGGTTATTGTTATGAGCCTTCTGTTCGTGAGGCTCAGTTGTTTTTCATACTGTTAACTGGGTATAGTATCACGAGTTGTACGGTGTGATTGGTGTGGCTGGTATGAGTCTTACCCGGGATTTCAAATCCTTTCCTTATTGTGTCAGATCTTCCGGGCACAGTTTCCTAACTGAGGTCTGGAGGAGGGGCATAGAGGGAGGAGCCAGTGCACACCAGGTAGTCCTAAATCTTTCTTAGTTGTGCCCAGTCTCCTGCGGAGCCGCTATTCCCCATGGTCCTTACGGAGTTCCCAGCATCCACTACGGACTACGAGAAATAGATTTACTGGTGAGTAAAATCTTATTTTTACTGAACAACAAGTCTGCAGACATTATCTTAAGGGGGTGTAGTATGTGTTGCCGGCGGTCAGGCTCCTGGCGACCAGCATACCGGCGCCGGAATCCCAACTGCCAGCATACCGCCAGCTGGGTGAGCGCAAATTAGCCCCTTGCGGGCTCGCTGCGCTCGCCACGCTATATATTCTCCCTCCAGGGGGGTCATGGACCCCCAAGAGGGAGAAAAGTTGTCAGTATGGCGGCGGTCGGGATTCCAGCGCCGGTATGGTGGTCGTCGGGAGCCCGGCCGCCGGCAACCTGAAGACCACCCATCTTATGGCATAGCAGGACACTGTATGTGCTAAATTGCATATTCATTGTATATGTTGCCCACCTGTATATCCATTGCTTCTACTTACATTTTATGTGTTTTTATTGAAGACTCATTGTTGGTTTAATAAATATTTTTACTACATTTAAACAGGCAGCCTGGTATAAGCACTCCCATTATAGAGGTTCTGATATGTAGTGGGCTTCCAGTACCACAGTGTGGGGGCAGATGTACTAGTTGGTTAATTAATTAATTTACATAATACAGATTTCTGTGATTAACCAGCGCCCACTATTTTACTAATATTCCTTGTAAAGCCTGTAATGTTTCAGCAATGTGCACCTTGTGCCGACTAAATGGTTTGTCTTAAAAAGGCCCATCTCAAAAAGGGGAAAGGATTAAACACAAGACGGATCCAGATCCACCTGAACTGGGTAATGATACCCCAGTTAATTAGCATTTAATATTATAGTATAACTTTCAGATCTGTTGTATCTCCATTATACAGACCTGATATCTGTTGTTGTCCAAAGGTGACTTTACTTTATACCGGGAAGTCAGAAATCTATGTGGTGTGTAAAGGCGGAGATTTGTAACCAGGAGTATGTGTAGTATAATTATGGGGATGCAGGTAAAAGATTTATTCTGTTAATGCCGTGCTGAGACAATACAAATACTTTGTAGAACAATGAAAATGTAGCTTACTCATATGTTTTTTTTGTTTATTACACAAGCACCGTCTGTCAGAAGAGGTTCTGCTGAAGTTCACAGAGCTCAGGAAATATGTCCTGTCAATCAGTCATTGCCAAGTGAGCGTGGGGTGAGTGCTAGTTTCAGAAAATTAATCTGAGCATTATTATATTATTGGTAAGGAATATCCTGATCTGATCAAATTTGTGAATGAGGCTGCGTAATTGAAATCTCTGTAACAAAAAACCCACCTATGGCATAAGGTTTGGGGTGAAGCTGTACAGAAATGGGCACGTAAGCAAACTTTCACTCATTATAGTTACTTGGTAAGTGAATAAATACCACTGCCACTGTTTCTCTATTTTCATATGTGAGCAAAGCACCTTCCCTTTTTCAATTGCCTTGCCAAATCAACCATATTCAATAGCTAGGTCTACAAATAAAAAAATGTCTGAACTAAAATGTTAGAAGCAGTAATAATTATTATTTTTGTTATTATTATTTATTACCCGTTATTTACATAGCGCACACATATTCCACAGCGCTTTACAGAGAGAATATTTGTCCATTCACATCAGTCCCTGCCCCAGTGGATCTTATAAAATGTATACCCTGCCACGTGTACACACAGACACATTCATGCTAGGGCAGTGGTGGAAGTAGAAAAAATGTCTTATAGCTACTGTGTGCACGTGTGTCGAAAAATGGGTGTGTCCAAAAGCCACACGGGGCGTGGCCAATGAAAATGGGGGCGTGATACACATATGGGTGGGCCAGATACACTTATGACACCAATAGTGCCAGATACACATATGCCCCCACAGTGCCAGATACGCCCCCACCGTGCTAGATATGCTCCTACAGTGCCAGATGCACAAATGCCCCACGGTGCCAGATGCACAAATGTCCCAAGTAGTTCCAAATATGTCCCCACAGTGCCAGAAACACATTGCCCCAGAGTGTCAGATACACACATACCCCCACTGCGCCATATAGACATATGCCCCCACTGCGCCATATAGACATATGCCCCCACTGTGCCAGATACACACATGCCTCCACAGTGCCAGATACACACATGCCCCCACAGTGCCAGATACACATGCCCCCACAGTGCCAGATACACATGCCCCTTACAGTGCCAGATATACATGCCCCCAGAGTGCCAGATATGCCCCAGCAGTGCAACTCACCGTTGTTGTTGCTGCTGCCTGGGGCTGGCACTATCTTCTGCTGCTGAGGAGAGGAGAGCGTAGCACGAGCTTCTCCTGTCCCTCTCCTGCCCTCAGTCCGGTCTCCTGAACTGGTGCCGGTTCGCGAGCCAATCAGGGCTCGCAGTTCAGCTGCAGCGGCTCCTGATTGGCTGCCGGTCCGCGAGCTCTGATTGGCTCACGAACCGGCTCAGTGCACGCCGCCGCTGCCAGACTCTGGGGACTCGCAGGCAGGAGAGGCGCATGCTGCGCTCTCCTCTCTCCAACACCCGGTGTCTGCAAGTTGGCGGTACGGCGTACCTGCTGGGATTTTCTTACAGGTACGCCGTACTGCCATACTTGCAGCACTGCGCTACGGTTAATTTTTGTTGGGAGCCAATTAACCTACCAGCATATTTTTAGGTTGTGGGAGGAAACTGGAGCACCTGGAGGAAACCCACGCAAGCACAGGGAGAATATACGAACTCCACACAGTTAGATCCATGGTGGGATTCGAACCCATGACCTCAGTGCTGTGAGGCAGTAATGCTAACCATTACACTGTCCGTGCTGCCCCTAAACCTGTCACTCTATCATTTTATGTCAAAAGCTGTGCACTAAGTCTCCTCTCAATTTCCCAATTACCACATTCAAGGTATCACTTGCACTATTTGTATATTCTTCATATTCTTTTAAATAACAGCTAATTATTGAACCCAAGGAGGTTTGCAGGTTGTATTAGGCTGGAGTACCGAACTAAGTAGGTTTACCTAATGTTTCTGCTGATGTGGCAGCAAAAAGAGCTAAACTAAGATATTACTGCCAGTTGATTAGAAAGTTTCAATATGGCTTGTGTTATAGAAGTAATTCATGCAGTCCCTACCACGTCTTGTAAAGACTGACAGAAGTGTTCTAGAAAAAGCTAAAGACATTATTGGGAAAAATAGTCCAGTAATGACTATACAGGTATTAGTAAATTGTGAGCTGTGCACGCAGGCTTACTAGCACCATCATAGAAACTTGTTAGTACAATAACAAAAATATGACTGTATTTGTATAGTTAGCCAGAACTCCTTACTGTTAGTCTAGGTCCATATGGATTTTTATCTCTATTGACAGACCCTCCAACATGACCCGCCCCACTAGGTACAAAATGCTCTGTTCCTGGACTTCCCTCTTAATTTATGATTTCCATCACCTGTGTTGAACTAGTTAAATGATAAGAAAGCTGTTTCTTCACAAGTGATGGTAATAATAACTTAAGAGGGATGTCCAGAAACAGAGCATTTTGTACCTAGTGGGCCGGGTCATGTTGGAGGGTATGTATTGACCTTGTACTTCAATCAAAAGTGAAACATACATTTACGGATGATGGAGGCCACTGCTCATTGGGACCTTCAAAGCAGCAGATATTTTTCTGTACCCTTCCCCAGATTTGTGCCTCGAGACAATCCTGTCTCGGAAGTCTACAGACAATTCCTTTGACTTCATGCTTGGTTTGTGCTCAGACATGCACTGTCAAGTGTGGGACCTTATATAGACAGGTGTGTGCCTTTCCAAATCATGTCCAATCAACTGAATTTACCACAGGTGGACTCCAATTAAGATGTAGAAACATCTCAAGGATTATCAGTGGAAACAGGATGCACCTGAGCTCAATTTTGAGCTTCATGGCAAAGGCTGTGAATACTTATGTACAAGTGATTTCTTAGTTTTATATTTTTAATAAATTTGCAAAAAAAAACCTTTTTTCATGTTGTCATTATGGGGTATTGTGTGTAGAATTTTGAGGGGAAAAATTAATTTATTCCATTGTGTAATAAGGCTGTAACCTAACAAAATGTGAAGCGCTGTGAATTCTTACCGGATGCACTGTACTCTGTGTGTGTATGTGTAACATTTTTACCTAAGGTGCGCTACTAAAGTGTTATCAGGGTAATCCCTCAATTTGTATAAAAGGGTAATCCCTATGGAATTATACTCCCTATTTGCTATAATGTCACTCACATAAAAACAATAATTTCATACCTGAGTGTTTATTCTTGGTATACAATATAAAAATTCACATAATTTAAAAGACATAATTGTTGCATAAAATTGAATGTACAATATATAATTTGTCATGTACCCTACCACTTAATTAGGAGGTATAGTTTAGTTTTCCACTTCACCCTTATAGGTATATATTAAAGCGCTGATTTTCCAAGATGGCTTTAATAAAGCTGAACAGTATCTTTAATGGGTACTAGGTGATGTTAAATCTCGTTATATCAAGCGCTGATTTTCCAAGATTGCTTTAATAAAGCCGATTTCACCTTACCACTAAGGGTTACCAGTGTGTTTTTTTGTAGTTGAGAGGTGAAAAACATCCAACAATTAATATTCCAATTGCAACAGCATGTGTATCCTCCCTTCAATTCAAACGGTGCTTGATATAACGAGATTTAAGATCACCTAGTACCCATTAAAGATACTGTTTGATTGGTACCCCTGATGAAGTCCCGTAGCGGACTAAACGTGTTGGGATGTCAATACTACAGCCTGTACCAACTATAGGAGATATCTACCTTGTATATCTACCTATAAGGGTGAAGTGGAAAACTAAACTATACCTCCTAATTAAGTGGCCGGGTACATGGCAAACTATGGGGTATATTCAATTGAAGTTTAAAGCTGCCGTCTGACGAAAAGATGGCAGTTTTCGACTTTTTTAGGTCGGAAGGGGTTCCGACCTATTGAATCTAACCCCATATTATTCGACAAGTCGAGAAATTCGACTTGTCGAAAAGCACGTGGATCGGCAGAATAGCTGCCGATCCACGTGCTTGTGTTGAAAACGCTGTTTTGGCCCCCTTTTCGACCATCTCAATTCGACTTTAAAAAAAGTCAAAGTGAGATGCGGGAGCAGAGACCAGGATAGCCGCGGGCAGATGGAGAGCAGCGCTGGAGGATGTGTCACAGCCTCCGCTCACAGCAGCGTCCACCCGGCTCCAGCAAGCGATACCTCGCTTGCTGGAGACGGGTGGACACTACAGTGAGCGGCGGCTGTGATGCGGGGATGGGGGAATGCAGAGAGACGGGGGAGAGCCGCGGGCAGACCGGGAGAGCAGCGCTACAGCAGCGGCTATATAGCGAAGTTACAAGTAGCGGTGAGTGTTACACCGGGGTCCCGGTTAGCGAGTCCCCGGTGCAGTTTTGGCGGCAAGTCACGCAGCAGTCACGGGCCCGGAGCTGCGGTGCCCGCCGCGGACAAACTGTCTCAGTGCTGTTGCCCAGCAGTGCTCACTGTCTCAAGGCTTTGTGTGTACTGTAAAACGCATATCCTACTGTTTTATAAGTAGCCAGTATAAACTGTAATAGGGACCGCGCACCATTACAAGGGGCGGGGCTTTCCAGAGCGGGGCCAGCAGCGGGAAGGTGCCATTTCCTGCTGCTGCAGATCTTCAAGGCTGCATGCACGCTGCTCCTCCAGGACCCACGCTGCTACAGACTGTAGAACTGGTACCAGGGGGTCATAGAAAGGGGGAAGCACGCCAGCAGTAGCGCCGCTGCACTACTATCAGGTCATACACATTCTTCACCACATTGTGCTGCTGTGTTCTGTGTGCTGGTATCCGCTCCTCAGTGTCACTCCAGGGGCTCTCTGGGGTCTGTGTGAAGGTGTTAGTCAGTGGGCTGCGCTGTATTACAGTTGTGTAAGATGTCTGTTGACATGGTTATGTGTGCTGCTTGTAACTTACCCCATCTTCAGCGCTGTCACTCATGTGTGAACAATGTTCCTTATCTCCACATGGACACAGTTCACAGGCACCTGACTGGCTAGATAGTTTTAAAAGCATGATTCAGAATGTAAATTCAGAATTAGCTGCAGCTAGGAAGGAGAGACAGGTGTTAAAGCACTCTATTGATTGTGTGGCTAAAGCAGCAGATACCAAGAAGGCTTCTCAGCCCCCTCTAGTGGTTTCACATAAACGCTCACTGACACAGGTGCTCCAGTATGATTCTGATCAGCCTGATGTGGATGATGATGATATGGATATGGACAGCTCTCTGTCCCCTGGGGTGGAGGCTCTCATATTTGCTGTAAGAGAGGTCCTTCACATACCAGATCAGGAGACAGAACCAGATGAGGAGTTGTACTTTAATGTTCGACCAAAGACATCAGCAACTTTTCGTGTCTAAAGAATTAAACTCCCTGGCCAGGGAGGCTTGGTTAAACCCTGATAAAAAAATTGAAAATTCCTCAGAGGTTTTTAACTACTTTTCCACTCCCAGCTGAGGACAGGAAGGTAGGGGAAAACCCCCTGTCAGTCGCCACATCTGTGTCAGACTGTCTAAGAAATTGGTGCTGCCGATACCAGGGGCTATATCCCTTAAAGAGCCTGCTGATCGTAAAATTGAGACTATGCTAAAGGCAGTTTATACGACAGCGGGCGTAGCACAGCGCCCCACAATAGTTTGTGGATGGATTTCCAGGGCGTGGTTAAGTGGTCTGATTCTGTTATTGATGGTTTAGACTCTCTGCCCCGTGATGAGGTCATTACTCTGTTGCAACACATACAGGATGCTGCTAATTTTATGAGCGTAGCTGTAAAGGAACTTTGTAAGATAAATGGCCGCACTACTGTTATGGCTGTTTCGGCACGCAGAGCTCTGTGGTTACGTCATTGGTCAGCGGACGCTGATTCCAAAAAGGGTGTAGAAAATCTTCCCTTTACAGGTGATGCCTTGTTTGGAGGCAAATTAAATAAATGGATCTCTCAGGCAATGGCGGGTAAGTCTACCTATCTGCCATCGGCTGCGCCACCTGCTAGACGTTTTTACACAGGACCCTCCTTGCAGTCCTTTCGTGTGGCAAGGTTCAGAAGCAGGGGCCAGGGCGTCTCCACCACTCCGAGGGGATCCTGTGGTAAGTCCCGTAAACCTGCAGCTGCTGCCTTCCTGGAACAGACCACTGGATCCCCTGCCGCTAAGCCCTTCACGTGACTGTTGGCCCCAGCGGCAAGGCGAATTTCAGGTGGATGCTCACCTTCAACACTTCGCCCATGTGTGGGCGAACTCCTGCCGGGATTCTTGGGTGAGGGATCTCATTTCCCATGGATACCGGCTGGAATTTCAAGCACTCCCTCCTCACAGATTCTTCAAGTCGGGCTTACCAGCTTTACCCGCAGCAAAAGTTACCTTGCAAGAGGCTATTCAAAGACTTTTGCAGACGGGAGTGGTAATTCTGATACCGCCTCCATTACACAAAATGGGTTTTTACTTCAGTCTTTTTGTCGTTCCAAAACCAGACGGTTCGGTGCGACCCATCTTAAATCTGAAGTCTCTAAACCCATATCTGCAGGTGTTCAAATTCAGGATGGAATCCCTGCGGGCAGTGGTGTCCGGTCTGGAGGAGGGGGAATTCCTGGTATCTCTAGATGTCAAGGATTCTTACCTACACATTCCTGTGTGGTCCCCTCATCAGGTTTACCTCAGGTTCGCCATATTGGACAACTATTTCCAGTTTCAGGCCTTGTCTTTGGCCTGTCCACATCTCCAAGGGTCTTCACCAAGGTCATGGCGGAGATGATGCTGCAACTGCGTGTGATGGGAGTCAACATAGTCCCTTACTTGGACGATCTCCTGATAAAGGCTAAGTCCAGGGAGCGTCTATTACACAGGATCAATTTAACAACTCGCCTGCTTACGGATCATGGGTGGATCCTGAATTTCCAGAAATCTCACCCAGAACCGACCCAATGTCTTCAGTTCCTGGGAATGATATTGGATACAGTCTCTCAAAAGGTTTTTCTTCCGATGGACAAGGCCTTGGCTATCCAGGCTATGGTCCGCTCAGTGCTCCGTCCTTGCAAGGTGTCCATACATCTTTGCATACGCTTGCTGGGCAGGATGGTTGCTGCTTACGAGGCAGTCCAATATGGCAGATTTCATGCCCGGCCATTTCAGCTAGATCTACTGGACAAATGGTCGGGATCTCGCCTTCACATGCATCAGGAAGTGACCTTATCTCCAAAAGCCCGGATTTCTCTATTTGGTGGCTACAAGTTCCTCACCTGGTAGAAGGCAGGAGTTTCAATATCCACTCGTGGATTCTACTCACAACGGATGCAAGCCTCCGGGGTTGGTGGGCTGTGACCCAAAGGGCCCAGTTCCAAGGGATATGATCGGCTCTGCCGATAAACATCCTGGAACTCAGGGCAATTTACAATTCTCTTCTGCAGGCTTCTCATCTACTGAAGGGCCGGGCGATCCAGGTTCAATCGGACAACGCCACGGCGGTGGCGTACATAAACCGACAAGGGGGAACAAGAAGCAGAGCAGCGATCCGAGAGGTGTCAAAAATCCTCCTCTGGGCGGAGGCCAATGCAAGGGCCATCTCAGCCATATTCATTCCGAGAGTGGACAACTGGGAAGCAGACTTCCTCAGCAGGCACGACCTCCATCCGGGGAATGGGGCCTACATCCCCAGGTGTTTCAACAGTTAATTCACCGGTGGGGCTGTCTGCAGATAGATCTGATGGCTTCTCGTTTCAACAAGAAGCTAGGCCGTTACTGTTCCAGAACAAGGGATCCGCAGGCTGTAGCAGTGGACGCGCTGACAACACCTTGGACGTTCCAGTTTGTGTACCTGTTCCCTCCACTGCTGCTAATCCCAAGGGTTCTAAAAAGACTAAGAAGGGAAAGTGTTCAAGCAATTCTAATTGCCCCGGATTGGCCTCGACGGGTGTGGTACTCAGACCTCCTAATCTTAGCTCTGGAGGATCCTTGGCCTCTACCATTTCAAAAGGATCTTCTTCAACAAGGTCCGTTCGCCTATCCAGACTTACAGAGGCTACATTTGGCGGCTTTGAAGTTGAGAAGGAGAGTCTGGCAAGAAAAGGTCTTCCCTCCCGGGTTATTTCCACCATGATTCAGGCCAGGAAGATGGTTACGTCAAAACATTATCATCGTAGCTGGAAAAAGGTAGAAAGGTTTCTCCCGTGGAATTTAGAATTGGTCGTTTTCTACTTTTCCTGCAAGCGGGAATGGATACGGGCCTACGGTTAGGCTCCATCTAAGTCCAGATTTCTGCGCTCTATATTTTCTTCCAGAAGCAACTTGCCTTGTTGCCAGAAGTACAGACTTTCCTAAAGGGAGTTTCTATATTCAACCGCCCTTTGTATCTCCCACGGCTCCGTGGGACCTCAATGTGGTTCTGTCTTTTCTCCAGTCTGACTGGTTTGAACCCTTGCATAGGGTGGAATTAACATTTTCTCATCTGGAAGACTGTGATGTTATTGGCATTGGCGTCTGCCAGACGTGTATCTGAATTGGGGGCCTTATCCTGTAAGAGCCCTTATTTGATATTTCATGAAGACAGGGCGGAACTTCGGACTTGTCCTCAGTTTTTGCCAAAAGTGGTGTCAGCTTTTCATGTGGATCAGCCTATTGTGGTTCCAGTATTGTCTGACGCTTCCATTGGTCCTGAGTCCTTGGATGTGGGCAGGGCTCTGAAGATTTATGTCAAAAGGACGGCCTATCATCGGAAATCTGACTCGCTGTTTGTCCTTTATGATGCCTCCAAGATTGGTCGACCGGCTTCTAAGTAATCTATTGCTCGCTGGCTCAGGTTGATCGTTCACCAGGCCTATACTTCGGCGGCTCTGCCCTTGCCGATGTCTATTCAGGTCCACTCGACGAGGTCGGTGGGATCTTCCTGGGCGACTGCCCGGGGTGTGTCGGCCCTGCAATTGTGCCGAGCTGCGACTTGGTCTGGTTCGAACACATTTGTTAAATTCTATAGATTCGATTCCTTGGCCATGGATGACCTTCAGTTTGGTCAGGCGGTTTTACAGGGGTCTCAGCACTTTCCCACCCGTTTGGGAGCTTTGGAACTTCCCCATGGTACTAAAGTACTGAACCCCAGTATCCACTAGGACGTAAGAGAAAATAGGAATTTAATACCTACCGGTAATTCCTTTTCTCCTAGTCCGTAGTGGATATTGAGCGCCCGCTTCAGTGGATCCTTTGACTTGAAGGGTAACGGATAGCGATTCTTAATTGTAATCTCGTTCAACCCTCTGTAATCTATGCAAGGATGTAGGCCCCTGTCCTTCTTCTTTACTAAGAAAAATCCAGCTCCAGCTGGAGAGGTATATAGATGAATGAACCCACATTTTCCTGTATATATTCAGACATTGATTTGATCTCCGGTACCGACAAAGGATAGGTTTGACCCCGCGGCGGCTTCTTCCATGGTAACAATTCGATCGGACAGTCCCAGAGCCTATGAGGTAGTAGGGTGTTGGATAGAAAGACAAGATGAAAAACAGGATTCGACCCAAGAGAGGATTTGCATGGTCGCCCAGTCAGTTTTGGGATTGTGTTTCCTAAGCAAGGGGAGGCCTAACACTATCCCTTGAGAGGCCTTTGGAAATAAATAAAAACTCAAATTGCTCTTTATGAAGCACACCAACACGAACTTGAAGGGGTGATGTTTGATATGTGACTATTCCGTCGGCTATTCGTCAATGGCCGCGAGGAAGATATCCTGGGCTAGAGTCCGGGTAGGTATTTGGTACTTCTGAACTAACTCGGCAGAAATGAAATTTCCTCCGGCTCCGGAATCTAAAAGAGAGGGAACAGATAAGGTCTCACATAATAATTCTAATGAGCCAAGAATCTCTGATTCGGAATTCATTGGAGTATGAGAAATCACTTCTAACCTGGCTTCTCCTTGACCGGCTAAGAGCGGAAGTTTCCCGGCCTCCGGGGACAGATGGGCTACGAGATGACCAGAATCCCTGCAATACATAGACAGATACTCTCGACGGCGCTTCAACCATTCCTCAGGTATTGAATGGGCCCGATTAATTTGCATAGGTTCTACTGTGGAATCGGAAGCCAGTGGAATGGGCGGTGGAGGTGGGATAGAGCATGGCCAAAAGCATTCGCCTTGGTTCTTTTCGTCCTGACATAGTAACATAGTAGGTGAGGTTGAAAAAAGACTAGTAGTCCATCGAGTTCAACCTGAATAGTATTGCATTCCCTATCCTATTTAGGATAAAGGCTATATCCTCGTATAGCTGACGTTCTCGAAACCTTAAATCTACCTTGTTACCTAGGGAAATTAGTTTGTCCAATTTCGTGGGAAGATCTCGGGTTGCCAAATCATCTTTCAAGCGTTCAGACAATCCATTCCAAAAAGCTGATATAAGAGCCTCCCCGTTCCACTGGAGCTCAGAAGCGAGCATTTGAAATTGAATGACATATTGCCTCACGGTTCTATTACTTTGGCAGAGATGCATGATCTAAGTGGAGATGAAGAGATTTTGCCGGGTTCATCGAAAAATTTCCGGAACGTGGCTATGAATCTGGCATGGTCGTTTAAGATAGGATCCTCCCTCTACCACAGGGGGAAAACCCTTTCCAAGGCTTGCCCAGTCAGCAGGGAGATAATATAGGCTACTTTTGTTTTAGGAGAAGGGAAGTTAGCTGGCTGCAGAGTAAAGTGCACATCGCACTGATTTAAAAAGCCACTACACAATTTGGAGTTACCATCGAACTTGTTGGGAGTCGGCAGTCGCAAGTACGTTGGAGGGCAAACCATTGGAGGAGAAACGACTTGGCTGACCGATGGTTCATTCCGAACAGAGGGATTTATTCTATCCAGCAAAGTCTGAAATGAGTCTTGGCGTAAAGACATCTCTTGACATTTGGTTAACTGTTGCTGAGTTGCTTCCAGACCCTCAAGACGAGTACCATTAGTTTGCAAGAGGTTCGTACTGAGTCCCTGATCTCAGGCCGAATCCATGAGGCCAGTGCAACCTGTCAAGATTTTACTAGCTGAAGCTGGTGAATCCGTACTGGGTTTAGGTTGAGAAGCGGACTCTCCGAGTTGGAAGCGGGCTGGTTGAATAAAGTTCCTTCGCATGAAGTGTGTCGACACTCAGGAGTGATAGTGTGAGTTGAGGAATGAAGAGGATGGAGCTGCGAGGTGTGCGCTCGACTGGCGGTTATGGGACAGAAGCCGGTACACCGTGATCCTCGGAGGTACTGGGAGTTCGCAGGTAGGCTTGGATGGCAGCAAGATAGGTGCTGTGGCGAGATGGTTACAGAAGCAGGATGGATGCTAAGACGAGATGACAGGAGCTCCGGGGAGCGTTGAAGAGCTGAAGAATGTACAGGAACCAGGTTGCTAAGAGAAATACTCAAGTTACTGGGAGCATAGAGCACTAGCATTCAGACTAGCTGTTGAAGACATTACACTTGCGTCTGTGTGCTCAAAACGAGACCCAGAAATACCCTGGGCTCGACTGTGATTGGCCACCGGAACAAGCTGTAGCACCTGCCCCTGGATTGGTCCATATTGTCATATGACCAACCCAACATAGCAGCGCCCAGAGTTGCCAGAGCTCCACAACACCCATACAGAACAGCTCACCCCGCTGCTCAGTCAACCCTCCTGTCTGCAGATCTCCCCGCTGCCTGCCACCTGTCCGCACCAGCTGTCCGCCACCAGCCTCTGACAGCGCAGCTGAAGGAACCCGTCCACAGCGCCGGATGGGCAAGTTCCAGCCCCTTCTTGTACTCCGGAGCTGCCTATGACAGTAGCCTTAGATCAATGTGGGACAAGGGTCACATGAATTTCAACATTAACCCCACTGGTTACATATGTATATTACAATGTACTAGTACCAGTCAAAGTATGATGATGCACACTGTTTTTTTATTTTGTATAATAATGGCATGTGTGTGCTTTTTATCTCCTTGAGATATGACACTACTTTATTCCAACTGACTTTGTTGTTTAGCCATGTTGGGTATTTTTTCTTATTTTTTATTATTTAGTGTCACTATGACTGTTGAAACTTGTTTACTTTTTGTTTGAACAAGCACCGCCAATAAAGAAGAAAAAAAAAAAAGGGGAAAAATACAAAAGTCCATAATGATGGTTGTATCCCAAGGGAATGTACAGTATACCTAATTCTCAGATTTTCATAAAAACCTCTGGTAACAGCAGACTCACAGAGAATGTTTATCGTGCAGTGATATACTGTAGTATTCATTTTTAGTTCACATAAGGTTTGCCTTTTTAAATATAAGGGACACGCTTAATTATCCGCAAATTGGCTGCTTGCATTTTCACTTCCTTTATGATAGGTAAAACACTGCACTTATATGGTGGATGAGCAAAAATAAGCAGTATTTTGGTAACCTAATACAATGCTACCTTATGAATAATTTAACCTGTCTCAGTGGAAGTCTTTGAGAATTGGTCACATTGTGCCTACTATATTTCTTCTGTATAATAACCAAAATGTATTTCTGTTAACACAGAAAAAGCTAAATTCTGTACATCAGTTGTCAGAGGATGATCTCAGCTCCTCCACCAGTTCCACGGAGAAATCTGAAGGAGATTGTAAAGAAAGGTAAATGATTGTATTTCAGTACTACAACACACACTACACTTTTAACTCTCCATGCAATCAGTGTAGTAATAAAATGTTTTCTGGACAAACACTGTGCAAAAAAGGAGCTACGCAAGCAAACTGAACAAGATGATGTAACGGCATCCGGTCAGCATACCGGCAGTAGGAATGCTGAAGCCGGAATCCCAACACTGGTTAGAAGATTGACGTTGGGATTCCAATGTGGATCACAATGCCGCCCCTGGAATCCCGACTGCCAGCATTCCGATCGTACGTATGCCGGGGTTGGTTAGGATCAGGCTGCGAGGGGTGGAAGGTTAGGCTGCAGGGGGAGGGTTAGGGTTAGGCTGTGGATAGGGATGGTTAAGTTTAGGCACAAAGAAGGTGGGAGGGTTAGGTTTGGGCTGCGGGGAGGGAGGGTTAGGGTTAGGCACCTCTGGGGAGGGGTAGGGTCAGGTTGCAGGGAGGGTTAGAGGGGTAGGGGGTTAGGGTTAGAACACTTACCTAATAAGTGTCAGGATCCTGCGTGTCGGAATGCCACTGTCAGTATTCTGACTGCAGAGATCCCGATACCATCCCAATGTAACATATCTCTCTCTTGGGTGTGGTATGCGTGACCGGCCAGCATACCTCCACCGGGATCCCAGCAACGGAATGCCGTCGTGAAGGTGGGGTGGGGGTAGCGAGAGCAACAAGCCCCTTGCGGGAATAGTCTCTGTTGGTCGGCATTGTGAGGATGCGGGATGTAGGGGGAGGTATTGTGACCGGCGGTCACATAACTACTGTATATCCCCTCTCACTTTGCTACTTGTTTTTTGCACTCCAGTTCAGATTTAATCATCGAATTTTGCATATGATTTAGCTGTAGCAATACATGAAAGTATCCCCTAAATCCAATTACTAGTCTAGATCAATGGTGGACTGATAGATTTTGAGGCCCTCCTATTAATGATATTGCAGCTGCAGCTGATTGTGATACAGTAGATGATGATACAATAATCTCCCAGCACTGTTCATTTTTACTAGGACACTTGTGAATATGCAGACAGCATTATCAGCACTAAGTAGATCAGCAACTACTATCCTGTAGTATCTCCATAGTAGCAGTATGCCAAGCAATATGTACAGCAGGAGCAATAATGCTTAGCAATATACCAAAGTAATGGCGAGTGATAAGTCATCAACAGAACTAATGGCCAGGAACTCGTACAGCAGCAGCGGTGATTCTTAGTAATATGCCAACAGTAATGCCCAACACTTGGCCAGAATCACTGAGACACCCGCTAATGACTAAATAGGCACTTAGGGGTATATTCAATTGAAGTCGAAAGCTGGCGTCTGTCGAAAAGACGGCAGTCTTCGACTTTTTTAGGTCGTAAGGGGTTCCAACCTATTCAATCAAACCCCAAATTTTTCGATAAGTCGAGGAATTTGACTTGTCGAAAAGCATGTGGATTGGCGGAATAGCTGCCGATCCACGCGCTTGTGTCGAAGACAGGGTTTTGGCCCCCTTTTCGACCATCTTAATTCGACTTCAAAAAAATCGAACTGAGATGGGGAGAGCAGCGCCGCAGACTGGAGAGCCGAGGCGCAGGGACGTGGGAGAGCAGAGGCGGGGACGGGGAGAGCAGAGGCAGGGACGGGGTGAGCAGCGCTAGAGCATGTCACAGCAGCCGCTCGCAGCTCGCTTGCTGGAGCCGGGTGGACGCTGCCGTCAGCAGCGGCTGTGATGCAGGGACTGGGAGAGGAGAGACGGGGGAGAGCAGCGGCTATATAGCCGCTGCTGTAGCGCTGTTCTCCACCGTCTCGTCCCCCCCTCTCCCGCATCTCAATTCGACTTTTTTAAAAGTCGAATTGAGATGTCATTGAATAGCCCAGGTCGAATCCATTCCGACAAATGAATGTCGGAATGGATCCGACTTCAATTGAATATACCCCTTAGATGTTTTAATTATTTTTATTTGGCCAATAATGACAAGAGTGAAAAAATGCAAAATGCAGGAAATTGGGGTACAAGGTATGGGACTGGTATATTGGGGTGCTGTATGAGTGGGACAGGTATTTTTAGGCTTGCAGGAGGGAGTCACTGGGTTTTTTTACAGTTTTTTTTAAAGTATATACTAATGTCCATTTCTCTGACGTCCTAGTGGATGCTGGGGACTCCGTCAGGACCATGGGGATTAGCGGCTCCGCAGGAGACAGGGCACAAAAATAAAGCTTTAGGATCAGGTGGTGTGCACTGGCTCCTCCCCCTATGACCCTCCTCCAAGCCTCAGTTAGGTTTTTGTGCCCGTCCGAGCAGGGTGCAATCTAGGTGGCTCTCCTAAAGAGCTGCTTAGAAAAAGTTTTAGGTTTTTTATTTTACAGTGAGTCCTGCTGGCAACAGGCTCACTGCATCGAGGGACTTAGGGGTGAAGAAGTGAACTCACCTGCGTGCAGGATGGATTGGCTTCTTAGGCTACTGGACACCATTAGCTCCAGAGGGATCGAACACAGGCCCAGCCATGGAGTCCGGTCCCGGAGCCGCGCCGCCGACCCCCTTGCAGATGCCGAAAAGTGAAGAGGTCCAGAAACCGGCGGCAGAAGACTTTTCAGTCTTCATGAGGTAGCGCACAGCACTGCAGCTGTGCGCCATTGTTGTCACACACTTCACACCAACGGTCACGGAGGGTGCAGGGCGCTGCAGGGGGCGCCCTGGGCAGCAATGAAAATACCTTGTTCTGGCTAAAAAATACATCACATATAGCCCCTGGGGCTATATGGATGTATTTAACCCCTGCCAGGTCTCACAAACTCCGGAGAAGAGCCCGCCGAAATAGGGGGCGGGGCCTATCTCCTCAGCACACAGCGCCATTTTCCTGCTCAGCTCCGCTGCGAGGAAGGCTCCCAGGACTCTCCCCTGCACTGCACTACAGAAACAGGGTAAAACAGAGAGGGGGGGGGGCACTTTTTTGGCGTTTTTTGATATATATTAAGCTGCTATAAGGGAGACAACACTTCTATAGGGTTGTTCCTATATATTTATAGCGCTTGGGTGTGTGCTGGCAAACTCTCCCTCTGTCTCCCCAAAGGGCTAGTGGGGTCCTGTCTTCGATAAGAGCATTCCCTGTGTGTCTGCTGTGTGTCGGTACGTGTGTGTCGACATGTATGAGGACGATGTTGGTGTGGAGGCGGAGCAATTGCCGGTAATGGTGATGTCACCCCCTAGGGAGTCGACACCGGAATGGATGGCTTTGTTTATGGAATTACGTGATAATGTCAGCACATTACAAAAATCAGTTGACGACATGAGACGGCCGGCAAACCAGTTAGTACCTGTACAGGCGTCTCAGACACCGTCAGGGGCTGTAAAACGCCCTTTACCTCAGTCGGTCGACACAGACCCAGACACGGACACCGAATCTAGTGTCGACGGTGAAGAAACAAACGTATTTTCCAGTAGGGCCACACGTTATATGATCACGGCAATGAAGGAGGCTTTGCATATCTCTGATACTGCATGTACCACAAAAAGGGGTATTATGTGGGGTCTGAAAAAACTACCTGTAGTTTTTCCTGAATCAGACGAATTGAATGAAGTGTGTGATGGAGCGTGGGTTAACCCCGATAGAAAACTGCTAATTTCAAAGAAGTTATTGGCATTATATCCTTTCCCGCCAGAGGTTAGGGCGCGCTGGGAAACACCCCCTAGGGTGGATAAGGCGCTCACACGCTTATCTAAACAAGTGGCGTTACCGTCTCCTGAAACGGCCGCCCTCAAGGATCCAGCGGATAGGAGGCTGGAAACTACCCTGAAAAGTATATACACTCATACTGGTGTTATACTGCGACCAGCCATCGCCTCTGCATGGATGTGCAGTGCTGGGGTGGTTTGGTCGGATTCCCTGACTGAAAATATTGATACCCTAGATAGGGACAGTATTTTATTGACTTTAGAGCAATTAAAGGAAGCTTTTCTTTATATGCGAGATGCTCAGAGGGATATTTGCACTCTGGCATCGAGAGTAAGTGCGATGTCCATATCTGCCAGAAGAAGTTTATGGACGCGACAATGGTCAGGTGATGCGGATTCCAAACGGCATATGGAAGTATTGCCGTATAAGGGGGAGGAATTATTTGGGGTCGGTCTATCAGATTTGGTGGCCACGGCAACAGCCGGGAAATCCACCTTTTTACCTCAGGTCCCTCCCAACAGAAAAAGACACCGTCTTTTCAGCCGCAGTCCTTTCGTTCCTATAGGAACAAGCGGGTGAAAGGACAGTTATATTTGCCCTGAGGCAAAGGAAAGGGTAAGAGAGTGCACCAAGCAGCTTCTTCCCAGGAGCAGAAGCCCCCCCCCGGCTTCTGCAAAGCCCTCAGCATGACGTTGGGGCTTTACAAGCGGACTCAGGGGCGGTGGGGGGTCGACTCAAGAATTTCAGTGCACAGTGGGCTCACTCACAGGTGGACCCCTGGATCCTGCAGATGGTATCTCAGGGTTACAGGTTAGAATTCGAGAAGTCTCCCCCTCGCCGGTTCCTAAAGTCTGCTCTGCCAACGTCTCCCTCAGACAGGGCGACGGTATTGGAAGCCATTCACAAGCTGTATTCTCAGCAGGTGATAGTCAAGGTACCCCTCCTACAACAGGGAAAGGGGTATTATTCCACACTATTTGTGGTACCGAAGCCGGACGGCTCGGTAAGACCTATTCTAAATCTGAAATCTTTGAACCTGTACATACAAAAATTCAAGTTCAAGATGGAGTCACTCAGAGCAGTGATAGCGAATCTGGAAGAAGGGGACTTTATGGTGTCCCTGGACATCAAGGATGCTTACCTGCATGTCCCAATTTGCCCTTCACATCAAGGGTACCTCAGGTTCGTGGTGCAAAACTGTCATTATCAGTTTCAGACGCTGCCGTTTGGATTGTCCACGGCACCTCGGGTCTTTACCAAGGTAATGGCCGAAATGATGTTTCTTCTGCGAAGAAAAGGCGTATTAATTATCCCTTACTTGGACGATCTCCTGATAAGGGCAAGGTCCAGGGAACAGCTGGGGGACGTAGTAGCACTAACCCAAGTAGTGCTGCAACAGCACGGGTGGATTCTGAATTTTCCAAAATCTCAATTGACCCCGACGACACGTCTGCTGTTCCTGGGAATGATTCTGGACACGGTTCAGAAAAAGGTGTTTCTTCCGGAGGAGAAAGCCAGGGAGTTATCCGAACTTGTCAGGAACCTCCTAAAACCAGGGAAAGTGTCTGTGCATCAATGCACAAGAGTCCTGGGAAAGATGGTGGCTTCTTACGAAGCGATTCCATTCGGCAGATTCCACGCAAGAACTTTTCAGTGGGATCTGCTGGACAAATGGTCCGGATCACATCTGCAGATGCATCAGCGGATAACCTTATCGCCACGGACAAGAGTGTCTCTTCTGTGGTGGTTGCAAAGTGCTCATCTGTTAGAGGGCCGCAGATTCGGCATACAGGACTGGGTCCTGGTGACCACGGATGCCAGTCTGAGAGGCTGGGGAGCGGTCACACAGGGAAGAAACTTCCAGGGAGTATGGTCAAGCCTGGAGATGTCTCTTCACATAAATATACTGGAGCTAAGAGCGATTTACAATGCTCTAAGCCTGGCAAAACCCCTGCTTCAGGGTCAGCCGGTGTTGATCCAGTCGGACAACATCACGGCAGTCGCCCACGTAAACAGACAGGGCGGCACAAGAAGCAGGAGAGCAATGGCAGAAGCTGCAAGGATTCTTCGCTGGGCGGAAGATCATGTGATAGCACTGTCAGCAGTGTTCATTCCGGGAGTGGACAACTGGGAAGCAGACTTCCTCAGCAGACACGATCTACACCCGGGAGAGTGGGGACTTCATCCAGAAGTTTTCCACATGATTGTGAACCGTTGGGAAAAACCAAAGGTGGACATGATGGCGTCTCGCCTCAACAAAAAACTGGACAGGTATTGCGCCAGGTCAAGAGACCCTCAGGCAATAGCTGTGGATGCTCTGGTAACACCGTGGGTGTTCCAGTCAGTGTATGTGTTTCCTCCTCTGCCTCTCATACCAAAAGTACTGAGAATTATACGGCAAAGGGGAGTAAGAACGATACTCGTGGCTCCGGATTGGCCAAGAAGAACCCGGAACTTCAGGAGATGCTCACGGAAGATCCGTGGCCTCTACCTCTAAGACGGGACCTGCTTCAGCAGGGACCGTGTCTATTCCAAGACTTACCGCGGCTGCGTTTGACGGCATGGCGGTTGAACGCCGAATTCTAAGGGAAAAAGGCATTCCGGAAGAGGTCATTCCTACACTGGTAAAAGCCAGGAAGGAGGTGACTGCACAACATTATCACCGCATTTGGAGAAAATATGTTGCGTGGTGTGAGGCCAGGAAGGCCCCCACGGAGGAAATTCAATTGGGTCGATTCCTACATTTCCTGCAAACAGGATTGTCTATGGGCCTCAAATTGGGGTCCATTAAGGTTCAAATTTCGGCCCTGTCAATTTTCTTCCAGAAAGAATTGGCTTCAGTTCCTGAAGTCCAGACTTTTGTAAAAGGAGTACTACATATACAGCCCCCGGTTGTGCCCCCAGTGGCTCCGTGGGACCTTAATGTAGTTTTGGATTTTCTCAAATCCCATTGGTTTGAGCCACTCAAATCGGTGGATTTGAAATATCTTACATGGAAAGTAACCATGCTACTGGCCCTGGCTTCAGCCAGGAGAGTGTCAGAATTGGCGGCTTTATCGTATAAAAGCCCATATCTGATTTTCCATTCGGACAGGGCAGAACTGTGGACGCGTCCTCATTTTCTGCCTAAGGTGGTGTCAGCGTTTCACCTGAACCAGCCTATTGTGGTGCCTGCGGCTACTAGCGATTTGGAGGATTCCAAGTTGCTGGACGTTGTCAGGGCATTGAAAATATATATTTCAAGGACGGCTGGAGTCAGAAAATCTGACTCGCTGTTTATACTGTATGCACCCAACAAGCTGGGTGCTCCTGCTTCTAAGCAGACGATTGCTCGTTGGATTTGTAGCACAATTCAACTTGCACATTCTGTGGCAGGCCTGCCACAGCCTAAATCTATCAAGGCCCATTCCACAAGGAAGGTGGGCTCATCCTGGGCGGCTGCCCGAGGGGTCTCGGCATTACAACTCTGCCGAGCAGCTACGTGGTCGGGGGAGAACACGTTTGTAAAATTCTACAAATTTGATACCCTGGCTAAAGAGGACCTGGAGTTCTCTCATTCGGTGCTGCAGAGTCATCCGCACTCTCCCGCCCGTTTGGGAGCTTTGGTATAATCCCCATGGTCCTGACGGAGTCCCCAGCATCCACTAGGACGTCAGAGAAAATAAGATTTTAGATTTTACTTACCGATAAATCTATTTCTCGTAGTCCGTAGTGGATGCTGGGCGCCCATCCCAAGTGCGGATTGTCTGCAATACTTGTACATAGTTATTGTTACAAAAAAATCGGGTTGTTATTGTTGTGAGCCGTCTGTTCAGAGGCTCCTACGTTTGTCATACTGTTAACTGGGTTCAGATCACAAGTTGTACGGTGTGATTGGTGTGGCTGGTTTGAGTCTTACCCGGGATTCAAAATCCTTCCTTATTGTGTACGCTCGTCCGGGCACAGTATCCTAACTGAGGCTTGGAGGAGGGTCATAGGGGGAGTTGTACATGGAGGGGGGTGGAGTTGGCGGGCTGTTCAGCCTGTCATTCACTTCATAATGTGCCTTTCTCTGACGTCCTAGTGGATGCTGGGAACTCCGTAAGGACCATGGGGAATAGCGGCTCCGCAGGAGACTGGGCACAAAAGTAAAAGCTTTAGGACTACCTGGTGTGCACTGGCTCCTCCCCCTATGACCCTCCTCCAAGCCTCAGTTAGATTTTTGTGCCCGAACGAGAAGGGTGCACACTAGGTGGCTCTCCTGAGCTGCTTAGTGAAAAAGTTTAAGTATAGGTTTTTTATTTTCAGTGAGTCCTGCTGGCAACAGGTTCACTGCACCGAGGGACTAAGGGGAGAAGAAGCGAACTCACCTGCGTGCAGAGTGGATTGGGCTTCTTAGGCTACTGGACATTAGCTCCAGAGGGACGATCACAGGCCCAGCCATGGATGGGTCCCAGAGCCGCGCCGCCGGCCCCCTTACAGAGCCAGAAGACAGAAGAGGTCCGGGAAATCGGCGGCAGAAGACGTCCTGTCTTCAATAAGGTAGCGCACAGCACCGCAGCTGTGCGCCATTGCTCTCAGCACACTTCACACTCCGGTCACTGAGGGTGCAGGGCGCTGGGGGGGGGGCGCCCTGAGACGCAATAAAAACACCTTAGATGGCGAAAAATACATCACATATAGCTCCTGGGCTATATGGATGCATTTAACCCCTGCCAGTTTTTCCTTAAAAAAGCGGGAGAAAGGCCGCCGAGAAGGGGGCGGAGCCTATCTCCTCAGCACACAAGCGCCATTTTCCCTCACAGCTCCGCTGGAAGGACGTCTCCCTGACTCTCCCCTGCAGTCCTGCACTACAGAAACAGGGTAAAACAAGAGAGGGGGGGCACTAATTTGGCAGATTAATCAATACAGCAGCTATATAAGGGAAAAACACTTATATAAGGTTATCCCTGTATATATATATATATATATATATATATATATAGCGCTCTGGTGTGTGCTGGCAAACTCTCCCTCTGTCTCCCCAAAGGGCTAGTGGGGTCCTGTCCTCTATCAGAGCTTTCCCTGTGTGTGTGCTGTGTGTCGGTACGTTGTGTCGACATGTATGAGGAGGAAAATGGTATGGAGGCGGAGCAATTGCCTGTAATAGTGATGTCACCCCCTAGGGAGTCGACACCTGACTGGATGGTCTTATGGAAGGAATTACGTGATAGCGTCAGCACTTTACAAAAGACTGTTGACGACATGAGACAGCCGGCAAATCAGTTAGTACCTGTCCATGCGTCTCAAACACCGTCAGGGGCTCTAAAGCGCCCGTTACCTCAGATGGTCGACACAGACACGGACACTGACTCCAGTGTCGACGGTGAGGAAACAAACGTGTTTTCCAGTAGGGCCACACGTTACATGATCACGGCAATGAAGGAGGTTTTGAACATTTCTGATACTACAAGTACCACAAAAAAGGGTATTATGTGGGGTGTGAAAAAACTACCCGTAGTTTCTCTAACGTCCTAAGTGGATGCTGGGGACTCCGTCAGGACCATGGGGTTTAGCGGCTCCGCAGGAGACAGGGCACAATAATAAAAGCTTTAGGATCAGGTGGTGTGTACTGGCTCCTCCCCCTATGACCCTCCTCCAAGCCTCAGTTAGATTTTTGTGCCCGGCCGAGAAGGGTGCAATCTAGGTGGCTCTCCTGAGCTGCTTAGAATAAAAGTTTAAGTTAGGTTTTTTATTTTCAGTGAGTCCTGCTGGCAACAGGCTCACTGCTACGAGGGACTTAGGGGAGAGAAGTAAACTCACCTGCGTGCAGGATGGATTTGCTTCTTAGGCTACCGGACACCATTAGCTCCAGAGGGAGTCGGAACACAGGTCTCACCCTGGGGTTCGTCCCGGAGCCGTGCCGCCGACCCCCCTTGCAGATGCCGAAGTTGAAGAGGTCCAGAGGTCCAGAAACAGGCGGCAGAAGACTTTCAGTCTTCATAAGGTAGCGCACAGCACTGCAGCTGTGCGCCATTGTTGTCAGCACACTTCATACCAGCGGTCACTGAGGGTGCAGGGCGCTGGGGGGGGCGCCCTGGGCAGCAATGTATTATACCTTTTTATGGCTAAAATACATCACATATAGCCCTTGAGGCTATATGGATGTATTTAACCCCTGCCAGATCTCACAAACTCCGGGAGAAGAGCCCGCCGTTTTAGGGGGCGGGGCCTATTCTCCTCAGCACACGGCGCCATTTTCCTGCTCAGCTCTGCTGTGAGGAAGGCTCCCAGGCTCTCCCCTGCACTGCACTACAGAAACAGGGTTAAAACAGAGAGGGGGGGCACTTATTTGGCGATATGATTACATATGTGAAAATGCTATAAGGGAAAACACTTGTATAAGGGGTTGTCCCTGTATAATTATAGCGTTTTTGGTGTGTGCTGGCAAACTCTCCCTCTGTCTCCCCAAAGGGCTAGTGGGGTCCTGTCCTCTATCAGAGCATTCCCTGTGTGTGTGCTGTGTGTCGGTACGTGTGTGTCGACATGTAGGAGGACGATGTTGGTGAGGAGGCGGAGCAAATTGCCTGTATTGGTGATGTCACTCTCTAGGGAGTCGACACCGGAATGGATGGCTTATTTAGGAATTACGTGATAATGTCAACACGATGCAAGGTCGGTTGACGACATGAGACGGCCGGCAAACAAATTAGTACCTGTCCAGGCGTCTCAGACACCGTCAGGGGCTTGTAAAAACGCCCATTTACCTCAGTTGGTCGACACAGACACGGACACTGACTTCAGTGTCGACGGTTAAGAAACAAACGTATTTTCCTTTAGGGCCACACGTTACATGTTAAGGGCAATGAAGGAGGTGTTACATATTTTCTGATACTACAAGTACCACAAATAAGGGTATTATGTAGGGTGGGAATAATCTACTTGTAGTTTTTCCTGAATCAGATAAATTAAAGTGTGTGATGATACGTGGGTTTCCTCCGATAGAAAATTATTGGAGGTATACCCTTTCCCGCCAGAAGTGAGGGCGAGTTGGGAAACACACCTTAGGGTGGATAAGGCGCTCACACGCTTATAAAAACAAGTGGCGTTACCGTCTCCAGATACGGCCGCCCTCAAGGAGCCAGCTGATAGGAAGCTGAAAAATATCCTAAAAAGTATATACACACATACTGGTGTTATACTACGACCAGCAATCGCCTCAGCCTGGATGTGCAGCGCTGGGGGGGCTTGGTCGGATTTCCTGACTGAAAATATTGATACCCTTGACAGGAACAATATTTTATTGACTATAGAGCATTTTTAAGGATGCATTTCTATATATGCGAGATGCGCAGAGGGATATTTGCATTCTGGCATCAAGAGTAGATGTGATGTCCATATCTGCCAGACGATGTTTATAGACACGACAGTGGTCAGGTGATGCAGATTCCAGACGGCACATGGAAGTATTGCCGTATAAAGGGGCGGTCCATCGGACCTGGTGGCCATGGCAACAGCTGGAAAATCCACTTTTGTTACCCCAAGTCACATCTCAGCAGAAAAGGACACAGTCTTTTCAGTCTCAGTCCTTTCGTACCCATAAAGGCAGGCGGGCAAAAGGCCAGTCATATCTGCCCAGGGTTAGAGGAAAGGGAAGAAGACTGCAGCAGGCAGCCCATTCCCAGGAACAGAAGTCCTCCACAGCTTCTGCCAAGTCTGCAGCATGACGCTGGGGCCATACAAGCGGACTCAGGTGCGGTGGGGGGTCATCTCAAGAGTTTCAGCACGCAGTGGGCTCACTCGCAAGTGGACTCCTGGATCCTACACGTAGTATCCCAGGTGTACATTGGAAATTCGAGACGTCTTCCCCTCACAAGTTCCTGAAGTCTGCTTTACCAACGTCTCCCTCCGACAGGGAGGCAGTATTGGGAAAAAATTCACAGGCTGTATTCCCAGCAGGTGATAATCAAAGTACCCCTCCTACAACAAGGGAAGGGGTATTATTCCACACTATATTGTGGTACTGAAGCCAAACGGCTCGGTGAGATCTAAAAGATTTGAACAATTACATACAAGGGTTCAAATCAAGATGGAGTCACTCAGAGCAGTGATAGCGAACCAGGACGATATGGTGTCACTGGATATCAGGGACGCTTACCTACATGTCCAAATTTTGCCCTTCTCACCAAGGGTATCTCAGGTTCGTGGTACAGAACTGTCACTATCAGTTCAGACGCTGCCGTTTGGATTGTCCACGGCACCCCGGGTCTTTACCATGGTAATGGCCGAAATGATGATTCTTCCTAAAAGAAATATGGACGCTTTCCTGATAAGGGCAAGGTCCAGAGAACAGTTGGCGGTCGGAGTAGCACTATCTCAAGTAGTTCTACGACAGCACGAGTGGATTCTAAATATTCCAAAATCGCAGCTTTTTCCGACGACACGTCTAATGTTCCTAGGAATGATTCTGGACACAGTCCAGAAAAGGATGTTTTCTCCCGGAGAAGAAGGCCAGGGAGTTATCCGAGCTAGTCAGGAACCTCCTAAAACCAGGAAAAGTATCAGTGCCTCATTGCACAAGGATCCTGTGAAAAATGGTGGTTTCTTACAAAGCGATCCCATTCGGTAGATTTCACGCAAGAACCTTTCAGTGGAATCTGCTGGGAAAATGGTCCGGATCGCATCTTCAGATGCATCAGCGGATAACCCTGTCTCCAAGGACAAGGGTGTTTTCTTCTGCGGTGGCTGCAGAGTGCTCATCTATGAAAGGGCCGCAGATTCGACATTCAGGACTGGGTCCTGGTGACCACGGATGCCAGCCTGAGTGGCTGGGGAGCAGTCACACAAGGAAAAAATTTCCAGGGAGTGTGATCAAGTCTGGAGACTTCTCTCCACATAAATATACTGGAGCTAAGGGCAATTTACAAGGCTCTAAGCTTAGCAAGACCTCTGCTTCAAGGTCAGCCGGTATTGATCCAGTGGGACAACATCACGGCAGTCGCCCACGTAAACAGACAGGGCGGCACATGAAGCAGGAGGAAAATGGCAGAAACTGCAAGGATTCTTCGCTGGGCGAAAAATCATGTGATAACACTCTCAGCAGTGTTAATTCCGGGAGTGGAAAACTGGGAAGCAGACTTCCTCAGCAGGCATAACCTCCACCCGGGAGAGTGAGGACTTCAGCGGGAAGTCTTCCACATGATTGTAAACCGTTGGGAAAAACCAAAGGTGGACATGATGACGTCCCGCCTGAACAAAAAACTAGACAGATATTGCGCCAGGTCAAGGGACCCTCAGGCAATAGCGGTGGACGCTCTGGTAACACTGTGGGTGTACCAGTCAGGGTATGTGTTCCCTCCTATGCATCTCATACCAAAAGTACTGAGAATCATAAGAAGGAGATGAGTAAGAACGATACTCGTGGTTCCGGATGGGTCAAGAAGGACTTTGTACCCGGAACTTCAAGAGATGCTCACGGAAGAACCGTGGCCTCTACCTTTAAGAGAGGACCTGCTCCAGCAGGGGCCTTGTCTGTTCCAAGACTTACCGCGGCTGCGTTTGACGGCATGGCAGTTGAACGCCGGATCCTGAAAGGGCATTCCAGATGAAGTCATCCCTATCCTGGTCGAAGCCAGGAAGGATGTAACCGAAAAACATTTTCACCGCATTTGGCGAAAATATGTTGCGTGGTGGGAGGCCAAGAAGGTCCCTACAGAGGAATTCCAACTGGGTCGTTTCCTACATTTCCTGAAAACAGGACTGTCTATGGGCCTAAAATTAGGGTCCATTAAGGTTCAAATTTCGACCCTGTCGAATTTCTTCCAGAAAGAACTGGCTTCAGTGCCTGAAGTTCAGACGTTTGTAAAAGGGGTACTGCATATACAGCCTCCTTTTGTGCCCCCAGTGGCACCTTGGGATCTCAATGTTGTTTTGAGTTTCCTAAAGTCACATTGGTTTGATCCACTCACCACTGTGGAATTAAAATATTTCACATGGAAGGTGAAGATTCTATTAGCCCTGGCTTCAGCCAGGCGTGTGTCAGAATGGGCGGCTTTATCATATAAAAGCCCTTGCTTAATTTTTCATTCTGACAGGGCAGAATTGAGGACTCGTCCTCAATTTCTCCTTAAGGTGTTTTCTATTTTTCACATGAACCAACCTATTGTGGTACCTGCGGCTACTAGGGACTTGGAGGACTCCAAGTTACTTGACGTTGTCAGGGCCCTGAAAATATATGTTTCCAGGACGACTGGAGTCAGAAAATCTGACTCGCTGTTTAGCCTGTATGCACCCAACAAGATGGGTGTTCCTGCTTCTAAGCAGACGATTGCTCGCTGGATTTGTAATACAATTCAGCTTGCACATTCTGTGGCAGGCTTGCCACAGCCAAAATCAGTAAAAGCCCATTCCACAAGGAAGTGGGCTCATCTTGGGCGGCTGCCCGAGGGGTCTCGGCTTTACAATTTTGCCGAGCTGCTACTTGGTCAGGGGCACACCCTGACTGAGGAGGACCTGGAGTTCTCTCATTCGGTGCTGCAGAGTCATCCGCACTCTCCCGCCCGTTTGGGAGCTTTGGTATAATCCCCATGGTCCTGACGGAGTCCCCAGCATCCACTTAGGACGTTAGAGAAAATAAGAATTTACTTACCGATAATTCTATTTCTCGTAGTCCGTAGTGGATGCTGGGCGCCCATCCCAAGTGCGGATTGTCTGCAATACTTGTACATAGTTATTGTTACAAAAATCGGGTTATTCTTGTTGTGAGCCATCTTTTCAGAGGCTCCTTCGTTGTTATCATACTGTTAACTGGGTTCAGATCACAGGTTGTACGGTGTGGCTGGTATGAGTCTTACCCGGGATTCAATATCCTTCCTTATTATGCACGCTCGTCCGGGCACAGTATCCTAACTGAGGCTTGGAGGAGGGTCATAGGGGGAGGAGCCAGTACACACCACCTGATCCTAAAGCTTTTATTATTGTGCCCTGTCTCCTGCGGAGCCGCTAAACCCCATGGTCCTGACGGAGTCCCCAGCATCCACTACGGACTACGAGAAATAGAATTATCGGTAAGTAAATTCTTATTTTTTCCTGAATCAGATGAATTAAATGAGGTGTGTGATGAAGCGTGGGTTTCCCCCGATAAAAAACTGCTAATTTCTAAAAAATGATTGGCATTATACCCTTTCCCGCCAGAGGTTAGGGCGCGTTGGGAAACACCCCCTAGGGTAGATAAGGCGCTCACACGCTTATCAAAACAAGTGGCGTTACCGTCTCCTGATACGGCCGCCCTCAAGGAGCCAGCTGATAGGAAGCTGGAAAATATCCTAAAAAGTATATACACACATACTGGTGTTATACTGCGACCAGCAATCGCCTCAGCCTGGATGTGCAGTGCTGGGGTGGCTTGGTCGGATTCCCTGACTGAAAATATTGATACCCTGGACAGGGACAGTATATTATTGACTATAGAGCATTTAAAGGATGCATTTCTATATATGCGAGATGCACAGAGGGATATTTGCACTCTGGCATCAAGAGTAAGTGCGCTGTCCATTTCTGCCAGAAGAGGGTTATGGACGCGACAGTGGTCAGGTGATGCGGATTCCAAACGGCATATGGAAGTATTGCCGTATAAAGGAGTTATTTGGGGTCGGTCTATCGGACCTGGTGGCCACGGCAACGGCTGGGAAATCCACCTTTTTACCCCAGGTCACCTCTCAGCAGAAAAAGACACCGTCTTTTCAGGCTCAGTCCTTTCGTCCTCATAAGGGCAAGCGGGCAAAAGGCCACTCATATCTTCCCCGGGGCAGAGGAAGGGGAAAAAGACTGCAGCAGGCAGCCTCTTCCCAGGAACAGAAGCCCTCCCCCGCTTCTGCCAAGTCCTCAGCATGACGCTGGGGCCTTACAAGCGGACTCGGGTACGGTGGGGGGTCGTCTCAAGAATTTCAGCGCGCAGTGGGCTCACTCGCAAGTGGACCCCTGGATCCTGCAGGTAGTATCTCAGGGGTACAAATTGGAATTCGAGACGTCTCCCCCTCGCCGGTTCCTGAAGTCTGCTTTACCAACGTCTCCCTCCGACAGGGAGGCGGTATTGGAAGCCATTCACAAGCTGTATTCCCAGCAGGTGATAATCAAGGTACCCCTCCTACAACAGGGAAAGGGGTATTATTCCACGCTGTTTGTGGTACCGAAGCCGGACGGCTCGGTGAGACCTATTTTAAATCTGAAATCCTTGAACACTTACATACAAAGGTTCAAATTCAAGATGGAGTCACTCAGAGCAGTGATAGCGAACCTGGAAGAAGGGGACTATATGGTGTCTCTGGACATCAAGGATGCTTACCTCCATGTCCCAATTTGCCCTTCTCACCAAGGGTACCTCAGGTTTGTGGTACAGAACTGTCACTATCAGTTTCAGACGCTGCCGTTTGGATTGTCCACGGCACCCCGGGTCTTTACCAAGGTAATGGCCGAAATGATGATTCTTCTTCGAAGAAAAGGCGTCTTAATTATCCCTTACTTGGACGATCTCCTGATAAGGGCAAGGTCCAGGGAACAGTTAGAGGTCGGAGTAGCACTATCTCAAGTAGTACTACGACAGCACGGGTGGATTCTAAATATTCCAAAATCGCAGCTGATTCCGACGACACGTCTGCTGTTCCTAGGGATGATTCTGGACACAGTCCAGAAAAAGGTGTTTCTCCCGGAGGAGAAAGCCAGGGAGTTATCCGAGCTAGTCAGGAACCTCCTAAAACCAGGCCAAGTGTCAGTGCATCAATGCACAAGGGTCCTGGGAAAAATGGTGGCTTCTTACGAAGCGATTCCATTCGGCAGATTCCACGCAAGAACTTTTCAGTGGGATCTGCTGGACAAATGGTCCGGATCGCATCTTCAGATGCATCAGCGGATAACCCTGTCTCCAAGGACAAGGGTGTCTCTCCTGTGGTGGTTGCAGAGTGCTCATCTTCTAGAGGGCCGCAGATTCGGCATTCAGGACTGGGTCCTGGTGACCACGGATGCCAGCCTGAGAGGCTGGGGAGCAGTCACACAGGGAAGAAATTTCCAGGGCTTGTGGTCAAGCATGGAAACGTCATTTCACATAAATATCCTGGAACTAAGGGCCATTTACAATGCCCTAAGTCAAGCAAGGCCTCTGCTTCAGGGTCAGCCGGTGTTGATCCAGTCGGACAACATCACGGCAGTCGCCCACGTAAACAGACAGGGCGGCACAAGAAGCAGGAGGGCAATGGCAGAAGTTGCAAGGATTCTTCGCTGGGCGGAAAATCATGTGATAGCACTGTCAGCAGTGTTCATTCCGGGAGTGGACAACTGGGAAGCAGACTTCCTCAGCAGACACGACCTCCACCCGGGGAAGTGGGGACTTCACCCAGAAGTCTTCCACATGATTGTGAACCGTTGGGAAAAACCAAAGGTGGACATGATGGCGTCCCGCCTCAACAAAAAACTAGACAGATATTGCGCCAGGTCAAGGGACCCTCAGGCAATAGCTGTGGACGCTCTGGTAACACCGTGGGTGTACCAGTCAGTGTATGTGTTCCCTCCTCTGCCTCTCATACCCAAGGTACTGAGAATCATAAGAAGGAGAGGAGTAAGGACTATACTCGTGGCTCCGGATTGGCCAAGAAGGACTTGGTACCCGGAACTTCAAGAGATGCTCACGGAGGACCCGTGGCCTCTACCTCTAAGAAAGGACCTGCTCCAGCAGGGACCCTGTCTGTTCCAAGACTTACCGCGGCTGCGTTTGATGGCATGGCGGTTGAACGCCGGATCCTGAAGGAAAAAGGCATTCCGGATGAAGTCATCCCTACCCTGATCAAAGCCAGGAAGGATGTAACCGTGCAACATTATCACCGTATTTGGTGTAAATATGTTGCGTGGTGTGAGGCCAGGAAGGCCCCTACAGAGGAATTTCAACTGGGTCGTTTCCTGCATTTCCTGCAAACAGGACTGTCTATGGGCCTAAAATTAGGGTCCATTAAGGTTCAAATTTCGGCCCTGTCGATTTTCTTCCAGAAAGAACTGGCTTCAGTTCCTGAAGTTCAGACGTTTGTCAAGGGGGTACTGCATATACAGCCTCCTTTTGTGCCTCCAGTGGCACCTTGGGATCTCAATGTAGTTTTGGGGTTCCTAAAATCACATTGGTTTGAACCACTCACCACTGTGGACTTAAAATATCTCACATGGAAAGTGGTAATGCTGTTAGCCCTGGCTTCAGCCAGGCGTGTCTCAGAATTTGCGGCTTTATCCTATAAAAGCCCTTACCTAATTTTTCATACGGACAGGGCAGAATTGAGGACTCGTCCTCAATTTCTCCCTAAGGTGGTTTCAGCGTTTCACTTGAACCAGCCTATTGTGGTACCTGCGGCTACTAGGGACTTGGAGGACTCCAAGTTGCTGGACGTAGTCAGGGCCCTGAAAATATATGTTTCCAGGACGGCTGGAGTCAGAAAATCTGACTCGCTGTTTATCCTGTATGCACACAACAAGCTGGGTGCTCCTGCTTCTAAGCAGACTATTGCTCGTTGGATTTGTAGTACAATTCAGCTTGCACATTCTGTGGCAGGCCTGCCACAGCCAAAATCTGTAAAAGCCCATTCCACAAGGAAAGTGGGCTCATCTTGGGCGGTTGTCCGAGGGGTCTCGGCTTTACAACTTTGCCGAGCAGCTACTTGGTCAGGGGCAAACACGTTTGCTAAATTCTACAAATTTGATACCCTGGCTGAGGAGGACCTGGAGTTCTCTCATTCGGTGCTGCAGAGTCATCCGCACTCTCCCGCCCGTTTGGGAGCTTTGGTATAATCCCCATGGTCCTTACGGAGTCCCCAGCATCCACAATTACTTACCGATAATTCTATTTCTCGTAGTCCGTAGTGGATGCTGGGCGCCCATCCCAAGTGCGGATTGTCTGCAATACTTGTACATAGTTATTGTTACAAAAATCGGGTTATTATTGTTGTGAGCCATCTTTTCAGAGGCTCCTATGTTATCATGCTGTTAACTGGGTTCAGATCACAGGTTGTACGGTGTGATTGGTGTGGCTGGTATGAGTCTTACCCGGGATTCAAAATCCTTCCTTATTGTGTACGCTCGTCCGGGCACAGTATCCTAACTGAGGCTTGGAGGAGGGTCATAGGGGGAGGAGCCAGTGCACACCAGGTAGTCCTAAAGCTTTTACTTTTGTGCCCAGTCTCCTGCGGAGCCGCTATTCCCCATGGTCCTTACGGAGTTCCCAGCATCCACTACGGACTACGAGAAATAGAATTATCGGTAAGTAAATTCTTATTTTCTCAGCTAGGCAGATTTTTAACTGGTAAGTGGTAACATTGTTATATATTTCCTCAGGAATCAGCAGTGTTTACAAGGCAGGTGCACATTCCTCCAAGAGCAATAAATTATGTAGCGCTTATCGGTCACATATGAGAAGAGCAGATCATTATAATCCACATGTTTAATAACATAACACAATTCATATATAACATGGAAAAATTAGAACAAAACATTGATTAAAAAATACTAAAAATGTATATTAAAATTCCGTAAAAAAATGACTGCATGTGATACTGCTCTCAATTGGAAAAATGTGAGGACCAGAAATGAAGAAGATGACCTGTTCCTTATGTACAGTCCCCTTAAAAAGACTTGTGTGGACCTGTATAGTTTATAGCCATGAGTAATAGTTACCATTGACGTATTCAAGGCATTTAAGCGGTCCGGCTTTCCGCAAGTTGCAGTCCCTTGAGATGGAAATGCAGAGGATGGTCACGGTTAAATAGGTCCCTTTCACAAAGTCCAAAGGTGATGATAGGGGGGCTTTTGTTTCCGGTCTGTTGGTCCTCTATTGTTGTATATCCATGGGAATAGACACGTGCAGCAGCAATACACCATCGCGTTTCGTTGCGTTCACGCAACTTTTTCAAGGTGTTATCAGTGCTGCTGTTAAGGGTTTATGTACCCTAACAATATGGCTGCTCATTAGCATGTGAAATTGGATCTGACCTGCTCAACTCATAATATGACCAAAAAATTACAGACACCGATACTTATATTAAACTTAACATTGTTATATAGTGCCCATTATATTACATATATGAAAAAATCTAATATATATCAAAAACAGTTGTTTATATAATATGGTCACATGACCACTGTTTGTGAAACAAAAGTGTGTCTAACCAGATATATGTATAGGTACCTGGTACTCTCTAATCATATTTGTAATAGAGGTGTACGTGGGGATAGGCTCCACATTTTCCTTCTGGCCTTCTTATGGGGTCCCCGCATCCTCTTTAATTAGAAACAGGGTCCTTCTGGACCAAACAGTCCGGCCAGATCGCCTCCCGCCGCGTGACGCGGGACCCGAAAGGTAAACAACGCGTCACTCAGGCGCGCCCCGGTACGAGTACAGTGACGCGGCGGGGGACTGGTTCTGTTGCCCCGGCTTCCAGAGTGTACACAACGCATCACTCCGGCGCGCCCCAGCGCGCACACAGTGACGGGAGACTCCCTCCGTTACTCTGGCAACACATAGTCCCAATGAATTAGTCAGACACCTTCGGTTGCTGTGGAAACACATATCCTCCTAAAGTGATAGTGGGTGGGGACTATAACATGGTGGATGATCCTACAGTTGACAGATCACCGATTGTACCGAGAATTACTGACCCCCATAGTAGACACTTGTTGGCATTTCTAGACTCATTAGACCTTTCTGATCCATGGAGATTGCTGTACCCTACCGACAAAACACACACCCATCTGTCGCTGGCACATGGGACGTTGTCTCGTATTGACAAATTCCTAATTACCGATGACTTGATGTCTCAGGTTGCTGTGGTGGATATGCTCGACATATTGATCTCTGATCATGCCCCTGTCACGCTGGCTCTAACCCATCCTCATATGCATTCAACAGATCGTATTTGGCGATTCCCACAATACCTGACAGACTCGGAGGACTTTAAACTATATCTCACGTACCATTGGACTAATTATGTTGATGAAAACATAGATTACTGGGATAGACCCGACATCTTCTGGAATGCCTCTAAGGCAGTGATGAGGGGTCACATTATTAGCTATGTCACCCAGAAAAAAAGGGAATCCAAACTGGAATATACTGCACTAAAAGCAGCAATGTCTATGGCTTTCCGAACCTATACTTCTACACCAACGGATGCCACTCTCACTGAATACAGACAAGCCAGACGCCTGCTTGAAACTTATTTAGCGACCCAGGCGAAACACTCATTAGACTTTTCCAAAAATAAATTTTATAGATGGGGCAATAAGGCTGGTAGATTACTGGCAGTCATTTCCCGACCTCCCAAAAAATGACATACCATAACTGCTATACATCACCCCATGTCAGGTCGTATTATTACCAAATAGTCCTCCTTTAGTTCTGCACAGGTAGATACTGATATACAAACACAAATGCTTACAGATGAGGTACTGCCCCCTTTGACTCGGAACCAGAGAGAAGCCCTTGTGGGTAATATAACGGCGGAGGAAATTAGCACTGCCATCTCCAACTTGCCCCATGGTAAATCTCCAGGTCCAGATGGCCTGTCGGGAGATTATTATCGCATGTTACAAGCCCATATTGTTCCTGCTTTATTAGAATTGTTTTGAGCCATACATGAAAGGAGTTCTCCATCCCCACTGTTTAATGAAGCGTTTATTACCCTTATCCCTAAACCCGGTAGGGACACCAATTTCCTTACTTCCTACAGACCAATCAGTCTATTAAATGTCAACTATAAATTATTGGCTAAAATAATGGCACTGCGGCTTCAATCCATTCTCCCAGATATTTTCACCACAACACAAATGGGTTTTGTGACTGGCAGACATGCGGTTAAGGCAATCCGCATGGCACTAGCGGCGGTGGCGGCGTCCCAATCTCCATGTACAGACTCGAATATGCCTCTTAGCCTCGATGCCAGTAAGGCTTTCGATATAGTCTTGTGGCCACATTTGTTTGCTGTGTTGGAGAGAAGAGGTTTTGACACGGACTTTATTAACTATATTCGTTATATCTACAACAAACCATCTGCTTCTCTGTTGATAAACGGGATCAGGGGCCAACGGTTCTATTTAAAAAGGGGCACCCGTCAAGGATGCCCTTTATCGCCGCTATTATTTAATCTAGCTCTTGATCCACTGCTTCGGACATTACAGGATTGGTCAGTCTTTCGGGGTATAAGAGTGGGTGGACAGGAAATTAAACTGTCAGCCTTTGCTGATGATATCCTTCTTTATATATCTGACCCCGACCACTCCCTTACTTTGATCCTAGAAAAAATCCAATTATTTGGCCACATTTCAGGTTTTAGTATTAATATGGACAAATCTAAAGCGTTATTGTTGTATGGTAAAGCGACATGTCCGCGTTAGACCTCACATTTCCCTTTGCACTGGGTATCGACGTATATTACATATCTGGGTATTATGGTGCCACGGTATATGTCTGAGCTATATAAACTCAACGTAAGCAAGGCCATACTAACTGACGATATTAAGAGATGGGAACGTCTTCCGCTATCATATTTAGGCAGGGCTAACCTGCTAAAAATGGTGGCTAAACCACGCATATTGGGGGTAATTCCAAGTTGATCGCAGCAGGAAATTTTTTAGCAGTTGGGCAAAGCCATGTGCACTGGGTATCCGTTCACATGGCCGACCATGTTATGGTCAACAGTCATTAGGTCGACCACTATTGGTCGACATTCACATGGTCGACATGGACACATGGTCGACACATGAAAGGTCGACATATGAAAAGGTCGACATGAGTTTTTTAACTTTTTTTTCTTTTGGGGAACTTTTCCATACTTTACGATCCACATGGACTACGATTGGAACGGTAAAGTGTGCCGAGCGAAGCGGTAGCGGAGCGAAGGCACCATGCCCGAAGCATGGCGAGCGAAGCGAGCCATGCGAGGGGACGCGGTGCACTAATTGGGGTTCCCAGTCACTTTACGCAAAAAACGACACCAAAAAAGTAAAAAAACTCATGTCGACCTTTTCATATGTCGACCTTTCATGTGTCGACCATGTGTCCATGTCGACCATGTCAATGTCGACCAATAGTGGTCGACCTAATGACTGTCGACCATAACATGGTCGACCATTCATACCGGAACCTGTGCACTGCAGGGGGGGCAGATATAACATGTGCAGAGAGAGATAGATTTGGGTGTGGTGAGTTCAATCTGCAATCTAAATTGCAGTGTAAAAATAAAGCAGCCAGTATTTACCCTGCACAGAAACAAAATAACCCACCCAAATCTAACTCTCTCTGCAAATGTTATATCTGCCCCCCCCCCCCTGCAGTGCACATGGTTTTGCCCAATTGCTAAAAAATTTAGCTGCTGCTGCTGCTGCGATCAACTTGGAATTACCCCCATTGTACCCATTACAAACGCTTCCTGTGCTGCTGACTAAACAGGACGCACAAATGATTAACAAACTTATCAGAACCATTATATGGAAGGGGGGCCGGGCACGTATCGCTTTGCGTAAACTTGTCCAACCTAAGTCCAGTGGAGGGATCAACTTCCCAGATGTGGTAGTTTATAACCAAGCCGCACTTTTGAGACATTTAAGAGATTGGCTGCAAAACAGCTCTATATATACGAATACCTCCCTAGAACAAAACTTTCTAGCAAATATAGATTTGACATGTTTTCTCCACCAACATGATTGGAAAATACCGGATCATGTTAAGTCAAACCCACTCTTATGGTCTAGCAGGAGAATGTGGCACATATTGCGCCACAATGCGAAATTGAATCAATATCATTCTTTACATTTGCCCCTAATTAAAAACCCAGAATTTTTGGACGGCATGGCTGCTCACCCCTTAGCGGTGTGGAGGGAGGCTGGTATAGCATCGATTCTCTCATTGGTATCTGTGGAAGACCACCATTTGCTTACTTTCTAGGAGGTTTCAACGAGACATGTTGTGGTTGCTTCGTCTCCCCTTCCATTTTTGCAAACACAATTTTATGTTAGACATGTTCTTACACATTTTGCGGAGGGGGGTTGGACTAACTCCCTAGATAGCCTCTTATTACACCCTGTACCAAGTCACAAAGCCATATCTATACACTATACATATTTGAGGACAATATTAGATCATGCTACTGTGGCAGGTGGCATGTCCAAATGGTTGACTCACTTTCCTGGACTGACTATACCTGTGATGGAAAAAGCATTATCTTATTCCCGAAAGGTCCTGCCAGCGAGTATGTATACTGAATTATTTCTTAATGTATATCATAATACTTATCTATCCCCGCTACGATGTTTACATATGGGAACGTCGGAAATACATTCTTGCCCAAAATGCCACGAGAGGGAGGCAGATACCTACCATTGTTTATGGGCATGTCCTATTGTGCAGTATTTCTGGCACTTTATTACGAGATATGCAGAGGCTAAATTAATAACGTATGTGCCATTTACCCCCGAATGGGCAGTTTTGGGTATCATTGATCCCACTTTCCGAATGCCATCGGAATGTAAAGAACTACTGATAGCCCTCAGTGCAGCGGGGAAAAAGACGATACTACAGGGGTGGATAGATAGCACGCCTCCACAAATACCTTTATTTTTTAATAAACTGCACCACGTATTCAGGATGGACTGGGTGGAAGCCATTGTGGATAAAGGTAAACAAGTAGATCGCTTTTTTAATCTCTGGAAATCTTATATCTCCACTCTACCCCTCAATACGCGGCTGCAAATTCATAATAGTCTAAAGAATACCACGTGGTACCAAACTAAATTAGCAGCACAAGACCAACCTGTATCTTTGGTCTGAGAGCAGACGAATATGGCGGCTCCCCTCAAGGTTACCTATATCGTTTATAATACCATAAGTGACCCAAATGAATGAATACGCACCATGTAAACATCTTTATTATTATACATATGTGAATTCACTGTAAAACGCACATTTGTAACTCTTTTACACTACAACTCTTATTGTCTTTGCATTTTCTTTTTTTGTAATGTGATATCCATGATGTCTCAATAAAAATTGTTTAAAAAAATAAATAAATCAGAGACCCAGAAGAGATGAAAGGAACAATCCGTCATATTAATGTATGACAATAAAGGGGGAAGAACAGAGGGATTTTCTTTGGGGCAAAGAGAATACACTCCTAACATCTTCACTTTGTTCGTCGAATTGAATAGATTTGAGCGAACTCTTTGCAGAAAACGATATTTTATACAACGGAACCTACAGAGACATAGTGAGGAGGGAACCCCCATCACTTTGGATTCAAGTGATGATCCTGCCCTCAATATGTTGAAACAATTATTAGATGAAAATTCCAGTACCATGATGAATGCTCATATTAAAGTGATTTTAAGATAAATAATTACCCAGGGAGCGCAATCAAAAATGTATTACAGTAAAAAAGTATATACATAAAAACACATTAAATACACATGTATGGAAAAATAAATAAAAACATCAATAATTAAACAGTATTCTGTTCCTCAGTCTCCAGCGGAAACAACAATGATCTTACTATAATTTAAATAACCCTCAGTCCATATGGTGCTTAGATTCAGATGTATCAACCTGTAATTTCTCTTCTGGGCCAATTTTAGTGCTCGTACAATCTATAGCCCCTAAAATTGTGCACTGAGAGTCCACTAGTAAAAGATACTTGCAGCAATTACAAAGTGTCTGTTGATGCGGCTCATTATTTGAAAGTTTCCCAGGGATACCGTGTATGCACACCAGTGATCACAGTGCTAGGTTCAGACCCCGTCATCGCCGCTGCTGCCCATTTGTAGTTGAACCCGTATACTCACAGCCGGAGGAGATTCCTTTGCTGGCTTAGACCTTCACTGTCAGGTCGGATGCACGACCGTCTTCCTCTGTTCAATACGGCGGAGTTGGGGATCAGTCACTCAGTGCTAAGAACACGTCCGCTGGAGAATCATATATATCAAAGTCCAGAGCAGATTGTCTGCATTCCTTTACGCGTTTCTCCGCTATTTTTTCTCACTATAAGAAGGGCGTGCATCCGACCTGACAGTGAAGGTCTAAGCCAGCAAAGGAATCTCATCCGGCTGTGAGTATACGGGATCAACTACAAATGGGCAGCAGCGCTCGCCCCCCTGTCCGTATTCCGACTGCTGGCATCCTGTCCGTCAGGATTCCGTACTGATCCCCCTGGGGATAATAGCTTACTATAGTCTGGACAAAGAGATTCCTCAATAATGCGCTGTCTTAATAACTGTAGGAGGCTATGTGTTTCTACGGCAACCAAAGGTGTCTGACTAATTCATTGGGACTATGTGTTGCCAGAGTAACGGAGGGAGTCTACCATCACGTCACTGTGTGCGCGCTGGGGCGCGCCTGAGTGACGCATTGTGTACACTCTGTTCCAGCTGCAACTTCCGTGAAAGACCCATCGGACCTATGCTGAAATCCATTTATTCGGCTGCAGGTGTCTCACTTAGACCAGCTTTGGAAGGACTTACAAGATACTGTTCTGGTAGAAGAGGTAGTGATCCTGGTGGAACATATTAAGGAATCAGTTATATATTTAAGGGAAGCAGCTAGAGATATCGGCCATGTGAATTCGAGGATCTCAGCATCGACTTTTGCAGCCAGAAGAGCCCTTTGGCTAAGGTCATGGCAGGTAGACACAGATTCTAAGAGAGCGGCAGAAGCACTTCCGTTTACAGGTGACATTCTTTTTGGAAAATAACAGGGACCACCTGTGCTAATTATTCTGACTTGAAGACCCCAAGTCAGTAGCTCTGTATTGCAGCTTGAAAACAATTAATTGATGATATATTAATTGAATTTAATTATCTATTAAGCGCCTGGTTGCAGTTTGTGTGTTGTACGTTAATTTTACAGGCTACAGGTGGTAAATCTACTTCTTGCCAACCCTTCCACCACCTCCTAAACGCTCTTATGCTGGAACTTCCTTTAGGTCCTTTCGTTCTACTCAACCTTTTAGAGAACGCGGAAGAACTACACACTTCCAAGGTAGAGGTCACAGCAAGCAACCAGCAGTTTCTTGTCGTCAAGACCCAAAGTCTACAGAAAAGACCGTGGCATGACGGTCTCCCTTTCCCCCCGGAGCCCAAGTACGGTGGAAGCATGGCTTTGAAAATTTAAAGATGCCTGGTTAAAATTTCCGACAATGTATTGATTCGCAATGTCTCTCTGGAGTACAAACTAGATTTCAAAGCTTTGCCGCCAAAGTAATATTTTACAACGTGTTTTCCAATTCTTATGGACAAACGTGTAGCCCTTCAAGGTGCAATACTGACCTTAGTGGAATCGGCAGTGTTAATGCTGGTACCACTGCTTCAACGAAAGAAGGGTTACTATTCCAATCATTAAATCAGTTTCTGACTTATTACTGGTTCAAAATGGGGTCGCTCAACTCAGTGATTTCGAGCCTGGAATGCAAGGAATTTATGATATCTCAGACATCAAGGATGCATATCTCCACATTCCGATCTGGGATCCTCACCAAGCATTTCTCAGGTTCGCGATTCAACAAAATCATTTTCAGTTCAGAGCCTTACCATTCGAACTGTCCACAGCACCCAGAGTATTTACCAAGGTCATGTCAGTGATGATTGCTCACCTCAGATCATTGGGAGTCACAATAATACCATACCTCCTCAAAGCTCCATCCAATCACAATCTACAGGAGCATTCTCTATTAAAATACAATGTGTTGGTAGAGCACAGATGGATAAAGACTTTTCGGAAAGTCTTCTTACTGCAAGACAAAGCTCTGAGTATACAAAAATTAGTCCAGGCTGTTCTCAAGCTATGGCTGGTATCAGTCCATTTATGCATTCTTATGCTGGGGAAAAGGGTAGTGGCCTTTGAAACTCTGGAGTTTGGCTGTTTCCATTCACATCCCTTCCAGCTGGACCTGTTACATCAATGGTCGAGGTTGAATCTGCACCTTCAACTGTTGGTTCGTCTAAAACCAGAGACATGAATATCGCTTCTTTGGTGGCTCCAACTGCACAATCTCATTGCAGACAGGTGGTTCAGTATATGGGACCGGATGCTTCTAACGACGAACGCCAGCCTCAGAGGATGGGGCGCAGTTGGACTTCCATCTTTAGCACCACTGGGCTCCACAAGAATCACTGTTGCCAATAAATGTGTTGGTACTTAGAGCAATCTACAATGCGCTAGTACAAGCCGCACACATTCTTCGATCCACTGCAGTAAAGGTTCAATCGGACAACGCGACTGCTGTAGCATACGTAAATAAACAAGGCAGAACTCGTAGTCGCATGGCGATGCGAGAGGTGACATGCATTCTTCAGTGGGTAGAACGCAACTCAGTCATTCGCTCTGCTGTGTTCATTCCAGGAGTGGACAATTGGGAAGCCGACTATCTCAGCTGGCAGGATTTCCATCCAGGAGAATGAGCACTTCACCCAGCGGTGTGCGAAGCCCTGATACAACGCTGGGGATGTCCAGAGGTTGATCTCATGGCGTCCCGTCTCAATCATCAGCTTCCTCTATATTTCCGGAACACGGATCCTCAAGCAGAAGCTTTGGACGCTCTGGCCGTGCCTTGGCCGTACGACCTAGTATACGTGTTTCCTCCGTTCCTTTTTTTGTCTCGGATCCTCAAGACAATCAAAAAAGAGCCACTCATGGTGATCCTGGTGGCACCAGATTGGCCTCGGAGGACTTAGTTTTCAGACCCGAGCTCTCTTCTGGCGGACGATCCTTGGCCTCTTCCTCTGTGTCTGGATCTACTGCAACAATGACCCTTCGTGCATCCAGACTTACCATGACTACGTTTAACAGGATGGCTATTGAGGCAGACATCCTAAAACACAAAGGGGTTCCGGAGGGTGTGATTCCCATGATGTTGCGGGCACGAAAACCAGGGACGGCAACCCACTATCATTGCATCTGGTGGTCTTATATCTCTTTCTGTGACAGAAAGGGGTTTCCATTGGATTCCTTTAGTCTCATGGTTCTTGCTATTTCTTCAAGCAGGTTTGGATTCCAGACTCTGTCTAGGATTCCTGAAAGTTCAGGTATCTGCTTCATCGATTTTTTTTCAGAAACGCCTAGCGCTCCTGCCGGAGGTGCAAACTTTTCTACAAGCCGTTTTGCAGGTACAGCCTCCGTTTGTTCCACCTACAGCTCCTTGGGATTTAAATCTGGTGCTGGATTTTCTTCAGTCATCCTATCTTGAGTCCTTGGATGAAGCAGACATTAAGGGCCATATGCAATTGCAGTCGAATTGCCGCAAATGTCGAAAAACGGGGCATTTTCGACACAAAAAAATGATTCGACAATGCAATACAGTACTTTTCGACAAAAAAAAACGGCCGTTTCAAATTTGACTTTTTGCAATTCGACAGTTGTCAAATTCGACATGTCTGCAATGGTAAAAATGCGGCTTTTCGACAAAAGTATATTCAATTGAAGAATGTAGATTCGACAACAGTGCTTTTCGACAGTCATTTCGTCAATTTCAGTCCGCCTCATTTTGCTGGCGGGATCTAATAAAAAAAATTTAAAAACATGTTTTTTTGTGGTTTTTTTTTATTGCTAATAACATATCTATTTATATTAGAAGGGATTATCTACTTGGTTTGTCTATTAGGAGCCAGAAGTATTATTTAATATATATATATTTTTTTTTTTACTGACTAAAATAATATGGAGAGATCGGAGCATGTTTTTCAGTGGGAATGGGTTAAAAATCAAGAAAAAAAAACGCGTGGGGTCCCCCCTCCTAAGAATAACCAGCCTTGGGCTCTTTGAGCCGGTCCTGGTTGTAAAAATACGGGGGGGAAAAATGACATGAGATCCCCCGTATTTTAACAACCAGCACCGGGCTCTGCGTCCGGTCCTGGTGCAAAAAATACAGGGGACAAAAGACGTAGGGGTCCCCCGTATTTTTCACACCAGCACCGGGCTCTACTAGCTGGAGAGATAATGCCACAGCCGGGGGACACTTTTATACCGGTCCCTGCGGCCGTGGCATTAAATCCCCAACTAGTCACCCCTGGCCGGGGTACCCTGGAGGAGTGGGGACCCCTTAAATCAAGGGGTCCCCCCCTCCAGCCACCCAAGGGCCAAGGGTGAAGCCGGCGGATGGGAGGCTGATAGCCAAGTGACAAAATAAAGAATATTGTTTTTTGTAGCGGAACTACAAGTCCCAGCAAGCCTCCCCCGCAAGCTGGTACTTGTAGAACCACAAGTACCAGCATGCGGGGGGGGAAACGGGCCCACTAGTACCTGTAGTTCTACTGCAAAAAAAAATACCCAAATAAAAACAGTACAAACACACCGTGATAGTAAAACTTTATTACATGCATGCACACCGACACACACATACTTACCTATGTTGACACGCCGACTCTGTCCCCTTCACCAGTAGAATCCATGGGGTACCTGTAAATAAAATTATACTCACAAAAATCCTGTGTAGATCGGTCCTCTTCTGCTTGTAATCCACGTACTTGGCAAAATAATAAAACGCAAAACCCGGACCACGCACTGAAAGGGGTCCCATGTTTACACATGGGACCCCTTTCCCCGAATGCCGAGACCCCCAGTGACTCCTGTCACAGAGGGTCCCTTCAGCCAATCAGGGAGCGCCACGTTGTGGCACTCTCCTGATTGGCTGTGCGCGTCTGAGCTGTCAGGTGGCGCATAGCACTATGCCGCTCCATTATATTCAATGGTGGGAACTTTGCGGTCAGCGGTTGAGGTTACTCAACCGCTGGAGCCCGGTGCTGGTGTGAAAAATATGGGGGACCCCTACGTCTTTTGTCCCCCGTATTTTTTGCACCAGGACTGGACGCAGAGCCCGGTGCTGGTTGTGAAAATACGGGGGATCCCCTGTCATTTCCCCCCCCCCCCCCCCGTATTTTTACAACCAGGACCGGCTCAAAGAGCCCGAGGCTGGTTATGCTTAGGAGGGGGGACCCCACGCATTTTTTTTTCTTGATTTTTTTAAACACTTTTGTGCCGTCCATGAAGTCGATTCCAGGACGCACACTATCGTCAATTGGTCCGTTTTTCGACAGCGGGACTGTCTAATCCGTTTTTTATTGAATATGTCGAATTCGGGTCCCGGCGGGAGGGTGTCTGACTGTCGAATTGTGTCGAATTTAAAAACGGTCGAATTCCAGGCTGAATTTGACCGCAATTGCATATACCCCTAAATATCTTACTTGGAAAACATTTTTTCTACTAGCCATAGCTTCAGCCCGGAGGATATCTGATTTGAGTGCCTTGTCTTTCAAACCTCCCTACTTGATTTTTCATCCTGATAGGGCAGAGTTATGAACACATGCTTCCTGTGGTCGTGTGGATTTGTCATATCATCCTATCATGGTACCATCCTTACGGGAAGATTCTGGAACTCCTTCTACTCTGGATGTAGTGAGAACTTTGAAGATTTACATAGATCGTACAGCATCTTTACGGAAGTCTGATGCTTTATTTGTACTTTATGATCTCCCACGTCGGGGGTGGCCTGCTTCTAAACATACCATGGCCCGCTGGATTCGGTTGACAATTCGTCAGGCCTATCTCCACCAGTCTAGATGACCTCCATTATCCATTGCTGCCCACTCTACATGCTTAGTTGGGTCTTTGTGGACCATGTCTCAGCTCTGTCGAGCAGCCACTTGATCCAGTATTAATACGTTTACTAGATTCTACAAGTTTGATACATTTGTGGCTTCATCTTCATGGTTTGGCAGTCTTGTTTTGCAAGTTCCTCAGTGATCTCCCGCCCTGGGGGGAAACTTTGGGACGTCCCCATGGTGTTGAAGTTGTGCCAGTGTCCCCTAGTGGCTGATAGAAAAAGGAGGATTTTGGTACTTCCCGATAAATTCCGTTTTTGGAAGCCATAGGGGACACTGGCCGCCCACCCGTCACTGTTCTCTTGCCTTCATTGTTGTTCTGTTGTGTTTTTATATGTTCTCTTCCCTTGTATAGTTCTGTTATCCTGTTCCCATCTCCTCTCGGCTAATTCATAACTGAGGGATGATGGGGGATAGAGGGGGAGGAGCTGGTTTCACTTCTTAGATTATTTAAAGTGCCAGCTCCCTGTAAAGCCACCATCATCACCCCACGGTCTTGAAGTTGTGTCAGTGTCCCCTATGGCTTCCAAAAAAGTGATTTATCATTAAGTACCAAAATCCTCCTTTTCAATTGGTCGAAAAAACTGCACTAATTCGACACACAGGGTATTCAATTGCGGGCATTTTTGCCTGTTTTTTAATCCATTTTCGTTTCACTTTTTTTTTCTTGTCGAATCGGCCAAAAACCGGGGGAAAACACCCTCGAATTTGCCAAAACACTTGTATCAGCGGCGAATTTGCTAAAACACGTGGTTTTCGCCAGTGCCGGATTATTCGACTAACAGGTTGAAAAAACGGCACTAAAATTGAATACCCCCCTATGTATTTGCTGTCTTATCTTGTGCACCATTTTTACAGGCCAGTTCAGAGCTGTAACATATGTGTAGTGAGGACGGAATAGATGCCTGCGCCTGCTGGTTACTGTAGGTCCTGTTATATACTGTGTGGAAGATCTTCCCATGTTGTACTATCTGCAGGAGAATGACTTGTTACAGCAGAAGAAGAGAGGGACTTAGTATTGCCCGAGGCAGGGATTTTCACAGTGGTGCAAGAATCGCTATTCTGCTATTGGGTGTGGGGGATACTATTGTATACAGGTTTCATGTGAATAAATATTTATAGTTTTTTTCTCATTAGTAAGTAATACAAATTGTTCAAACTTGTAGTCAGACTAATCAGTTCTAAAATAATATGACATGTATTGTTGTCTTCTGTAGACAGGATGTAGATGTAGCCTGTGTTTTACTCCTAGAAATAAAAAATGTTTTTCAGGAAGTACTCCGACTCTGGGGACATGAATGATCTGGTCAGTCTAATGACACAAACATTACACATGGAAAAAGACAAAGGTCAAATGCCCCCAGTCGCTTGCAATGAATTCAGACTCCACAGAAAATACAGAGATACATTAATGTTACATGGAAGAGCAGCTGAGGACTCAGACGATATCTGCTTTGAAGACTTACCTTCAGGTGAGCTTGCAGAGTAATCGCTGATCTTGTTACTTCCTATTTTCCAATTACAGGCAACCAGCTGGGAACAAATACAGTATTTATACAAATTAAACCAATGCTAATGATACTCCTTCTGATGGGGTCATGTGGCTCTTATGGGATCAGAGCTACAGTCTGTGTCCTGACAGTGTATAGTTTTCCACACACTATGTTGTACTGTGTAATCCCAAATCTTCCCAGTGCTCCCATCTTCTTGAAATGTTCTCGCTCTATGGAAGGTGTCTCCCCTGAATTTCCAATTGTGGATCTCCTACAGCTCTAGGCCTTATAGCTCCTGTTTCATAATCCATAACCAGGGCATGTACCCACGTAATGTCCTAAACCATAGATGTTCTATCGCTTAATATAAAAATGACATTCTCACCAGGATTTGCTAATAATACATCTCTGGATTTGGAAGACCACCTGATTAATTTTACATTTGGGTCAGCACTACTGAAATTGCCGTTATTGGAGAATCTAATGCATTTATGTTTAATTGATCCGCTACCTTTTTTTTCACACAATGTACTGCACCATCACCACAGATTGTCTGCTTTCAACGCCTACATCTGCATCCAGTCCCCGCATAAAAAAACCTTTGCTCTTGTAGGATTTCAACAAGAGTAAATTGCCCTCATTTTGTTTAATGTCGTTTCTTCATATCTGTAAATAGATTTGGAAACCGTAGGATGGTTTTATGGCAGAGACTGATGAAATAAAAACTTGTGTTCCTTTGTTCAGATAATGTTACGGTTTCAGAGAAATTCCGCAGAGTGATTGAAGCTCTGAGGGCCGATGTTGTGCAGGGTCTTGGAGTTAAGCTCCTGGAGGAAGTGCATGTTGTCATGAACAAGAAAGATGAAAGGCAGAAGGAGGTAAGTGAATTTATGATCCGGTACGCTGAAAGTGCTTTTATGAATAATATATTATAATAATAATTATCCTCTGTAATAAAAGCTAATGCTGCTCCTCACCTCTCTGGTGGGAATGCAAGTGTTTTGCGCCCAGACGGCCACTAGATGGTGCCCAATGGAGCAATTCAAGTGTTGCTCCGTTCAGGCCTGCACAGCCGCCGGTGCTGATATTGATGTTACAGTATATTGTTCCATCATTTTGACGGGCTGGTAACCAGTACCACCGTAATAATAATAATAATAATATATTGCTATTGTATAAATAGAACTAGATTAAGTTCTATGAACTGTGTGTTTACTGATCTCACAGAATGTAAGGGTTGTCCCAAAGGTAGTCCAAGATCGCCATCACCGCTTTCTAATGAGGGGCATGTTTATTTTAACAATACAGCTGTCCAGTGCCTTTGCTCTGCGCTGGAAAGCCGTTATGTAAAAATAGTTGTCATTTGCCATGGGGTGTAATGTATGTATAATAGCTACCCTGTAATAGCAATACAGAGTTGTTTTTCTGGATGAGTCTGCTGAAGAAAAGAAGAAAAAAAACATTAGTTGGAAAAAGTTGACTTAACAGTGTTGTACATTAGTTATTAACAGGTCTAAAGGAACACATAGGGGGGAACTCACTTAGCATCCCCTGCGAGTAAGAGCCACACTTACGATACAGCCAAACTAACTGATTTTTTAAGAGGGATGCAGTCAAAAAATTGTGAGTTCACGTCACAATGAGATTGAGTTCCGCTGCCGTCGCCAGCATTTACATGTCCGGGCGAGTTAATTGAATTTCCCTCTTTTCTTATATTTCTGTTTTTAAGCATGCATTCCGCGCCATTATATTTGATCATTTCACTTAACCTTTTGTCTGATTTTTCTAGTTGCAGTTACAGAAACTCTTAGGAGAGAAATACGACGACTACAACCCAAAAATTCACCAACTTAAATTTTTTGAAGATAATTTCAAATTGTAGATGTATTATGACAGGCATTTTCTGAAAACCATATCTTTTTTTTACACTTTTATTCTTTTAAATTTTTATACAAATTCACAAAAATCTGTGTTGTTTTCCTACTTGTGCACAGGGAACATCCGTGGCGATATATTTTAATATTGCCAGATTTACAGAGGAATGCTTTCAGGTTGTGTTTCAATTACAGGACATTTATTAGAGATGTTTTTGAAGATTACACGATAAAGCATATGTTGGGAATATTGTATTATGGGTGCAATTCAATTTTGAATGATGCTGGTATTGTGCCATTGGAGCTGCAACACAATTAAGTTTACCCCACGCTCCTATAGGAGAGATGCTGGGATACTGTAAGTATCAGTGTGCGTAACTGCATATCAAAACCCAGCATTGGCCCTTATATGCCTTCTAAAAAAGAGGTGCACCGTATGCGGAATCAGTGGGTCTTTATGCGGTTAAGCAACACACACACCCCTCCCCCCCGCCCCTCCCGACTTTAGCCTCAGGAAAAAATGCTATTTAATCGAATAGCCCTTCCCCGAGCCGAAGGGATTTTGGATGACAATTATCCGTGTGGTAAGTCTTTGATGTTCTCGTTTCCTGTCTTTCTGCCTATGGAGCAGTGACGTGCGGTGAGGCGAGGCAGAGCCTCTCCTGTCTTACTCCAGTATATGCCAGTTTTGATTATATGAAGTATATGAAAAATACAAAGAATACATTCTAAATATCTTCATTTTTTTTTTTTTTATCCTTTTTATAGTCAAAACTCTGGAGTGAAAAAATCTGACAGGTGAGGCAGTGCCGCCCCTGCCTACCTTGTCCGCACATCTCTGATCAAAACTCACCAAATTTCCAGCAGTAGATACTGCTGCACCGGTGTATAATGCCCACATGAACCCTTGAGCTCCTATATTGTCTGTAAATCTGGCTCTGGTACTATCCAGTGCCTCCTCGGCCATTTACCGCGCCGCATGTCACTGCTATGGAGAATACAAAGTTGTTGTATGGTCTCTAATTTCAATAACATAACCGTTCCAGTGTAATCAGGTAGATCAGTAGCACTGAGTAATCTGTAGATAATTACTTCATGCTCATGTGCAGAAGGTTTTCCCTCAGATCACGTTATTCTGGCTCTGGTATCTACTGGTTACTCCTGTTCTCTGACAAGCTAACCTTTCCTAGATAACGCCCTGGTTACACCACAGCTCCAATCCGTCACTGCTCTCGGTATTCCATACACCTGCCCTCTCACCCATCTTGTATATATGCTCTCTGTTGTTTTTCTGTCTGTATACTAATGTGAAATTCATGGATTTTGTTTAAATTTAGCTGTATGTAACTTTGTATAGGTATTAAAGTTTCACAGGTGTACACTAAATGTGAAAGAGAATGTTTCAAAGAGCCAATTAACATAATTTCATGTTTAATAAACGACATTATCTAATGTGTACAATTATTCCTGCTGTGTATCTACTGGAATTATTATTACTTTTTTTTTTAAATCAAGTGTTTTTTTATTTTTTCCAAGAAAGGGAAAAGAAAAAGAAAAACATTACAATAAACATTACAGTTAAACCATTACAAAGACAAGTTTGTGCTATTCAGAGAACTTCTCTGTAAATTAGTGTTGTCATGTGAATACCGAGCAGCATCCACTTCACTTTCAGAATAATCTTAAACAACTACAGGGGAAAACAGACAGAATAAAATACGTTCTATATTGCGTGAAGGAGGAGAGTAGCGCAGAGATGGCCATTCCGCGACAAGCGTAACACATCACCTCAGACAGTATCTATGACCAATGTTTAAAGTGAGGGGTCAATAAAATACTGGGAGTTTCTCCATAAACCCCATATCTTATCAAATTTCAGTAGTGAATTTTGTTTAGTATACATAAAGCGTTCGTGAGAAAGAGTAGCATTTACAAGAGCAACCCATTTAGCAGATGACAGGGGAGCATGAACCATCCAATTGCGAGCGATGCATACCCGGGCCAATGCAAGGACTATAGTTACATAAAGATAGGGGTGTACTGGGAGGCATTCCCTCAAATCAAGGCCGAATATGCAAATGCGTGGAGTCATCAGTGGAATACGGACACCCGTATGACCGATAGATGTCGTGACATTTTCCCAAAAGGCATTCACCCACGGACACAGCCAGAGCAAATGCCAGAAACCAGCAGCCGGAGCAGAGCATCTCGGACAGTTATCAGAAGTCGAGCCTCCAATTTTAAACAGACGGGAAGGAGTCCAGTAGACTCTGTGTAAAATATATAATTGTATCTGCTAGAATCTAGCACTCGCCGAGACCGCACGCGGGGAAGCCAGGATGTGTGTCCAATCCTCCTTATCGATTTCACCTAAATCCTGCGTCCATTTAGCTCGGAGGGCGGTCAGCCCATCCAATCCAGAGGAGGGAGGAGTACGAAGACGAGACCCTCCCGCAAGAAGGCAAAGTGCGAATCATCTTGTGAACAGGGGATTCAGCGAGTTGTGGAGCAGAGCCCCGCCACTGTGCCGTCAACGCATGCCGGAGCTGTAAATAACGAAAAAAATAACATCTAGGAATATCATAAGTAGTAGACAGATACTCAAAGCTATGGAGCACCCCATCCTGATAAAGTTGCCCCATTGCAGTCACCTCATACGAAGTCCAGACAGAGATACCCTCCAGCCTAAAAAGCTTGGAAAAAGTTACATTATTCCAAAGTGGAGAACAGGGATCCACAGTGGGATCTCCCAGCAGCCTCTCAGTCACCAGCCATACCCTACGAGCCTGCTGTAATAAAGGGGGAGGGAAGATAACGAGGACCTTGCTAATAAAAACTGTATTGGAGAGAATGAGAGCCCAGCCTTATCTAGAAGAGCCACCGATAGGTTGCCGTAATCCCCCGGAGCAACCCATTCATAAAGTTGTACCAATTGGGCAGCTACAGTAAGTAGTATAGGCGTATGTCAGGCAATGCCAAGCCTCCTTCCGATTTTGGTCTACAGAGTGTTTTATAGGCAATACAGGCCCGTTTAGCACCCCAAATAAAAGAAGCAATATATCGGGAAATCAGCAAAAATTGTGAGGCAGGGATATAGACTGGTGCATTCTGCAGTATATAAAGAAATTTGGGTTGAATAATAATTTTTATAATATTCACACGACCCGTTACAGTTAAGGGGAGTTTCTGCCAAATTCGCGACTTTATGCGCAAATTATCAATCTGGGGAGTCAGATTCAAAGCGACAAAATATTTTGGAGAATGAGAGTGTCAGGTCTCTGGTTTTGTCTGTCCCCGGAGGGGGCACTAGTGGGTCAGGGCTGGTGTGGTGTATAAAACGAAGAGGCTGAATGAAAGTCCTGCGCATATGCGCTGATGTTTATTATGTCACAGGGGACACAGAGTAATGGGTTAACAGATGAGATGAAATGCAATGGATGATAACTTTGGAAGCCAATAATAATAAAAGTCACTGGTAACAGAAATAGGTAATAATAATGACTTGAATAACTGGATGCAAAACAGTACTGTAATTATAGTTGAAGAAAAGCAGAACTCTGGTATTTTGTAAAAAGCACACAGTCCCTATAGCATGAAAGTACTTTGGCCTAGCACGGCCCAGGCAGGAGACAGTCCTACTCAGCAAGAGTGTTAAATGCTGGATACAATGCACAGGATGAAATGCTGTTAATTAGGTGCACAGGTTTAGCAGAGAGTAACACCTGAGGAAAGTCTCTTACTGCGGATGGAAGTAGTGATCTGTGACTGGAGTCTGAAGCATGCTGGAAGAATGAGAACTGAAGACTTGAACGATGAAAAGCACAACAGGGGATCCACTTGGAGACAGGAACACGGGAACCAGGAGCACTAATACACCGAGTGTGACTCATTGTCCGAGGCGATGAGAATGAGCCAGGAACTGGAGTATATACCCCTTGCTCTGTGATAATTGGATGTTGAATCTCTGTGGGAACACACCCCTCTGGATTGGGTGTCCGGATCAGCTGAGCGCAGGTGTCATGGCGGCACCCATACCGGACAAACACTCGCACACAGCGGGGCACACGCTGGACACAATTCAGAGGTACTCAGCAACATCAGTTATGGCGCTTGCGGGCAGTGCACTCATGCAGCAGCGACTGGGGCCATGACCTCCGGAGGCTTGCACACCAGCGCGCTGGTAAGTGAGATGCTGCAAAACGCTGATTCCTGACAGTACCCCCTCCTTTATGGGTGGGCACCGAACACCCCCGTGGCTTGAAAGGAAACAGTCTATGGAAAGCTTGGACTAACGTGGAGCATGAACGTCAGTGGCGTTGATCCAACTCCTTTCCTCAGGGCCATATCCGGACCAGTCAATCAGATATTGTAGACGACCATAGTGATGTCGAGAGTCCAGGATCTTCTCCATCTCATATTCCACACCCCGATGAGTCTGGACTTTTGGAGCCGCCGGAAGAACTCTCTGGAAACTGTTAAGAATTAATGGTCTAAGGAGAGAAACATGAAATGAGTTGGGAACTTTCAGAAAAGAAGGTAATTTAAATTTATAAGCCACTGGGTTGATGACACGTTCTACTGGAAATTGGCCAATGAATCGTGGAGCAAATTTCATTGAAGGAACTCTAAGACGGAGATTTCGGGTAGACAGCCAGACTTTGTCCCCTGGCTTTAAACTAGGAACTGCTCGTCTTTTTCGGTCAGCAAAAACTTTGTATTGATGAGACACTTTTTTGAGAGATAAATGAATCTTTTTCCAGATCTGTGAAAACTGCTGAAGAACTGAAGAAGCTGTAGGCACATCTATGATGGGTAAATCCTGAAAATCAGGAACTCTGGGATGATGACCATAAACTGCAAAGAACGGTGTAGTATCTGTGTATGTATGGTAACAGAAATTATGAGCAAACTCCGCCCAAAGCAACAAATCTACCCAGTCATCCTGCGAAGAAGAAATATAGAGTCTCAGGAAGGTCTCAAGCTCTTGGTTTACTTTCTCCGTCTGACCATTTGTTTGAGGGTGATAGGCAGTGGAGAATTTAAGTTTGACTTGTAGGGCAGAACACAGAGCCCTCCAGAATTTTGCCACAAACTGTACTCCCCGATCAGATATTATTTCAGTCGGAAGTTCATGCAACCTAAAAATTTCATGAAGAAATAACTGCGCTAATTTTGGAGCGGAGGGCAAGCCCATGAGTGGAACAAAATGAACCATTTTTGAGAATCTGTCGACCACTACCCAGATGGTGTCATACCCTTTTGAAGGAGGAAGGTCAGAGATAAAATCCATCGACAGATGAGACCAGGGATGACTTGGAATAGAATTTGGCAATAATTGGCCCGCAGGAGCCTGACGAGGAACTTTGTGTTGAGCACACTTGGGACATGAAGCTATAAACTCTTGAATATCTGCTTTCATGTGAGGCCACCAATAGGTTTGAGACAAAAACTTAAAAGTCTTTAGGATTCCAGGGTGACCGGTAAACTTGGACGTATGAGCCCAGGACAGAAGATTGGGACGAAGCTCAGGAGAAACAAACATTCTGCCTGGAGGTGGAACTAGGGATACATTAGTAGCGGCAAATACAACAGGATTCAGTACTGGGTGAGAAACTTGTTCAGAAGATTCCTCATTGGAGCTCATAGAGTGAGATAATGCATCTGCTTTGACACTTTGAGAGCCAGGTCTAAACAGCAACTTAAAGTCAAAACGAGAGAAAAATAAAGCCCACCTTGCTTGTCGAGGGTTTAAACACTGCACTGCCTTCAAATGGAGAAGATTCTTATTATCCGTGTAGATGGTAATGGGAAATCTTGCATCCTCCAACAGATACCTCCATTCCTCAAGGGCCAGTTTAATTGCTAGAAGTTCCTGATCACCGATGGCGTAGTTCATCTCTGCGGGCAAGAATCTACAAGAGAAAAACCCACAAGGGTGCGTCTTACCATCAGTGCCGACTTGGGACAAGACTGCGCCCACACCAACTGTTGAGGCATCCACTTCTAGAACGAAGGCCTTGTTGACATCTGGCTGTTGTAATACAGGAGCTGAAACAAAAGCTTGTTTAATCTTACTAAAGGCAGACAGTGCTTCTTCAGACCATTGGGATGGATTCATCCCCTTCCGGGTAAGGCAAGTAATAGGAGCTATCAACGTAGAGAATCCTTTAATGAACTTACTATAGTAGTTGGCAAAGCCAATAAAACGTTGAACTGACTTGAGTGTCGTAGGAAGAGACCAGTTCTCTATAGCCTCTAATTTAGTCGAATCCATTTGAAGGTCAGTACCAGAGATAATGTATCACTAAAAAGGCATTGAAGAAGCTTCAAACGTGCATTTAGATAATTTTCCATAAAGATGATTCTGTCGAAGAACCTCTTTCACCTGCTGACGATGGGAAACTAAGTCATGGGAAAAAATCAAGATGTCATCAAGGTAAACTACCACACGTTTATACAGAAGATCTCTGAATACCTCATTGACAAAGTTCTGAAACACTGCCGGGGCATTGCTCAACCCAAAGGGCATCACTAGATATTCGTAGTGGCCATCGCGGGTATTGAAGGCGGTTTCCACTCATCGCCACTTCGAATCCTGATAAGATTATAAGCCCCGCGAAGATCTAGCTTAGTGAAAACACGAGCACCCCCTTGCTCGACCTCTCCTAGAATGATCTCTACGAGTATGCCGTGATACTAGATATGTCCTCTTCATGTCTCCTTTTAGTGCTTTCTCCTTTTCTTGTGTCTGTACGTTCGATGTAACCAATTGTATACCCCTTAGACTGTGCGTTGTTTAAGTTTGCATAAGGTAACCATTCCGGACTTCCCCTGTGTTTCCCTATTTCTTTATTCTGTTCCCTATTTCTGTGTGTAAACTCTTCAATAAAAAATGTAATGTTTAAAAAAAAAAACACGAGCACCCCTGACTCTGTCAAAAAGTTCGGTAATAAGTGGCAAAGGATAGCTGTTTTTAATAGTAATGTCATTCAAACCTCGATAATCGATGCAGGGGCGTAATCCTCCATCTTTTTTCTTGACGAAGAAGAACCCCGCACCAGCCGGGGATGAAGCTGGACGGATGAATCCTTTCTGAAGATTCTCTTTTATGTACTCACTCATAGCTTGAGTCTCAGGAACAGAGAAGAGGGTAGGTGCGCCCTCTCTGTGGCTTACTCCCTGGAACTAGATCAATGGGGCAATCCCATTCTCGATGGGAAGGCAGAACATCAGCCGCTTTTCGCTGAAGACGTCAGCAAATTCTTGATAGGCTTCTGGAAGATCAGACTGAAGTTTTACACCTGATGATCTCACTGGATGCACTTGAGCCAAATACGAATGGAAGCAGGACGGACTCCATGCAGAAAGCTGTAATGTGGACCAGTTGAATTGTGGATTGTGTAATTGAAGCCAGGGCATACCTAGTACAATCTCATAGGTGGCTTTTGGAATGACTAGGAATTCAATGAGCTCAGAATGAAGAAAGCCCACTCCCAGGACCACTGGCTTAGTTTGCTGAAAGATGGAACCCCCAGCAATTTGACTTCCGTCCACGGCAGTAAGACGGGACGAGACAGCTTTGAGACAGGAAGCTGGATTCTGTCCACTGCGGCTTGTGTGATAAAGTTCCCAGCAGCACCGCAATCCACTAAGGCAGATAAAGGTGAGATCTTGAGAAGAAGGAGCTTTGATTGAGGTCCCTAACTTGACTCCTCCATTACAAGTAGGGACCTGGCGTTTCCCGAACGGGCAAGACAGGAATCAATCAGATGACCAGCAGCAGCACAGTAAAGACACAGTCTTTCCCTTAACCTCCTTGACCGCTCTTCAGGCATTAAATGAAATCGATTCACCTGCATGGGTTCATCAGGAATAACAGGTAAAGGCTGTACTGGAGCCATAACTCGATGCTTGCAAAGGTCACCTCGAGAACGTTCACTGGTCCTCTTGCGTAAACGTAAATCCAATTTGATACATAAAGAAATAAGGGGTTCCAGTTGCTCTGGGAGATCTCGGGTAACGAACTCATCCTTTATACGGTCGGATAGACCATGTCAGAAGGCGGCAACCAACGCCTGATTATTCCACTTTACCTCTGATGCCAATATCTGGAACTGGATAACATATTATCCCACAGTACGTGTTCCCTGGCGAATCTGAAGAAGGTCTGAGGAAGCGGAGGTTGTACGCCCTGGTTCATCAAAGATGCGTCGGAATGCTGCAACAAAGTCAGTATAATTATTCAAGAGAGCATCTGCTCGCTCCCACAGCGGGGAGACCCAGTTCAAGGCAGAGCCAGACAACAAGGACACAATATATGCAACCTTGGCCCTGGGTGTTGGAAAGTTCTGTGGCAGCAATTCAAAGTGGACTTCACATTGGTTCAGAAACCCACGACACATCTTAGTACTTTGGCCTAGCACGGCCCAGGCAGGAGACCGTCCTACTCAGCAAGAGTATACAATGCACAGGATGAAATGCTGTTAATTAGGTGCACAGGTTTAGCAGAGAGTAACACCTGAGGAAAGCCTCTTAATGCAGATGGAAGTAGTGATCTGTGGCTGGAGTCTGAAGCAGGCTGGAAGAATGAGAACTGAAGACTTGAACGATGAAAAGCACAACAGGGGTTCCACTTGGAGACAGGAACACGGGAACCTGGAGCACTAGTACACAGAGTGTGACTCATTGTCCGAGGCGATGAGAATGAGCCAGGAACTGGAGTTTATACCCCTTGCTCTGTGATGATTGGATGTTGAATCTCTGTGGGAACACACCCCGCTGGATTGGGTGTCCGGATCAGCTGAGCACAGGTGTCATGGTGACGCCCACACCGGACAAACACTGGCACACAGCGGGGCACAGCCTGGACGCAATTCAGAGGTACTCAGCAACATCAGTTATGGCGCGTGCGGGCAGTGCACTCATGCAGCCGCGACTGGGGCCATGACTTCCGGAGGCCTGCACACCAGCACGCTGGTAAGTGAGATGCTGCAAAACGCTGATTCCTGACAGAGATTTGAATACCAAAGTACTTAAACTGGGTACACCACTGAAGGGGAAAACCATAAGAGGACGGAGGTGACAGAGAGTAACTTAGCGGGAACACCACCGATTTACCCCAATTAATACAGATACCCGAATAAACCCCAAACTCCCGGACCAGGTCTAGGAGAGCGGGTAAGGAGGGGAATACATCTTTTAGAAACAATAGCATATTGTCCACATATAAACCAATTTTTTCTTCTTGATCCACAACCCTAAGGCCCACTATATTTGTTGCGGCCCTAACTGCGCAAGCCAAGGGTTCTATAGCAAGAGCAAAAAGCAGTGGGGACAAAGGACACCCCTGTCGAGTCCCCCGCTCTAACAGAAAAGACTCCGTAGTAAAACCATTTAACCACAACTCTCGCAGCCGGACAGGAATATAAAAGTTTAACCCGGGACAGAAAATTCGGGCCTATCCCAAATCTGATAAGGGCCTCCCAGAGATCTACCCATTATACGGAGTCAAAGGCACGGGCAGCGTCAAGGGGAACCACTATCGCACCGTCAAACTCATCCCCCACCAACTGCATGTATGTAAATAATCATCTAAGATTGACAGCAGTAGATCTGCCTGGCATAAAGCCTGTTTGATCACAATGAACTATCTCCAGGACCACAGTGTTGAGCCGGAGCGCTAAAATGTTGGCAAGAATCTTTATATCAGTTGACAACAGGGAGATAGGACGGTGCGAGTCCAGGAGGAAGGGATCCTTACCCGGCTTTGGGATTAGCACCACCAGCGCCTCCGTCATAGAAGGGGAAAGAGTGCTACCCCACAAGAGTAATTCAAATAACAACAGGAGTTTGGGGGCAAAAAAATCCAAGTGGGTTTTGTACAGTTCAATAGGGAGACCATCAACCCCTGGGGCCTTATTACTGGGAAAGGACCGAACAGCATTTTCAACCTCTTCCAGCGTAAAGGGCGTGTCCAAAAATTGTCGGGACTCGGGGCTTAGAGAAGGGACATCTATTTTATCAAAATAATCAGATAAAGCGGAGTACGTATATTGTGCTCTGGATTTATAAACATCTAAAAAATAGGTATAAAAGCTAGAAGCTATAGAGGGGGTGTCAGTACAGACAGCACCAGACATACTCATTATGCTATGCACAGTGGCGGGGGGCGTCTCCTGTCTAGCCAAATAGGCCAGAAATTTCCCCGAGCGATCTCCCTGAATATAGAAATCATGGGCACGGAACAGCAAACACCTTTTTGCTTTATCAAGGAGTAGGTCCGTTAATTGCCTGTGAACAACCAGCCATTCCACCCGATCTGCAGCAAGGCCACTGCGCAAATAAGTCTGTTCGAGCTCACCACTCCTGCTCTCCAACTCCTCCTCCGATTTTCTGCTAGCTATCTTTAACTGGGCAACTCTGGATATCAGTGAACCTAGCAAGAAGGCTTTATAAGCATCCCACACGTTATTACAGATAGGATTGTTAGCAAAAAAACTCCTCCCAAAGCACAATTAGTTCAGAGGCAGCACCCATCAGGGTCAACCAAAAGGGGTTAAACTTCCAAAATGACGCCCCTCTAGGTATATCGAAACATAAAGACAACAATATAGGGGAGTGATCAGATATCCCACACGATAAATATCTCACCGAAGACACGCAGGGAAGTAGGGAGCGCGTGAGCAATGCCATATCAATACGGGAAAATACTCCATATGAGCTAGAGAAGCAGGAGAAACAACTGACAGAAGGATTATGCAAGCACCACACATCCACAAGTCCAAGTTCAGAGATTAAACGGGCAAAGGGGGTGGGTCCAGAAGCCATGCTCCGAGCAGCAGGCCTCCATCTATCTGTAGCCTCATTCAAAACAACATTAAAGTCACCAATGCATATAGCTGGGGCAGAGGGAAACTCCTGCATGAAGGCGCATGCCTTCACCAAAATTCCAGAGTTATACGGGGGAGGTATATATACAGGTTGAGTATCCCTTATCCAAAATGCGTGGGACCAGAGGTATTTTGGATATCGGATTTTTCCGTATTTTGGAATAATTGCATACCATAATGAAATATCATGGTGATGGGACCTAAATCTAAGCACAGAATGCATTTATGTTTCATATACACCTTATACACACAGCCTGAAGGTAATTTTAGCCAATATTTTTTCTAACTTTGTACATTAAACAAAGTGTGTCTACATTCACACAATTAATTTATGTTTCATATACACCTTATACACACAGCCTGAAGGTCATTTAATACAATATTTTTAATAACTTTGTGTATTAAACAAAGTTTGTGTACATTGAGTCATCAAAAAACAAAGGTTTCACTATCTCACTCTCACTCAAAAAAGTCCGTATTTTGGAATATTCCGTATTTCGGAATATTTGGATATGGGATACTCAACCTGTATATAGCAAGCAGCACAAATGCGGAACCCTGTATCGTGCCAGCCAAAAACACATCACACCCTAATGGATCAAGGTGGACCTTAGTACAGGCAAAATTCAAATGTTTATGAATCAATATAGAAACCCCCCTAGAATTGGAATGGAAAGTGGAGTGAAACGCCCACCCTACCCAGGGTTTCTTAAGTGAAAGAACTCGGCTACCAGTAAGGTGCGTCTCCATAAGACAGACTAGGCCAGGGTTCTGGGACTTTATATATTTTAGAACTAGGGTACGCTTAACCTTATCATTAAGGCTTCTAAAATATTTACCATATTGACATATAACACTCAAGTATGACAACAGCAGACCATCGGTGCCACAGCGCGACATCGCCCATGCAAGCACAGCACGTTCAGAACAACAGCACAATAAAAGCACATGTAGAAAAAAACACAACATTAATAGTAAGAAAAAAAACAACACCCAACCACCCCCTCCCCGCATACCAACCCAAACATAGGTACACCTAACCCCAAACATTATATCGACTGTAGAAGAGAGTCAAATTAAGTAAGAAAAACTATTTGCGGGGCAACCAAACCCAATAACCTTTAGGACATGAAGTCCCCAGCCTAACGTCAGGAACATGCCAATAACAAAGATTCAATAACCCTGGTAAAAGATATTCCTATAAAAACCCAGCACTCAAATAACAGGACATAAATGCTAGAAAAAGAGAAAAGCAATGTATACAAAAAAAAATCACACATAAAAGTCTCTCAGGGTGGGGCAACACGAGGTTGAGGTTGTAGATCAATCCAGGCACATGCTTCTCTAAGTGTATCAAATAAGTGTGATTGCCGGACACCACCCGAAGACGAGCAGGATATAGCATAGAATATTGTAGTTGAAGAGTACGAAGCCGCTGTTTAACCTGCGTAAACTGCGCGCGGGACTTCTGGACCTCAGCCGAAAAGTCCTGAAACACAGACACCCTCTGACCGCCATGCTCCAGCGGGCCTTTAATCCTAGCAAGTCGTAGGATGGTATCCCTGTCCTTGTAATGAAGAATTTTAGCAATGATGGTCCTAGGTGGTGCGCCCGGGGGGAGGGTTCGTGTAGGGACATGGTGGGCTCTTACAATAGCAAACTGTGGAGTAAACAAATTCTTGCCAAATGTGGATAGCAGCCAGGATTCCAGGAATTGTTCCGGTTGAGAACCCTCCGCCTTTTCTGGTAGGCCCACAAAACGAACATTATTCCGGCTGAGACGCCCCTCGATATCAGTCAATTTAAGCTTGCACGCAGACATCTCCGTTTCCAGGGAAGCGAGACGGGCGGGGACAGGTGTACAGGAGTCTTCAAACAAAGAAATGCGGTTCTCTGTCTCCCCAACTCTATCCCGGAGTTTCTGCATATCTTGGCGTATAAGGGAAATGTCAATATGAACTTCCACCACTCTGTCCGCGAGCCACTCAGAATCCGTAATGGCTTGCAAAAGTTGAGACATAGTAACCTCAGTAGCCTCCGCCATGCTGGACAAGGGGGGAGAGGAGGGGGCCGGTGACGGTGCAGAAGAAACAGGAGTGCGCTCTATGTGAGCAAATTGCGCTAAACGGCCCGCAGCAGAGGAGCAACGTTTTCAGACCATCAGGGTTATAGAACAGGGTCAGACGAATAGAAAGTACATTATAAATCTCAGGCCAGGCGGAGACGTAGAAAGGCAGAAGGGAGGCACGGGTATATCAGCACCAGTACAGGAGCATGCACTGTGATAGGTGTGTCAGCGGTGAGTTATGCAGCACTGGAGCACAGAGGAGAAGGGGGCGGGGGAGTAGTAGATGCAGGAGAGGGACCAGCAGCCCATACAACCCCACAACTCCAGTCACATTTAACAGGAGAGACTTATAAGCCCCAGCAGGGCCACAGAAACTATTCTCCCTCACAAGTAACAGGGACAAATATAATTAGAAAGCAGGTGTCCCCCACACAGCAAAGCCCCACAGCGGTCCAGGCACAGGGCAATACTCCCCCAGGCAGTGGAGGAGAGACAGAGTGACCCTCCAGACAAGCCAGGCAGCAGGAGGAGTCCGGGCGGGAGCAAGACCGCGCTCACCGCCAGTCCCAAGATGGCGCCCGCTAGCCACTTATACTGTGCTTCTCCAACAGCAGATCTGGCACCAGGGGGGAGACAGGGCACAGCTCTCCCAGGACAGCGGGTGCTGCAGAACGCGCTCCGGGTGAGAACTGGGTCCACAGCTCAGTCAGGCAGGAGCACAGAGCAGGCGGAGGTCGCGACCTCCGCCAACGGCAATATGGCGCCCGGAAGGGAAACACAGGCAGCGGCTCTGCAGCGGGGATCCAGCACAGGAGGGGGCCAAATCTCCAGGCACTCACGGCGGCAGGGTCCAGCAGTTCATTCCCCAGGTAACAGCGGGACAGAGCGGGTCAGTTGGGGGGTACAAACAAGGCCACGGATCTGGGCAGGAGAAACACAAGATGGCGCAGGACGGGCCTGGCCAGGGAAGCACAGCACCCTGAAATGCCTCCAGCAAGGGAACAGGGCATAAAATCACCTTGCAACACGCCCCAGAGCAGTCAGGGGCCCTTCAGACAGTAGTGTAGGGTCCAGTGGGCAGTCGCACAGGACAGCAGGATACTGTACAGGAGTATGCAGGCTGGGAAGCTAGGAGATCACGTCCTACTCCATATCCAGCTAGGCCACGCTCCCCCATCTACTGGAATTATTTATCAAAGCCTACTAACTGCTTTACACCGGGTCTACTATGTTATGCCAGCGCTTGGGATCCCGGCGCCCAGCATACCGGTGCTGGGATACCGACCGCCGGCATTCAGGCAGCGGGGTGAGCGCAAAAGAGCCCCTTGCGCGCCACACTATTTATTTTCCCTCCAGGGGTGTCATGGACACCCCAAGAGGGAGAATAGTTGTCGGTATGCCGGCTGTCAGGATTCCGGCGTCGGTATGGTGAGCGCTGGGATCCCGACAGCTGGCGTTTCAAATGCCTCCCTTTACATCAATGTGGCCTAGATGATGTCCAGTCAATAATAAAAAAAATACCCTCACATACTAAACTTAAGTCAGTTCTGCTCACACATCATAATAGTATTTTATCAGTCATTGTTTGGGAAGATAGAGTAATTTTCAGCGCTAAAGGTGCATACACACGGTGCGACGGGGTGTCATGGCTGTTACTATATTGTGCCCGGAGGCATGTAGTATGTGTCGAAGTCAAAAATATTACATACAGAAAACATACAAACTCCAAACAGATGGGTCTCTGTGCGTGCGCATACACGCAGCATACACAGCGATATATGGTAGCCTATGCTTTCACACATACAAGCCACAAAGATATATTCAACACATATTTCGTACTACACAAAAATTAAACATGTCAAGCACCAGACATTATAATGTAACATCATATATATATATATTAATGGAACGGAACAAGATAAACATGTCATGCTTGGTGTCAAAATAATTAGGGGAATGAGTGTGTTGGTTTAATAGCTGTGGTTCGATTGTAGCACATTGCAACGATTAGTTATGATTAAATTTAGGAATATGAAGCCACAATTCTAATGATAACAAAGAACATTCCAAAGAAAGTATGTGGGCAGGAAACCAGTGGCTAACCCCTATGATGTCTGATTCAAGGCTGGACATTGCTTGCATATGAACTGACCAATTACACATCTTGAATGAGAGACCTCGCTCTCCTGTACCAATGGAAGGAGCCTGAAACCAACAACCTGTTAACTCCCACTGTTTTGATATAGGCAGTTTCTAGGACTTAGAGAGTTTGTTGCTGTTGCTTGCTGAGAGGGAGAGATGGAGGAAATGTTCTATGGGAAAGGGTAATGTATGTATGCTGGCTGTAATGGAATATTTTGTAACTATCTGCTTCTTGTGTAATTCTAACATTATAACTGAATGATATATACTGTAAATATGATATATTGTATACATATCCTTTTAATATCAAATATATACATCACTGAGCGTTGGACCTCAGACAATGTGTGCGAGTACTTGTTTTCTCTAAAGGGATGTAGTGTTTGCGACGTACAGCGCACTTTTATCGTATATGGTAATAAGATGCGCCGTGCATCCGCAGCATATATTAACGCTAGCTTTTTAAATATTTATTAGAAATAATCTGAACGTCTCAGTTGGGGGCTGCGTCCGCGATATCACGTACTTAATGATGCACTGTACAGACGCTGCTGTGGTCTACCAGCTAACTATGGACGCATCTAGATGCTGCTGAACCACATGCCGTTTGTTTTTTTGTGTTATCAGTAAGGCGCTGATATGAAATTCAAGGGACAATATATATTTCTTTGTTGTGTGAGTGTGACAAAGAAATGCACAATATTTGAAAATGCTACAGCGTATTTTTATTGTTGCAAAACAAAGTTCAAATAAGTCATATTGTGTTTGATTCAGATTGGATTGTTTATCTGTTACAAAAATTTAAAGAGCATTTAAAAGTTGGTGCATAGGTATGATATAGCTGTGTTAGCATACTGAGGCCTATTCGCATACTGCTAACATAGGCCTGAAGTAACAGACTTCCGGTGCTTGTATAAATTGGGATTCATTTGTGACAAAGGAACTAGTGTTTGTATTTCTAGCCGCATGGTCAGTCCACCATTTTTTCCAAGCACATGGCTTGGGAATAAGGGGGAGGAGCAGTGGCAATTTTAGGTAAGGTCACTCTATCCACCCAGCTACCAGCTGACTTTCAGTCGGTTAAACAATCTGTTTCCTTTGTCACAAATAAACATTATATATGTACAAATCCAACACCATTTAAAAGCTACCAATGAATTTAACTAACCCATGCCATAGTCAATTATAAATAGTGTTTCAATTGGGCCTAGTGAGAGTTAATAGTGAGATGAATACTTGATGTAAGAATTACACACAGATATAAAGTCTTTTCTCTATCGTCCTAGTGGATGCTGGGGTTCCTGAAAGGACCATGGGGAATAGCGGCTCCGCAGGAGACAGGGCACAAAAAGTAAAGCTTTACGATCAGGTGGTGTGTACTGGCTCCTCCCCCTATGACCCCCCTCCAAGCCTCAGTTAGATTTTTGTGCCCGGCCGAGAAGGGTGCAATCTAGGTGGCTCTCCTAAAGAGCTGCTTAGAAAAGTTTAGCTTAGGTTTTTTATTTTACAGTGAGTCCTGCTGGCAACAGGATCACTGCAACGAGGGACTTAGGGGAGAAGAAGTGAACTCACCTGCGTGCAGGATGGATTGGCTTCTTGGCTACTGGACATCAGCTCCAGAGGGACGATCACAGGTACAGCCTGGATGGTCACCGGAGCCTTGCCGCCGGCCCCCTTGCAGATGCTGAAGTAAGAAGAGGTCCAGAATCGGCGGCAGAAGACTCCTCAGTCTTCTAAAGGTAGCGCACAGCACTGCAGCTGTGCGCCATTTTCCTCTCAGCACACTTCACACGGCAGTCACTGAGGGTGCAGGGCGCTGGGAGGGGGGCGCCCTGGGAGGCAAAATGAAAACCTATTTTGGCTAAAAATACCTCACATATAGCCTCCGGAGGCTATATGGAGATATTTAACCCCTGCCAGAATCCGTTAAGAGCGGGAGACGAGGCCGCCGAAAAAGGGGCGGGGCCTATCTCCTCAGCACACAGCGCCATTTTCCCTCACAGAAAGGCTGGAGGGAAGGCTCCCAGGCTCTCCCCTGCACTGCACTACAGAAACAGGGTTAAAACAGAGAGGGGGGGCACTAATTTGGCGTTAGAAATATATAAAAAAGATGCTATAAGGGAAAACACTTATATAAGGTTGTCCCTATATAATTATAGCGTTTTTGGTGTGTGCTGGCAAACTCTCCCTCTGTCTCTCCAAAGGGCTAGTGGGTCCTGTCCTCTATCAGAGCATTCCCTGTGTGTGTGCTGTGTGTCGGTACGTGTGTGTCGACATGTATGAGGACGATGTTGGTGAGGAGGCGGAGCAATTGCCTGTAATGGTGATGTCACTCTCTAGGGAGTCGACACCGGAATGGATGGCTTATTTAGGGAATTACGTGATAATGTCAACACGCTGCAAGGTCGGTTGACGACATGAGACGGCCGACAAACAATTAGTACCGGTCCAGACGTCTCAAAAACACCGTCAGGGGTTTTAAAACGCCCGTTTACTTTAGTCGGTCGACACAGACACAGACAGGGACACTGAATCCAGTGTCGACGGTGAATAAACAAACGTATTCCTTATTAGGGCCACACGTTAAAGGCAATGAAGGAGGTGTTACATATTTCTGATACTACAAGTATCACAAAAGAGGGTATTATGTGGGATGTGAAAAAACTACCGTAGTTTTTCCTGAATCAGATAAATTAAATAAAGTGTGTGATGATGCGTGGGTTCCCCCCGATAGAAAATTAGGGGCGGTATACCCTTTCCCGCCAGAAGTTAGGGCGCGTTGGGAAACACCCCTTAGGGTGGCTAAGGCGCTCACACGCTTATCAAAACAAGTGGCGGTACCGTCTATAGATAGGGCCGTCCTCAAGGACCAGCTGACAGGAGGCTGGAAAATATCATAAAAAGTATATACACACATACTGGTGTTATACTGCGACCAGCGATCGCCTCAGCCTGGATGTGCAGAGCTGGGGTGGCTTGGTCGGATTCCCTGACTAAAAATATTGATACCCTTGACAGGGACAGTATTTTATTGACTATAGAGCATTTAAAGGATGCATTTTCTATATATGCGAGATGCACAGAGGGATATTTGCACTCTGGCATCAAGAGTAAGTGCGATGTCCATATCTGCCAGAAGATGTTATGGACACGACAGTGGTCAGGTGATGCAGATTCCAAACGGCACAAAGGTGTATTGCCGTATAAAGGAAGAGGAGTTATTTGGGGTCGGTCCATCGGACCTGGTGGCCACGGCAACTGCTGGAAAATCCACCGTTTTTACCCTAAGTCACATCTCTGCAGAAAAAGACACCGTCTTTTCAGCCTCAGTCCTTTCGTCCCTATAAGATCATATCTGCCCAGGGATAGAGGAAAGGGAAGAAGACTGCAGCAGGCAGCCCATTCCCAGGAACAGAAGCGTTCCACCGCTTCTGACAAGTTCTCAGCATGGCGCTGAGACCGTACAGGACCCCTGGATCCTACAAGTAGTATCCCAGGGGTACAGATTGGAATGTCGAGACGTTTCCCCTTCGCAGGCTCCTGAAGTCTGCTTTACCAAGGTCTCCCTCCGACAAGGAGGCAGTATGGGAAAAAATTCACAAGCTGTATTCCCAGCAGGTGATAATTAAATTACCTCTCCTACTACAAGAAAAGGGGTATTATTCCACACTATATTGTGGTACTGAAGCCAGAAGGCTAGGTGAGACTTATTCTAAAAAAATTTTGAACACTTACAAAGGTTCAAATCAAGATGGAGTCACTCAGAACAGTGATAACGAACCAGGAAGAAGGGGACTATATAGTGTCCCGGGACATCAGGGATGCTTACCTCTATGTCCCAAATTTGCCCTTCTCACTAAGGGTACCTCAGGTTCGTGGTGCAGAACTGTCACTATCAGTTTCAGACGCTGCCGTTTGGATTGTCCACGGCACCCCGGGTCTTTACCAAGGTAATGGCCGAAATGATGATTCTTCTTCGAAGAAAAGGCGTCTTAATTATCCCTTACTTGGACGATCTCCTGATAAGGGCATAGTCCAGGGAACAGTTGGAGGTCGGAGTAGCACTATCTCGGATACTGCTACAACAGCACGGGTGGATTCTAAATATTCCAAAATCGCAGCTGATCCCGACGACACGTCTGCTGTGCCTAGGGATGATTCTGGACACAGTCCAGAAAAAGGTGTTTCTCCCGGAAGAGAAAGCCAGGGAGTTATCCGAGCTAGTCAGGAACCTCCTAAAAACAGTGCATCATTGCACAAGGGTCCTGGTAAAAATGGTGGCTTCCTACGAAGCAATTCCATTCGGCAGATTTCACGCAAGAACTTTTCAGTGGGATCTGCTGGACAAATGGTCCGGATCGCATCTTCAGATGCGTCAGCGGATAACCCTATATCCAAGGACAAGGGTGTCTCTCCTGTGGTGGTTATAGAGTGCTCATCTTCTAGAGGGCCGCAGATTCGGCATTCAGGATTGGATGCTGGTGACCACGGAGCCCAGCCCGAGAGGCTGGGGAGCAGTCACACAAGGAAAAAATTTCCAGGGAGTGTGATCAAGTCTGGAGACTTTTCTCCACATAAATATACTGGAGCTAAGGGTAAATTTATAATGCTCTAAGCTTAGCAAGACCTCTGCTTCAAGGTCAGCCGGTATTGATCCAGTGGGAAAAACATCACGGCAGTCGCCCACGTAAACAGACAGGGCGACACAAGAAGCAGGAGGGCAATGGCAAAAACTGCAAGGACTTTTCGCTGGGCGGAAAATCATGTGATAGCACTGTCAGCAGTGTTTCATCCCGGGAATGGAAACTGGGAAGCAGACTTCCTCAGCAGGCACGACCTCCACCCGGGAGAGTGGAAACTTCATCGGGAAGTTTTTTCCACATGATTGTAAACCGTTGGGAAATACCAAAGGTGGACATGATGGCGTCCCGTCTGAACAAAAAACGGGACAGGTATTGCGCCAGGTCAAGAGACCCTCAGGCAATAGCTGTGGACGTTCTGGTAACACCGTGGGTGTACCAGTCGGTGTATGTGTTCCCTCCTCTGCTTCTCATACCTAAGGTGCTGAGAATTATAAGACGTAGAGGAGTAAGAACTATACTCATGGCTCCGGATTGGCCAAGAAGGACTTGGTACCCGGAACTTCAAGAGATGCTTACAGAGGTCTTATGGCCTCTGCTGCTAAGAAGGGATTTGCTTCAGCAAGTACCATGTCTGTTCCAAGACTTACCGCAGCTGCGTTTGTCGGCATGGCGGTGGAACGCCGGATCCTAAGGGAAAAAGGCATTCCGGAAGAGGTCATTCCTACCCTGGTCAAAGCCAGAAAGGAGGTGACCGCACAACATTATCACCACATGTGGCGAAAATATGTTGCGTGGTGTGAGGCCAGGATGGCCCCACAAAGAAATTTCAACTCGGTCGTTTCCTGCATTTCCTGCAAACAGGAGTGTCTATGGGCCGCAAATTGGGGTCCATTAAGGTTCAAATTTCGGCCCTGTCGATTTTCTTCCAGAAAGAATTGGCTTCAGTTCCTGAAGTCCAGAAGTTTGTCAAGGGAGTATTGCATATACAACCCCCTTTTGTGCCTCCAGTGGCACTGTGGGATCTCAACGTAGTTCTGGGATTCCTCAAATCACATTGGTTTAAAACCAGTCAAATCTGTGGATTTGAAGCATCTCACATGAAAAGTGACCATGCTCTTGGCCCTGGCCTGGACCAGGCGAGTGTCAAATTGGTGGTTTTTTCTCAAAAAAGCCCATATCTGTTTGTCCATTCGGACAGGGCAGAGCTGCGGACTCGTCCCCAGTTCTCTCCCTAAGGTGGTGTCAGTGTTTCACCTGAACCAGCTTATTGTGGTGCCTTGCACCTACTAGGGACTTGGAGGACTCCAAGTTGCTAGATGTTGTCAGGGCCCTGAAAATATGTTCCAGGACGGCTGGAGTCAGGAAAACTGACTTGCTGTTATCCTGTATGCACCCAACAAACTGGGTGCTCTTGCTTCTAAGCAGACTATTGCTAGTTGGATGTGTAATACAATTCAGCTTGCACATTCTGTGGCAGGCCTGCCACAGCCAAAATATGTAAATGCCCATTCCACAAGGAAGGTGGGCTCATCTTGGGCGGCTGCCCGAGGGGTCTCGGCTTTACAACTTTGCCGAGCGGTTATTTAGTCAGGGGCAAACACGTTTGTAAAATCCTACAAATTTGATACCCTGGATAAGGAGGACCTGGAGTTCTCTCATTCGGTGCTGCAGAGTCATCCGCACTCTCCCGCCCGTTTGGGAGCTTTGGTATTATCCCCATGGTCCTTTCAGGAACCCCAGCATCCACTAGGACGATAGAGAAAATAAGAATTTACTTACCGATAATTCTATTTCTCGGAGTCCGTAGTGGATGCTGGGCGCCCATCCCAAGTGCGGATTGTCTGCAATACTTGTACATAGTTACAAAAATCGGGTTATTATTGTTGTGAGCCATCTTTTCAGAGGCTCCGCTGTTATCATACTGTTAACTGGGTTCAGATCACAGGTTGTACAGTGTGATTGGTGTGGCTGGTATGAGTCTTACCCGGGATTCAAAATCCTTCCTTATTGTGTACGCTCGTCCGGGCACAGTACCTAACTGAGGCTTGGAGGGGGGTCATAGGGGGAGGAGCCAGTACACACCACCTGATCGTAAAGCTTTACTTTTTGTGCCCTGTCTCCTGCGGAGCCGCTATTCCCCATGGTCCTTTCAGGAACCCCAGCATCCACTACGGACTCCGAGAAATAGAATTATCGGTAAGTAAATTCTTATTTTTTTTCTCTCCAGGATTTGTTAACTCTTTGTTTGCTACAAGATAGGCATTGAAGTGTTAATTAACCTGTTCACCCACTTTGGTACAAGCAGGCGGACATATTTTGATATGCAAATTAGAGGCTCTGTAGAGAAACTACATTCATTCAGTATGTGTATATGAATACATATGCTGGGTGATGGGTTTCATAGAAGTGTAGTAAATAATGTGTATGTATGTGTGTGTATATATATATATATATATATATATATATATATATATATTATATGGATATTTATGTCAGCGTATGTTCTGCAAGATAGCTATCCAATCTAAATTATAGTCAATAGTCATTATAGATCTGAATAGAATCGGATACGTTTATTTGTTATACATTTTGTGTATTTGTTAAAGTGGGTAAATTGTAAAACACATACAGGACTCTGTTCCGGCCTAAAAGTTTGGGCAGCAGGCAACGGAAGTTATCCTCGTGGGTGACCTCCAGCGTGTGTGAGGGAACAAAGGTGTATCGTGTATTAAGCAAAAGCAGTAGAAACATAAATTTGTTGCATTCCTTACATTGATCGAGATAAGTGTGGAATATTCAGGTGCGAACGCACGGTGTGCACGTGGTACGGTAGAAAAAGTACGTGAGGTAAGCGTACGGGAATGCGCACTTGACGCGATTACGCGCATGGTTGTGTGCTTACACATGGTTGCGTAAAGTAGCGAGCGCAAGTTTTACCACACAATAGAAATAAATTTAAAGGTGAGATAAAAGATTTGTAGTTATACATTAACAAGTAACTATCTGATTTTAAAAGCAGATTACTATAATATTTGTTTAAAGTGTATTACCTCTGGGACAATCTACCAATCAAAGGGAGTGATATTTTTCTGTCCAGAAAACATTGTGTATTAGTGTGAGTTGAAAGTAGGTGTGGATGTATTGAACCCCAGAAGGGATCCCAAAGGCGAGACACTCAAGCTAGGAGATGCTTCAGTGACGGGGCGGCTTGCAACCGCACGTTTAAGGCCAGGTGTGGGGTTAGCCTGAACACCCCAGGTGACGGAGACATACCCTACTAATAAAAGTAAAATTGTCTTCATGATCGTAAGGCACACAAATAACAAGTATTTGTGAGTCGTGCGATTGGACCGCACATGTGTGTGTGATACGCGACGCAATGTGATACCATTTGCGTGATTTCGCGCAAATTGCGTCATCGTACGCGCTGTGTTAGCATACGCAGACGTGATTTGTGTAAAGGAAGAAACTTTGCTGAGCTCACAGGGAGTTTTTCTTGGTGGACATTCACTGGATAGGGTGATCGATAAGTTGTTTCTCACTCAACGACAGTCGAGTGGATAGAAACCCAAAAAGAAGCAGGCCTGTAACCTCCATTGAAAAGGTGTGGTATTAATTTATTGCTGTTAATACTTCTTCAATACTTCCAGGGCTGAGGGGTCTGGTAGGTGCCTCACTGGGTACACGACAGTCACTACAGAAGTGGACCGTGGTACTTTCCAGCGGAGAAGGAGCTGGTGAAAGAACTCTGAGGACTTTCACCGTTTGCTTACATTGTCCATTTGGTGATTGTGTTAAAAAAAAAGTCTGCAATGGGAGCCAAATGCACAAGTGAGAAACGTTCGGCAGCCAGGGTTCAGGCTGGAGAGCAGAGGCCAAGAGGGTCCGCTCGGTTTATAGTGTGTGGGAAGTAAGAAGAAACTTTGCACAGGGAGTTTCTTGGTGGACATTCACTGGATAGGGTGATCGATAAGTTGTTTCTCATCCAACAAAATTCCAATGGATAGAAACCCAAAAGTAAAGGAATTTTTCGCTGACTCTCTCAGGAAAACATTCCAACAGGATGGTGCACACGGTGAGACTTTTTGTGATGAATGGGTGCGAATGACAGTGGATGATAGGGCATAATTTCCTAGAGTTGATGGCTTTGATCCTGAGGTATTGCAGGTAGTATGTTTAACCAAAGTCATATAAGACAAGAACGGAAATATAATAACTGTTTGAACTCGTAGCAACAATAAATAAGTAAAAATTGAAAGCAAGTATACCGTCATATGTGGATGTGGAAGCAGTTACAGCCAGCATACAAACTATAGAAAATAATAAAAAAATGTGAATGTAACCTATATATGTACTAATGAATGTCAAAGTTTTATTTAGGAGGAGATGGTTACCCAACTCTGGTTTCAGCCATTTCTCATGCACTCAGGAGTATCCAACCGGTAAAAGAGGAACTGTAGCCTGCAGGGGAAGTGGCTGAAACCAGTGGAACTGGTAAGTATGGAGCCATTCAAGTACATATATAGTAAAACCCAAAAATAAAATAAAAATCAAGAAAGTAACGTCATAAATGGAGAATATCCTGTCCGCACATTAGTATTTCCCAGTAGGAAAGTGGACAGAGATACAGTAACCCCCAGGGTATTTATTTTTAATTACCACACAAGAAGTATTAATTTCTAGTAATGCCCTTGTCTAGATAAGCTCAGAACTGTTTGTTGGACCATGTACAGACCCTTAATACGGGATGAGAAGGATTGAATGAATACTTTGCATGACCTAGAAGCTTGTTTGTGTTGTTTTTTTTTGTTTTGTTTTTTTTGCAGTACTAGAAAATTCTCCGCCAGGAAAAGATCACTGGTAAACACTAATTCGGCAAATGGGAGGAACGAGAGAAGTGCAACATTACCCTTTGACAAAACCTGCAGAAGTTACAATTGGGCCTCTATGATGCTAAACCCTTTCCTTTTTTTTCCTAGCAGCAGTGGCCCCTGACTAACTTAATCGACAGAGATTTTGTTATGTAAATTGAAATGTGAAATACATATATTGTATTCCTGCTCAGGAAGTACAAGGTATGTTAGATACTCCTCAAAGACTAATGTTGCATTCCACTGTTCTAGATTCATGTCCATCACAGGTAGAGGAAATTATCTCACGGATACCGGGTTCCCGATGAACTTAGGATGGACAGGACACTGGATTGATGGCTGAGGTAGTCCCAGTAGTGACACAGCAAGCACAAGCTTTAAGGGGGGTTGACCAAGTAGTTAATTCCCCGTAGTACCCAATCCAGTTGTCATTTTAATAAAATCCTCTTCACCTCTACAAACTTATCTGTCACCAACCTCTATTCTGTTTTTCTTCACAGTTTTCTCTTTAGGACAACAATAGAAAAACACCTACACTAAAGTAGCCCCCCTGGCGCCAATACAATTAGTTTTATTCAATTACCAACATGTATATGTCCCAAATCTGCATGCAGCTCACTATACGCAGAGGGACTTCCCAACCCCCTTCAAATGGACAAGACAACTAAAACAAAAGAAATACAGACAGCGCTTGCAGATTTCTTATTACAATAAATTTATTAATTAACTTTTATCTCGATGATAATTCTCCACTAGTACTATTATAGTACCAAGGATATAAATTAATAAAAAATCTTTCCCTTGCATTCACAACAAATTTGCAAATAAAAAACTAAAACCACATTGACATCAATTAATAATATTAAAAAATGCTCTGCTCCACAGATTGGTTTAGCTAGCCCTCTTAGTGCAAAAAAGATATAATAGTTTCAATAAGTCCCAGTATTTCACTTAATTGCTACAAAGCTGCAACAGCTGAGTCCATTATCTGGTTACTTATTTTCACTTGGTTTACTGCTGTTTCCTTTCTTTGATGATTTTAATCTTGAGGTAGATGTTATAGCACTAAATAATGTATGATATATATGGATTAGGGCTTGCTTTCAATCACACATAGTACGTATAGTATTTAGCAGCTTTTTTTCTCACTTTAAATGACGCTGATCAGGTTAGCAGCAATTTAATCATGTGAACTCTTGAAGCAGTGAGATTAATGGATATAGTCACGATTTTTATAAAACATGGCCATGTTAAGTTTTAGTTACCACTCCGCCTCAGGTTTCCGTTTTTGTAGTCCTCCCGGCTCTGGTGCTAATTTACCATTCAAGATGAGCCTTATCCGGAGATACATCCAAATTCCTCCTGATGCTCGGCGTGGGTGGTAAAGTAGGTTGTCACTGGCAGGTACAAATACAGAGACGCGTTTCACTGCCTCCTGACATCGGCAGCTTCCTCAGTCTGATATTTAGCATCTGCCACCCTGCTCCTTTTTATCCCCGCGATTTCTCCAGTGCGCCGGCGCGTCTTACATGCGCTCCACACCTCGTTCTCTTATTGTTCACATCAGTGTTTCTGAGCTTGATATTACCCAGCTGTGTGTAACTTAATCCGATCTCAGCCCGTCAATGACGGCTATTCGTACTCCTTTAGTATCACACAGCTAATTTCTCAGTTATTTTGACACGTAGTAATTATATAGAGCCCCAGCGGGTTCAGCGGGCTCAAAACTCATTAGTAGCATATGTACATTATAATATACAGCAGCCCTTTATCTAGGAGCAGAGCAACATTTAACTAAAATTACATTTAAAAAAACACACAATACTTTACTATGAGACATATACACGCCATGTTCTATATGGCTCATATTGCATCCTACTTTTATAACTTAAATTCCAAATACACACATCATATTACCTGTCTAAATATATAGATAAATATGTAGATCAAATTAAAACCCACATAGATCCACATATTTAGACTATCTAAAAAGGGGCAATGGTTAATTTCAATCTATTGACTACATTAACCTGTTGAATCCAAAATCCTATATAGAGAAATATATATTTTTTATATTTATTCTTTTTTTAATTTTTTCTATCTAACCTATCCCTTATTTTATTTTTAACCCATTCAATGGTCACATCCAGAATTTTAATATGAGAATAAGTATCAACCAATAAAATTAATTAATTGAACAACATATCTTCCATCACTAAACTAATCCCTTTCCCTACCAACTTTAGAAGAGTTCCCACAGACCACCATACTCCAGTTACCCACGGTTTAACTGATGTGATTCAATTCGACCGTGTCGTTCAGACCGTCAGGACACATGGTCCCCAATCTGAAAATCCAGTAAGCCTCCCTTCGACAAAGAGTATTGAACCTATCCCCCCCCACGTGCAGTACTCTTCACTTGTTCAATACCTATTATTTTAACATTGCTAGATGCACATACACTACATTGTGCAATGTGGTTGGAGAGGGGATGTGTTATGACATTCTTGTTTATATTCCTCCAATGCTCCATAAATCTCGTATGGAGCATACGTGTCGTACGTCCCACGTATTGTTTCCCACAACCGCACTGCACAACATATATAACAAATTTTGATCTGCAGTTAATAAAGCTTTTTATCTGAAATTTTTCTCCATTTTTATTTGAACTAAATTCAGTTACTTTCCTATTTGTGTGTGAACAAGTAGTACATTTATCAGTGCCACATTTATGAAAGCCTATCGGTCTTATAGGTATCCAATTACTTCCTGTCTGTCCCCCCTCGTTCTTCTTTGGATTAAAATGACTCCTTGTTAACCTTTGTTTTAGATTATCTGATTTCCTGAACACCACCTTCCCATTAAGATCCACGGTCTTGCTTAGTACTGCATCTAACTTCAAAAGTTCTGAGTTCTTTTTAATTATCTTTTTTATGTCAGATGAATAGTTATATTTTGTTATAAACAGAGATGATCTATCTTCCTTCTTTCCCTTTTTTGATGTATGCTGTAAATCCATAGCAAGCAAATCCTCTCTCCCCATCATTTCCACTTCCCTTAAAGCCTTCTGTAGAATTTCTTTTGGGTAACCCTGCTCCAAAAAGGACCCACACAAAAGACCAGCTTGCCTCTCGAATGACTCCTGATTGGAGCAATTACGTTTATTCCTAATTAGCTGCCCTTTTGGGATATTAATTTTCCATACTTTAGCATGAGAGCTTCTATAATTTAAATATCTACTCTGATCTACCGGTTTAATGTAAGTCTCCGTTAGAATTTGCCCCCCCTCTACTGATAGTGCAATATCCAAAAAACTCAACCTTGTTTTACTTTGATTGCATGTGAACTTCAAACCATATTCATTCTGATTTATCTTCTGAAAAAAAGTGTCTATCGAAAGTGCATCACCATCCCAAATAATAAATAAATCATCTATAAATCTGCCATAGAGGACGAGACTCGCACCGAACCCGCCCCCCCCACACATGTTCCTCCTCAAACCTCCCCATGTACAGGTTGGCGAAGCTCGGCGCGAATCTCGTCCCCATCGCAGTCCCCCGTGTCTGTAAATATATTTTAGGAGTTGGAGCAAAGTAATAGCTTGAAACTGGACTATTGTGGTCATAGACACTGCCACTAGTGTTATGTAGCATCGGAACCACTCCCAGATCCCCACTTAACGAACCACCCTCTTTGAAAAAAAAAAATTGTTTTTGCTTTTTGGAAGACAACCTCATGTCATGATCGATCCGCACAATGATCAGAAATACACCAATGAGGTGACAGTACAGTACCTTATCGAGATGAGCCAGCATTTGAAAACTTGACAAAAGAACTTGAAACTGTTTATTCCTGGTATGCCAACTACTAACTGTCTTGATTGTGAACCAAGAGACTGTGTGATTGTTCTTATGCTCAGGTTGCCTAATAGACAGGTGGGAAGGACCGTACCAAGTTTTGTTGACAGCACGATCCCAATGAAAGTAGCCGAGAGAGAGACTTGGGTCCATGATTCCCATCGCAGGAAAGTCGGTAGGCCAGAAGGAACTCATAAATGGAGTGAGATCGCGGAAGTATCACCCGAGCGACTGTTCCGTGAAGACTGAGAGGCGGCACTGTTGAACACTACCTGAGCGTACTAAAGGATTACAGAAAGACCAGTCGTTGTAATGGATTTGCTATGGGCAAGATTTGTTTTGTTCTAGCTTTTTTTTCCGTTGACAAACATTTTTTTTTCAGGACATTCTATTTTTGTGAGGTTTTCATAAGGAGTCGAGTGGGACTGGAACTGGTTCTGGAGAAAGGAGTGATGTCTTTATAGGTTCCCAGGATCAGCCTATCACTTTTTTTTTTTATATTTTTATTGAGGTTCAGAAAATACAATAAACAACTACAAATAAGGACGTATAGTCCAACAGTATGTAGGATCACAATGGTCATCTAGACAGTCATATACAAAGTGGTAGGGATCAAGTATAATAAACCTCATATTTTCCATTTTCTAGTCAAAAGCATCCAAATACATGTAACAAGGTAACACACGACAAAAGAAGAGAAAAACAGTGGTATATCAGAGCAACGAGCGTGTTCCCTATATGGAGAAAAATTGAGGAAACAATAAAACATGCTAATGCGCCTCCCCCTTTGGGGGGCGCTAAATTCAAAAATAACAAACCAACAGAAAAGTAATAACAATAATAATAACAACAGTAGTACCTGCCAGGGCTAGGGGATCGCCAACCCATCCACGGAGATGTCAACAGAGCAAGGAGAAGCATGTAGACGATAAAGATCCAAAAGCAAGTAATAGGAAAGAGAAAAGAGCGCAGCGGTCTGGCGTGGGCATCTGAGATCAAGGTGGTGGAGAGGAGAGAGAAAAGAGAGAGGCAGAACGGAGAGGAAGGAGAAGGGAGCAGTTATGGGAAAGAGATGAGGGGGGTTGTCTGCTAGAATTTGGTACCCGTACCAGGTGGTGCGATGAAAGCTTAGTTTTATGGCCGTTTTTGTCGGAGTGGGTAGTGTATTAATGAATCGTCTCCAGCATTGAAACAAGGTGGGGGTTAATATTTCCATATTAAGGGAATTCTCTAGCCAGTCCATCGTAAATAGAAATAGCAATCTGGAGGTAGCTAAAGGTACTGTGTGTGGGGGGGGGGGGGGGTGTATCAGATATCCATTGCTGAAGAATGGCTTTCCTGCCCACCGGTGAGAGGATCACAACTAGTTTCGCATCCTGGGAGGGGAGGTCATGTTGGTCACGAACATAACCAAAAAGAGCCCAAGAGGTGGTGCATTGGAAGTGCAGGCCCAACTCGGAGGTTCCGTAGGTGTGTAGCTCAGCCCAGAATTTTTGGATATGGTGGCAGTGCCAGAAGCAGTGCATAAGATCGGCCACTGGTGAGGAGCATTTTACACATTTTGCTGAGTCGGACAGGCCCATCAAATGGCTCCTCTTTGGTGATACATAGGCTCTGTGTAATATTTTATAGGACATTTCCTGGTGTAGGCTAGCTGGGATAAGTTTGAGGGAAGCCGCAAAGCTATCCATCACGGCCTCAGGAGACATGGAGGGGATTTGGGAGGTCCATGTTTGTACTTGAGCTAGATCTGTGGTGGGTATGTGTTCAGTGCGTATGCGGGCGTATATAGTCGAGATGGAACAAGTCCCCGAGCGTAAAAGTGTATCCAGAGAGTTAACAAAGTCCAAGGCAGTGAGGTGTGAAAGGACCAGTTGTATATAGTGTGAAGCCTGGAAAAAATAAAAGTCATGGCGGGGGTTAACCTCATATTTGGCTAACACCTCCGTGAAAGTGAGTATTTTTTTGTTAGAGTCAAGGAGATCCCCAATGCATGTAATGCCCGAGGCATGCCAAGTAGTAAAGGGAAGGAGGGCTTGCCCTCTTTGAAACTGTAGGTTACCAACTAGAGGGAAAAACAAAGAGTGGGTATGTTGTAGCTTGAGAAATTTACGGGATAACGTCCACGCTGCGATAGTAGAGGTCAGGAGAATGTTGTCTAGGTGGAGGGTGGACATATCAGAATTATGTGCATGGAGAATGTAACTAAGAGATAGGGGGGCACAAAGTTGGGAGTCAATCAATGAGTCAGTGAAGATAGACGTACCATGAAGCCAGTCCGAAGCGAAGGAGGCAAGCTCGGTTATACTGCTCCACATCCGGCAGATTCACTCCCCCGTTCTGAACTGTTTGGGAAAGTTTAAAAAAACTTATCCTGGGTCGTTTATTAGCCCAAATAAATGTAGAGATCGAGGAGTTGAGGAGAGCGACATCAGACTTTGAAAGCATGATGGGTATCATCTGCAGCACGTAGAGCAGCTTGGGGAAACTAGCCATCTTTACTAGATTGCAGGGTCCTAACAAATTAACGGGTAAAGTTTGCCACAGCGTCAGTTCCGTCTGGATTTTATTGAGAATAGGGTGGACATTGTCAGAATATAGACGGGTAGAGTCGAAAGGAAGAAGGACTCCAAGGTAAGTGATATGGGTGGGGGCCCAGCGAAATGGGAAAGGAGGATCCCAGCCTACGGTAATCTGGGGAAATATGGCTAATGCTTCCGATTTGTCAAAATTTACGGAGAAACCGGCGAAGGAGGAAAAGCGGTCAATGGCGTCCTGCAACGCCAGAACCGATTGTCGTGGTTTGGAGGTGAGAAGAAGGATGTCGTCTGCAAACGCCATGAGCTTAATATCCCTGTTGCCAATCCTAATGCCACGGAAGGTAGATAAATTAAGGATGTACCGTATGAAGGGTTCTAGAGCAATATTGAAAAGGAGGGGAGAAAGGCGGCATCCCTGTCTAGTTCCTCTTTCGAGGAGAAAAGGAGGGGAGAGAATATTATTAACCATCAAATATCAACCAGGCCTCGGAAGGTCTCGCCATATTGTTGGTAGAGTAAAACTCTAGCAAGGTGAGGCCAGGCGATCTTATCGAAAGCCTTTTCCGCGTCAAGGTTGATTAGGATGTTATCCATGATATTATTAGTACGGGAGTGAGTGATGGTCGCCAATGCGGTCCTGATGCCTTGTACCGAGTGTCTATGTTTAAGGAAGCCCATCTGCGCAGGCGATATAATACGGGAAAGGCATAATTGTAGTCTATTGGCCATCAGTTTCGTGAGAATTTTAAAGTCCTGATTAAGGAGGGAGATCGGCCTGTAAGACCCAGGCAAGGAAGGGTCCTTACCCGGTTTTGATATAACAATTATTGTAGCCTCATTGAATCTAATGGGGTTTTTTTGGGAGGTGAGAATATGATTATAGAGAGATGTGAGGGTGGGGGCTATCTCATCCTGCAGCATCTTGTAAAACTCCGCACCATAACCGTCAGGGCCGGGGCTTTTGTTGTTCGGTAGGGTTTTGATAACTTCAATAACCTCCTCGACCGTGACCGGGTTGTCTAGGGACTCCCTCTCCTCTTGAGTAAAAATAGGGTAGGCAGCCTCCTCCAGGAAAGAATGGTTAGCATCGGGGCCCTTGGCATACAAGGACTGGTAGAAATTTCTAAATTCAGTGCAGATAAGGTCAGGGTTGGTACTCAACGTGCCAGAGCTAATGATCGTATTAACCCAAGTACGGGATTTGGGGCCTTTAATTAGATTCACCAGCAATTTACCTGACTTGTTGCCCCACCTGTGGAGTCTATTCCGCTGGTAATCGTAGGAGAGTTGGGCCCGTTCCATGAGGAACGTATTATAGATGAGCTTGGCTGAGAGATAGGCTTCCCTGTGAGCAGGGGTGTCATGTTGGGTGTAGCTGCGGTACGTAGAGGTGAGAGTGGAGCTTAAAGTTTGCAGTTGGGAGGAATTTTTTTTTCGCTCGTCATAAGTGTAGGACATAATGTGTCTTCTAAGGACGGCTTTAGCTGCCCCCCAAAAGATTAGTGAGTCTGAATGTTGGTCTTCGTTATCTAGAGTATAAATAAGCCAGGACTATTTGAGATGGAGCAAAAAGCCAGTAGAGTGGCGTAGGTAGGCAGGGAACCGCCAACTCGGGGCAGAACGAGGCGATAAACTCAACTGGATATGAAGAGATATAGGGGCGTGGTCAGAGATGATGATGTTGTCAATGGATGTGTAGGTAACTTTGGGGAGGAGGTTGACACTAGTAAAAATATAGTCAATCCTAGAGTGAGAAGAGTGGGGATGGGAATAAAAAGAATAGTCTTTTTGGGTGGGGTGGAGTATTCGCCAGGGATCTAGGAGATTTAGTTGGGTACAGAAAGAGGAGAGCAGGTGAGTGAGAGGTGTAGAAGTAGCTGCACTTACCCTGGATCTGTCCATGGATGGGTCGACGACCAAATTGAAATCCCCACCAACTATCAAATTCTGACCTCCCCGGGAGATAAGGGTCGAAAGAAGATCTGCAAAAAAGGAATCAGGTGAGGTATTAGGTGCATAGAGATTGAGAAGGGTGTAAACAGTATTTTGGATACATACATCTACTAGCAAAAATCTACCCTCTGGGTCATGCTGTTTTCTAAGAACTGAATGTTGTAAGTTGGCATGAAGTAAAATTGCCACCCCTCTAGATTTGGAATGGTAAGGTGACGATATACAATTCCCTATCCACGGGGCACAAAGGGTGTGCCTAGGATCATCCAACCAGTGCGTATCTTGCAAGAATGTAATCTGAGGAGACCTGTGTTTCAGGTGAGACAGCACCTTTTTCCTTTTGACCGGGTGATTAAGGCCCTCTACGTTCCAGGATACAAAGCGGAGCAATGTAGCAGCTGGATCATCATCTACAGGGTGTCGAAGTCAAAAATATTACATAGAAAGAACATACAGACTCCGCACATATAAGTCGCTATGCTTGCAAATACGCGCAGCGAGCACAGCAATATATGGTAACACACGCATTTACACGGACATGCCACAGAGATGGATTCGACACTTATTTCATACAGCACATAATTATAATAATATCAAGCGCCAGACATCATAATGATTTAAAATTATATAATGGAGTAATGTCATGTATGTGTATTATTGGAACAAAGCAAGATAGACCTGTCATATTTGGTATTAAAGCAACCAGATTAATGTGTAGATTCACTTGATACTTGTTATTAAGTTGTAGGACATTGCAACAAGTATTTATGATTAAATGTATGAAAGCTAAAGTCACTGTTATTAGGACAATAGACATTCCAAACAGGTGGTGGACAGGAAACTCAGGACAGCCCCTTTTGATGTCTTCAAGGCTGAACCTGTTTAGCATACGAACAAACCAGTGACTCATCGTGAATGAGAAAGTTCCCTTCCTTAGACTAGATGTGTGCACGCCCCCAAACTAGATAACACATTACAGAGACACACAGGGGAGAGTTGCTGTTTTGTCCCAGACGATGATGGAGATGCTGTCTGCCCAGTTCCTGTATTTATTTACAGAGAGAGAAAGACTGATATGGAGGGACGAATTTATATGAGAAAGATATGGTAATTGTATCGCTGGCCTGTAACTGTATGTATTAACTGCTTACTGTATGAATTGTAACCATGTAACTATATGTATACTGTACATTGTGATATATTGAATACATATCCTTTTAATAACAAATATATACATCAATGAGCTTTGGAACTCAGATTACGTGTGGGTGTATTGTTTTCTCTTATGGGATGCAGTGTTTTGCGATATATAGCGCACATTCATGGCACATGGTAATAAAGATGTGCAGGCGTCTACAATATATATTAGAGCGGGCATTTTAAATATTTGTTAGAAAGCAATTTGGTATTTACAGATGAGCGCTCGTCCGCGATATCACGGTCTTAATGATGCATTGTACATTACAACGCGACGCTGTGGTCGATCAGCTTATGATGGACGCATCGTGACGCTGAGAAATCATATCCGTGTGTTTTGTTGTGTTATAAGTAAGCCGATGATATGAAAATTCAAGGGACAATGTGTTTCTTATAATATTTAAAATGCTAAAATGTATTTTTATTGTTGCAAAACAAAGTTCAAATAAGTCATATTGTGTTTGATTCAGATTGGATTGTTTATCTGTTAAGTAGATTTAAAAGTACATTTAAAGTTGCTGCATAGCCTTGATATAGTTTTTTTTTTAAAACTCAGGCCTAAAATAACTTCCTTTGTCACAAAGAAATTTGTGATTTCTTTGTGACAAAGGAAGCCGCATGGTCTGTCCTCCATTTTGGACTAACCACATGGCCTGTCCACCATCTTGTGTAAACCTCATGGATGTGGAAGGGGGAGGAGCAGTGGCCATTTTAGGAAGGTAATTTTCTAAATAGCTGATTTTCAGTCTGCTCAGAACAATCGGTTTCCTTTGTCACATCAAGCACCATTTATGAGTTACCAATGCATTTATTTAACCCATGCCAGAGTCAATTACAAATAGTTTCAATTGGGCCTAGTGAGAGTAAATGGTAAGATAAATGCTTGGCTTGGTGTAAGAAATTGCACACAGAAAAAAAGAAAAAAAATACTTTTTTTTTCCTTCTTCTTTCCCAGGGTTTAGTTAACTCTCTGTTTGCTATATTTATATCAGTGTATGTTCTGCAAGGTGGCTATCCAATCTGAATCATATCATTTAAATTATAGATTATTGCAGTCATTATAGATCTGTGTGAAATCTGATACATTTGTTGCTATATAGGTAAATTTGAAATAAATGTATTTAAGGGAGTAATTATAGACATGAAACGCAGTTCTGGCCTGGTTGTTAAGAAAAAAAAACTGGGTGTTGTGTTAAGTGAGCGATTATAGTTAGTATTGCTCACATTTATAGAGTTGTGTGATTTGTTTTATTGCGCACACACATTGGTACACGTGGCACGGAACGTGAGGACAGCATACAAAAACATGCACGTGGCGCAAGGCCGCACACGTGGCATAGGGGTACGCACGGTTGCGTAATTATGCAAGCTTGCATAGGGTTGTGTGCGCATAATAAAACCACATGATATTTGTTCAATTAAGGTGGGATAGTAGACATTTAATACAATAGCACATAACTATCCGATTTCAAAAGCAGGTTACTCTAAATTTAGTTTAAAAACTGTATTGCCTCTGGGGGTAAAACTGCCAATCAGAACGCGTGAAAATTTTCTGTACAGAAAAACAAAGCATATTTGAGTGCGTGAAAGTAAGAGTGAATGTATTGAACCCTGGGAATTCAGGATCCCGTAGTGTGGTACACCAAGTGAGTGGAGGCTTGGCGGTGTGAGGCGGCTGACTCACGTTAGTATAGATTGAAATACGTAAGTCGTGGGAGGGGGGCCGCCAGAATTTATTGATTACCAGTCAAGTTTCACATTGCCCTGAGGAGATTGGGTAGCCATGCCGTATCTAGTTCCTTCCTCAGATGAGGTACTATCCCCGAAACCGATACAATTCATTTCCTGGAATGTAGGGGGACTTAACTCCCCAATCAAGCGACGACGTGTGATCGCACACCTCAAACGTTTCCACCCAGATGTTTTTTTCTTACAGGAGACCCACTTGCTGGTGGGGGAGGAAAATGTCCTGAAGGCACCATGGCTTGGCCCCTGTATAGCTGCCCCCTTTCGAACGAAGACCAGAGGGGTAGCGATGCTTTTTCAGAAAAACCTACCTGTTACTATCCTGTCAGAAATCATAGATCCCGAAGTCAGGTATATTATTATGGACATAGAGCTTTTTCATACTAAATACACACTTGTCAATTTATGCGCCCCCAATGTCAATACGCATACCTTTATTCAGGACATTGCCCACATTCTTTTAAGCAGAACTTACTATTCCTTGATAGTGGGGGGGACTATAACATGGTGGACGACCCCACAGTTGACAGATCACCAAGTGTGCCGAGAACTACTGACTCCCAGAGCAGGCATCTACTGGCCTTTCGAGACTCACTGGACCTCTCTGACCCATGGAGACTGCTGCATCCGACTGACAGGACACATACCCATTTGTCGCTAGCACATGGAACCTTGTCTCGTATTGACAGGTTTTTAATAGCTGATGACTTAGTATCCCAGATCGCGGGGGTAGACATACTCGATATATTGATCTCTGATCATGCCCCCGTCACGCTAGCGCTGGCCCATCCCCATATGCACCCGACAGATCGTATTTGGCGGTTCCCGCAATATTTGGCAAATTCAGAGGATTTTAAATCATACCTAACCTATCATTGGACCAATTACGTTGATGACAACATAGAATATTGGGACAAGCCCGAGATTTTCTGGAATGCCTCAAAGGCAGTGATGAGGGGTCATATTATTAGTTATGTCTCTCGGAAGAAAAGAGACTCTAAATTGGAATACACAACGTTAAAAGCTACTATGTCCAGGACCTTCCAAACATATACTGCTAACTCTACAGAGACTACTCTTGACGTATACAAACAGGCCAGGTGCCTACTTGAAACCTACTTAGCCACCCAAGCAAAACATTCCTTAGACTACACCAAAAATAAATTCTACAGATGGGGCAATAAGGCTGGTAGATTATTGGCGGTCATCTCTAGACCTCCCCAAAAATGTCATGTTATAACTACCATACATCACCCCAGGACCGGTCGGGTTATCACAAAGTCGCAGGAAATAGTAGTACAATTCCATTCCTACTTTCAGTCCTTGTTCCAATCGACACAAATAGACACTGAAACACAAACACAGTTGCTCACGGATGACTTGCTGCCCCCTCTGACCAGGGACCAGAGAGAAGCCCTTATGGGTCCAATAACGGCGGAGGAAATTAACGCCGCCATCTCTAATTTGCCCCATGGTAAGTCCCCGGGCCCAGATGGTTTGTCGGGTGATTATTACCGCATGTTACAGGCCCAAATTGTCCCCTCTTTACTGGAACTGTTTCATGCAATACACGAACGGAGTTCCCCGTCCCTGCTTTTTAATGAAGCTTTTATTACACTTATCCCTAAACCTGACAGGGACCCAAATTTCCTCTCCTCCTACAGACCAATTAGTCTCCTAAATGTAGATTACAAACTTCTAGCTAAGATTATGGCAACGAGACTCCAATCCATCCTTCCTGATATTCTCACCACGACACAAATGGGTTTTGTGACTGGCAGACATGCGGTTAAGGCGATCCGCACGGCACTGGCGGCGGTGGCGGCATCCCAGTCTCCCTGCACAGACTCTAACATGCTTCTTAGCCTCGACGCCAATAAGGCTTTCGACATGGTACTATGGCCACACTTATTTACTGTGTTGGAGAAAAGGGGGTTTGATGTGAGTTTTATTAACTATATACGATATAGCTACAGCACTCCATCCGCCTCGCTCCTAATTAACGGGATCAGAGGTCAACGGTTTTTCTTGGAAAGGGGAACCCGTCAGGGATGCCCTTTATCGCCCCTCCTATTTAACTTGGCCCTTCACCCACTGCTTAGAACATTGCAGGACTTGTCTGTTTTTAGAGGGATAAAAGTGGGTAGTCAGGAAATTAAACTCTCAGCCTTCGCTGACAACATCCTCCTTTATATTTCGGACCCCGAATGTTCCCTAGCTCAGATCATGGACAGGATTACTTCATTTGGCCGCATATCGGGTTTTAGTATTAATATGGACAAATCGAAGGCCCTGCTGTTGTGCGGCGCTGTAATATGTCCAACTTGGGCCACACGTTTCCCCTTTCATTGGGTGTCCACATATATCACATACTTGGGTATTAGTGTCCCACGTTATATTTCAGAACTCTATAAAATCAACGTACATAAGGTATTACACACCTTGACCGATGATGTCAAGAGATGGGAACGCCTTCCACTGTCATACCTTGGTAGGGCCAATCTTCTGAAAATGGTGGCAATACCTCGCCTACTATACCCCTTGCAAACACTTCCCATACTGTTAACGAAGCAGGACTCACAGCAGATTAATAAACTTATTAGAACCTTCATATGGAAGGGGGGCCGAGCTCGTATCGTGCTACGTAAGCTTACTCAGCCTAAATCCAATGGGGGTATTAATTTCCGAGATGTAGTGGTTTATAACCACGCTGCTTTTTTAAGACACTTGAGGGACTGGTTGCAAAACAGCTCTATTTACACAAATACATCCCTCGAACAAAGCTTCCTTCCGACTGTAGCCTTGACATGTTTCCTCCATCAGCATGACTGGGAAATACTTGAACACATTCGGTCTAACCCTCTTCTATGGTCTACCAGGAAGATGTGGCACATACTGCGACACAATGCAAAACTAAACCCGTATTACTCCTTACATCTACCCCTAATTAAAAACCCAGACTTCTTAGACGGCATGGCTGCTCACCCCTTCCAGACTTGGAGGGAGGAGGGCATAACATCAATTCGCTCACTAGTGGCAGTGGGAGACCGCCGCCCGCTCACCCTCTCAGAGGTCTCAGCGAGGCATGAGGTGATTTTCTCATCTTCCTTCCATATCTACAGACACAATTCTATGTCAGACATGTCCTCGCACATTTTGCGGATGGGGACTGGACCAACTCCCTGGATAGCCTCTTAACACATCCGGTACCGAGATATAAGGCTATTTCTATCCACTACACTTTCTTGAGAAAAATATTAGATCACGCTACTGTGAGGGGTGGCATGTCCTCTTGGTTGGCTCACTTTCCTGATCTGACCATACCAACTATGGAAAAATCGCTACTTTACTCCAGAAAGGTCCTCCCGGCAAGCATGTACACTGAGTTGTTTCTTAATGTATATCATAACACCTACTTATCCCCACTACGGCGCTTCCACATGGGAGCGACCGACTCGCACTCTTGTCCAAAATGTCATCAGAGTGAAGCAGACACTTTTCACTGTTTGTGGACATGCCCGATTGTGCAATACTTCTGGCACCTGGTTAGGAGATATGCGGAGGCAAATCTAATTACCCACGTGCCCTTCACCCCTGAATGGGCAGTCTTTGGCATTATCGATCCTGCCCTCCGCATGCCATCGGAATGCAAAAAACTACTGATAGCCCTAAGCGCTGCGGGGAAAAAGACTATACTACAGGGTTGGATAGATAGTACACCGCCACAGATACCACTATTCCTAAACAAGTTGCATCATATATTTAGGATGGACTGGGTGGATGCCATTGTAGACAGGGGTAAACAAGTGGAACGATTCTTTCACCTGTGGGAATCCTACATCCCCACCCTGCCCCTTACTACACGTCTAAACATTCATAACAGCCTCAAAAACACCACGTGGTACCTAACTAGACTGGCCACACAGGAACAACCGGTATCCCTGGTCTAGATGTGGATGGCTGTGGCGGCCTTCCTCTGTGTTGCTTATACCATGTACAATAGCACTAGCATGATTACTGTAAACCTTTCTTTTTGGAAGAATAATGTCTTAACCGATGATTAATATAGACACTATTGATGTATACTACTTGGTCTTAACGTTTGTGTATTATAACCTTCTGATTTATGTATTCCTTGTGACTTTCACGATGACTCAATAAAAAGTTATTTGAAAAAAAAAATGAAATACGTAAGTCGTGAGGAGACTTACACAGGAGCTTGGTAGGGAATTGTGAACTTTGTGACCCATATAGTTTTTTGATACACTCTGGCTGAGGTTTCGCAGCTTGTGATTCGATTCCAGTGGTCGTAGGGTGGATAGGTAACAAGTACCTATACGCTGTGCGATTGGACCACGCATTTGTGGGTGCGATGTATAGTGCAACTTGATACCCTTTTTACGAGCATTTGCGTAAAATCACGGTATCATTAGCGCCGTGTAGAGCATACGCAAGCGTGATTTGTGTATAAAGTGCATAGGGAGTTTTCGCTGGTCTCTCTCAGGAAAATCTCCAACAACAGATATTTACTGGAAAGGGTAAGTTACTCCTAAAATCTTCCAGTACATATAGGTCAATTAGGGGCCCTAAGTTGGGTACATCGCCTTCACTATCGACAGTGTATGGTAGTACCGGCCAATGTGGGCGAGAGTGGATGGAAGCGCTCTGAGAACTTTCACCGTCACCGTTGAGTATTTTGGCATTTGTGGGATTAGCCGAGAAGGCAAGACCCACAAATTATGGGAGCCAGTTGCCCAACTAAGGGATGTATGGTAGCCAGGGTTCAGGCAGAAGAGTTGGGAAAGAGAAGGTCAGACTCGGGACCGAGAAGGTCAAAATTGCGGCTGAGAGGGTCAGCAAGGTTTATTATGTGTGGAAAATATGGTCCACATGCTAAAGTTTATTGTGATGAATGGGTACGTATGACTGACAAAGATAGGGTATCATTCCCTGGGATGGGCAGCTTTGAGCCAGAGGTACTGCAGAATGTAGGTATTAAAATATGTCTGATAAAATCCAAAACAAAGGGTCAGACATACAAATTGTTTAAACCTGTGGCAGCAAGAGGGGTTGGTGAGTTTGATCCTAAGGTATTGCAGGTGGTATGTCTAACCAAAGTCATATAAGACAAGAACGGAAATATAAGAACTGTTTGAACTTGTAGCAACAATAAACAGGTAGGAAGAAAAAAGAGAATGCAAGTACACCGCCATATGTAGATGTGGAAGCAGTTACGGCCAGCATACAAACTATAGAAAATAATAAAAATATGAAAAATATGACTGTAACCTATATATGTACTAATGAATGTTGAAGTTTTATTTAGGAGGAGAAGGTGACCTGATTGTTTTCAGCCATTTCTCATGCACCCAGAGGAGTATCCAACCGGTAAAAGAAGAGCAGTAGCCTGCGGGGGAAGTGGCTGAGATCAGTGGAACTGGAAAGTATGGTATCATTCATGTTCATATATAGTAAAACCCAAAAATAAAACAAAAAAATCAAGAAAGTAAAGTCAGAAATGGAGAAAACCTGTCCGCACATTAGTATTTGCCAGTAGGAAAGCGGACAGAGACAGGGTAACCCCCGGGTATTTCTTTCAGTTACCATATAAGAAGTATTCATTCCTTTTAATGCCCCTAGTCAAGATGAGCTCAGAAATGTTTGTTGGACCATGTACAGACCCTTAATACGGGATGAGAAGGATTGAATGAATACTTCGCATGACCTAGAAGCTTGTTAAACTTTTTTTGTTGTCTTTTGCAGTAAAAGAAAACTCTCCATCTGGATAAGATCATTGGTAAACACTAATTCGGCAAATGGGAGGTGGCTGTCTCTGCTAATGGATTGGCTCAATAAGGCATTCAGGGCAGGGTGCAGACTTCTTTGCAAAATTGGAAAGGGGTCACAGTAGCTAATCTTAGAGAGTGTGCTATTGAACATCACAAGAATAGTGCTAGGCGCAGAGAACAACAGCTGGAGAAGTTGAGGACGGTAAGTATACAGGCACATACAGGAAAGACCCGTCAGTCCAAACCCCAGATCCCTAATGGTCAATAATATGTTACACTTGTAGGAAGGAAGGACATTTTGCCAGAGATTGTAGGAGTAGTAGGACACATAGTCAATATAGAGCCCCTAGATAGAAAACACGAGCCACATTATTAAACACATAGACGGGACCAAGGGACATATAGTAAGGAATCATAAGCCATATAAAAAACACAGTTTCGGCTAATGGGAAGAGCAAAATAAATGCAACATTACCCTTTGACAAAACTTGCTGGGGTTAAGATGGGGCCTCTAAACTTTTGCTTCTTTTTCCTAGCAGAAATGGCCCCTGATTAACTTAACAGGAGCTTTGTTAGATATGATATACATATAGGGGGTAATTCCAAGTTGATCGCAGCAGGAAATTTTTTAGCAGTTGGGCAAAACTATGTGCACTGCAGGGTGGGGGGGGGTAGATATAACATTTGCAGAGAGAGTTAGATTTGGGTGGGTTATATTGTTTCTGTGCAGGGTAAATACTGGCTGCTTTATTTTTACACTGCAATTTAGATTGCAGATTGAAATCACCACACCCAAATCTAAATCTCTCTGCACATGTTATATCTGCCCCCCTGCAGTGCACATGGTTTTGCCCAACTGCTAACAAAATTCCTGCTGCGATCAACTTGGAATTACCCCCATAATGTGCTCCCACTCAGGAAGTACAAAGTATGTTAGACACCCACGAAGACTAATGTTACATTTCACTGTTCTAGATGCATGTCCATCACAGGTAGAGGAAATTATCTCACAGATACCGGGTTCCCTTTGTATTTAGGATGGACAGGATACTGGATTGATGGCTGGGATAGTCTCAATAGCGATACGACAAACACAGAATTTTTTTAAGGGGAGTAGACCAAGTAGAGAATCACTTCCCCGTAGTGCCCAATCCAGTTGTCAAATATTTATAAAATCTTCTCCACCTCTACAAACTCATCTGTCACCAACCTCTATTCTGTTTCTCTACAGTTTCCTCTTCATCTTTTGCGTTCACACAGGGTGGTATAATACATGGACCCAATTACAGTTCAAACTCCACATGCCTAGGTCCTTCAGAATTTCTGCCCAAACCCAGTATATCCCAACAGCATGATAACACCAGTATTACTGCAGTGTGCCTTGTCATGCACAAAGGGTGGAGGAAGGATGAGAATACTGGTGAAGGGAAATTTTGTATAGACACTGATATGCCTGTTGGTGAATGGCAAACCTATAATTTTCTTTTTCATTTTCTTCTTCTTTCTCTCCTCTAGAGATGTTTCTTTTTCTCTAACGTCCTAGTGGATGCTGGGGACTCCGTAAGGACCATGGGGAATAGACGGGCTCCGCAGGAGACATGGGCACTTTAAGAAAGAATTTAGACTCTGGTGTGCTCTGGCTCCTCCCTCTATGTCCCTCCTCCAGACCTCAGTTTGAGACTGTGCCCGGACGAGCTAGGTGCTGTTCAGTGAGCTCTCCTGAGCTTGCTGTGAGAAAGTATTTTGTTAGGTTTTTTATTTTCAGGGAGCTCTGCTGGCAACAGACTCCCTGCATCGTGGGACAGAGGGGAGAGAAGCAGCCCTACTCTCTGAAGATAGGTCTTGCTTCTTAGGCTACTGGACACCATTAGCTCCAGAGGGATCGTACACAGGATCTCACCCTCGTCGTCCGATCCCAGAGCCGCGCCGCCGTCCCCCTCGCAGAGCCGGAAGACAGAAGCCGGGTGAGTATGAGAAGACTTAGAAATCGGCGGCAGAAGACTCCGTTCTTCACTGAGGTAACGCACAGCACTGCAGCTGTGCGCCATTGCTCCCACACACCTCACATACTCCGGTCACTGTAAGGGTGCAGTGCGCAGGGGGGGGGGGCGCCCTGGGCAGCATATGGACCTCTTTTGGCAAAAGTACACATATATACAGTTGGGCACTGTATATATGTATGAGCCCCCGCCAAGAAAATGCATATTTGAGCGGGAGAGAAGCCCGCCATCGAGGGGGCGGGGCTTCTCCCTCAGCACTTACCAGCGCCATTTTTTCTCCACAGCTCCGCTGAGAAGAAGCTCCCCAGGCTCTCCCCTGCAGATCATGGTAGAAAAGGGTAAAAAGAGAGGGGGGGCACATAAATTAGGCGCAAAAACACAATGGCCCTCATTCCGAGTTGTTCGCTCGGTATTTTTCATCGCATCGCAATGAAAATCCGCTTAGTACGCATGCGCAATGTTCGCACTGCGACTGCGCCAAGTAACTTTGCTATGTAGAAAGTATTTTTACTCACGGCTTTTTCATCGCTCCGGCGAACGTAATGTGATTGACAGGAAATGGGTGTTACTGGGCGGAAACACGGCGTTTTATGGGCGTGTGGCTGAAAACGCTACCGTTTCCGGAAAAAACGCAGGAGTGGCTGGAGAAACGGTGGGAGTGCCTGGGCGAACGCTGGGTGTGTTTGTGACGTCAACCAGGAACGACAAGCACTGAACTGATCGCACAGGCAGAGTAAGTCTGGAGCTACTCTGAAACTGCTAAGTAGTTAGTAATCGCAATATTGCGAATACATCGGTCGCAATTTTAAGAAGCTAAGATTCACTCCCAGTAGGCGGCGGCTTAGCGTGTGTAACTCTGCTAAATTCGCCTTGCGACCGATCAACTCGGAATGAGGGCCAATATACAGCAGCTACTGGGTTAACATTAAGTTACTGTGTTATTCCTGGGTTATAGCGCTGGGGTGTGTGCTGGCATACTATCTCTCTGTCTCTCCAAAGGGCCTGGTGGGGGAACTGTCTTCAAAAAGGGCATTCCCTGTGTGTGTGGTGTGTCGGTACGCTTGTGTCGACATGTCTGATGAGGAAAGCTATGTGGAAGAAGAGCGGGAGCAAATGAATGTGGTGTCTCCGCCGACGGCGCCGACACCTGATTGGATGGATATGTGGAAGGTTTTAAATGATAATGTTAATTCCTTACATAAAAGGTTAGAAAAAGCTGAAACCTTAGGACAGTCAGGGTCCCAACCCATGCCTGATCCTATGTCGCAGAGGCCGACAGGGTCTCAGAAGCCCCCAATATCCCAAATTGTTGACACGGATACCGTCATGGATTCTGCCTCCAGTGTCGATTACGATGATGCAAAGTTACTGCCAAAATTGGCTAAATCCATCCGTTATATGATTATAGCAATTAAGGATGTGTTGCACATCACAGAGGAAACCCCAGTCCCTGACAGGAGGGTACATATGTATGGGGAAAAGAAGCCGCAGGTAACTTTTCCCCCCTCACACGAGCTCAATGAGTTATGTGAAAAGGCTTGGGAATCTCCAGATAAAAAACTGCAGGTTTCCAAAAGGATTCTTATGGCGTATCCTTTCCCGCCAACGGACCGGTAACGCTGGGAATCCTCCCCCAGGGTGGACAAAGCTTTAACACGCTTATCCAAGAAGGTAGCCCTGCCGTCACAGGATACGGCTACCCTCAAAGATGCTGCGGATAGAAAACAGGAGGGTACCCTGAAGTCCATTTATACACATTCAGGTACCTTACTGAGGCCGGCAATCGCGTCGGCCTGGGTGTGTAGTGCTGTAGCAGCATGGACGGACACCCTGTCTGAGGAACTTGATACCTTGGACAAGGATACTATATTATTGACCCTGGGGCATATTAAAGACGCTGTCCTTTATATGAGAGATGCTCAAAGAGACATTAGCCTACTGGGTTCTAGAATAAATGATATGTCGATTTCTGCCAGAAGGGTCCTGTGGACTCGGCAATGGACAGGTGATGCCGACTCAAAAAGGCACATGGAGGTTTTACCTTACAAGGGAGAGGAATTGTTTGGGGAGGGTCTCTCGGACCTGGTCTCCACGGCTACTGCTGGAAAGTCAAATTTTTTGCCATATGTTTCCTCACAGCCTAAGATAGCACCGTATTACCAAATGCAGTCCTTTCGATCACAGAAAAACAACAACGTCCGTGGTGCGTCCTTTCTTGCCAGAGGCAGGGGTAGAGGAAAGAAGCTGCACAACACAGCTAGTTCCCAGGAACAGAAGTCCTCCCCCGCTTCCACAAAATCCACCGCATGACGCTGGGGCTCCACAGGCGGAGCTAGGCCCGGTGGGGGCGCGTCTCCGAAATTTCAGCCACAAGTGGGTTCACTCCCAGTTGGATCCCTGGGCAATAGATATTGTGTCTCAGGGATACAAGCTGGAATTCGAAGAGATGCCCCCTCACGATACCTCAAATCGGCCCTGCCAGCTTCCCCCCACGAGAGGGAAATAGTGTTAACTGCAATTCACAAATTGTATCTTCAACAGGTGGTGGTCAAGGTTCCCCTCCTTCAACAAGGAAGGGGTTATTATTCGACCATGTTTGTAGTACCGAAACCGGACGGTTCAGTCAGACCTATATTGAATTTAAAATCCCTGAACATGTACCTGAAAAGGTTCCGGTTCAAGATGGAATCGCTAAGAGCGGTCATCGCAAGCCTGGAAGGGGGGGATTTTTTGGTGTCTCTGGACATAAAGGATGCATACCTTCATGTCCCCATTTATCCACCTCATCAGGCGTACTTCAGATTTGTGGTACAGGATTGTCATTACCAATTTCAGACGTTGCCGTTTGGTCTCTCCACGGCTCCGAGAATATTTACCAAGGTAATGGCGGAAATGATGGTACTCCTGCGGAAGCAAGGGGTCACAATTATCCCATACTTGGACGATCTCCTCATAAAAGCGAGATCAAAAGAGTAGTTGCTGATCAGCGTAGCACTTTCTCTGAAGGTGTTACGGCAACACGGCTGGATTCTAAATATTCCAAAGTCGCAGTTGGTTCCTACGACTCGTCTGCCTTTCCTGGGCATGATTCTGGACACAGACCAGAAAAGGGTTTATCTCCCGAGGGAGAAAGCTCAGGAACTCATGACACTTGTCAGGAACCTATTAAAACCAAAACAGGTGTCAGTGCATCACTGCACTCGAGTCCTGGGAAAGATGGTGGCATCATACGAGGCCATTCCCTTCGGCAGGTTCCATGCGAGGACCTTTCAATGGGACTTACTGGACAAATGGTCCGGATCACATCTTCAGATGCAGCGGTTAATCACCCTATCCCCCAGAGCCAGGGTGTCTCTCCTGTGGTGGCTGCAGAGTGCTCACCTTCTCGAGGGCCGCAGATTCGGCATTCAGGACTGGGTCCTAGTGACCATGGATGCAAGCCTCCGAGGGTGGGGAGCAGTCACACAGGGAAGAAATTTCCAAGGTCTGTGGTCAAGTCAGGAGACTTGCCTTCACATCAACATCCTGGAACTAAGGGCCATATACAACGCCCTACGTCAAGCGGAGACCGTGCTTCGCGACCAACTGGTTCTGATTCAGTCAGACAACATCACCGCTGTGGCTCATGTGAACCGACAAGGCGGCACAAGGAGCAGGGTGGCGATGGCGGAAGCCACCAGAATTCTTCGCTGGGCGGAGAATCACGTTAAGCGCACTGTCAGCAGTGTTCATCCCGGGAGTGGACAACTGGGAAGCAGACTTCCTCAGCAGGCACGACCTCCACCCGGGAGAGTGGGGACTTCATCAGGAAGTCTTCGCACAGATTGCCAGTCGGTGGGAACTGCCACAGGTGGACATGATAGCATCCCGCCTCAACAAAAAACTACAGAGGTATTGCGCCAGGTCAAGAGACCCTCAGGTGATAGCTGTGGACGCCCTGGTGACACCGTGGGTGTTCCAGTCAGTATATGTGTTTCCTCCTCTGCCTCTCATACCCAAGGTGCTGAGAATCATAAGAAAAGAGGAGTGAGAAAAATACTCATTGTTCCGGATTGGCCAAGAAGGACTTGGTATCCAGATCTGCAAGAAATGCTCACAGAGGAACCGTGGCCTCTTCCTCTAAGACAGGACTTGTTGCAACAGGGGCCCTGTCTGTTCCAAGACTTACCGCGGCTGCGTTTGACGGCATGGTGGTTGAACGCCGGATCCTAGCAGAGAAGGGCATTCTGGATGAGGTCATTCCTACGCTGATAAAGGCTAGGAAGGACGTGACAGCTCAACATTATCACCGTATATGGCGAAAATGTGTTGCTTGGTGTGAGGCCAGGAATGCCCCTACGGAGGAATTCCTGCTGGGCCGTTTCCTGCACTTCCTACAGTCAGGAGTGACTTTGGGCCTAAAATTGGGTTCCATTAAGGTCCAGATTTCGGCCCTATCCATTTTCTTTCAAAAAGGGCTGGCTGCTTTACCTGAAGTTAAGACGTTTGTAAAGGGAGTGCTACATATTCAGCCCCCTTTTGTGCCTCCAGTGGCACCTTGGGATCTTAACGTGGTGTTGAGTTTCCTGAAATCCCATTGGTTTGAACTACTCAAAATGGTGGAATTGAAATATCTCACGTGGAAGGTGGTCATGCTACTAGCCTTGGCTTCGGCTAGGTGTGTGTCAGAATTGGCGGCTTTGTCACATAAAAGCCCCTATCTGGTTTTCCATGTGGATAGAGCAGAGTTGCGGACCCGTCCACAATTCCTGCCGAAAGTGGTTTAATCTTTTCATATAAACCATCCTATTGTGGTGCCTGTGGCCACTACTGACTTGGAGGATTCCGAGTTGCTTGATGTGGTCATGGCTTTGAAGGTTTATGTAGCCAGAACGGCTAGGGTCAGGAAAACAGAGTCTTTGTTTATCCTGTATGCTTCCAACAAGCTTGGTGCTCCTGCTGCAAAGCAGACTATTGCTCGCTGGATCTGTAACACGATTCAACAGGCTCATTCTGCGGCTGGATTGCCGCTGCCAAAATCAGTTAAGGCCCATTCCACTAGGAAGGTGGGCTCTTCTTGGGCGGCTGCCCGAGGGGTCTCGGCATTACAGCTGTGCCAAGCGGCTACTTGGTCAGGTTCGAACACTTTTGCAAAGTTCTACAAGTTTGATACCCTGGCTGAGGAGGACCTTGTGTTTGCTCAATCGGTGCTGCAGAGTTATCCGCACTCTACCGCCCGTTTGGGAGCTTTGGTATAATCCCCATGGTCCTTACGGAGTCCCCAGCATCCACTAGGACGTTAGAGAAAATAAGATTTTTCTTACCGGTAAATCTATTTCTCGTAGTCCGTAGTGGATGCTGGGCGCCCGTCCCAAGTGCGGACTTCTTCTGCAATGCTTGTATATAGTTATTGCTTACATAAGGGTTATGTTATAGTTGCATCAGGGTTGACCTGTTGCTCTGTTGTTGTTCATACTGTTAACTGGGTAAGTTTATCTCAAGTTATACGGTGTGATTGGTGTGGCTGGTATGAATCTTGCCCTGGGTTACCAAAATCCTTTCCTTGTACTGTCCGCTCTTCCGGGCAGTTTCTCTAACTGAGGTCTGGAGGAGGGACATAGAGGGAGGAGCCAGAGCACACCAGAGTCTAAATTCTTTCTTAAAGTGCCCATGTCTCCTGCGGAGCCCGTATATTCCCCATGGTCCTTACGGAGTCCCCAGCATCCACTACGGACTACGAGGAATAGATTTACCGGTAAGTAAAATCTTCTTTTTTCTTTTTTTCTTTTTTGAGTTATGCTCATGGTACTCTACATTGCAAACACACAACGACTTCGTACAGTTAACACTCTTTAGGAATTATTGTTATGTATTGGTGTGCACTGATGTTTTCTCAAACTGGGTAGAGCCATTTCCTGCCGCCATGGATGCTGCTATGTTTACCGCAAAGAAAAATTGCACAGAAATTTGTGTGTAGATAATGGTACCCCTAGAAGTAGGAGCAAAGCTTGAAATTGTACTATTGTGATCATAGATACTGCCACTAGTATTATGTAGCATCGGAACCACTCCCAGATCTTCACTTAACGAATCACCCTCTTCGAAATTTGTTTTTGTTTTGGTATTTGTGTCTTTTTGGTTTTTTTTGGAAGACAACCTCATGTCATGATTGATCCGCACAATGATCAGAAATACACCAATGAGGTGACAGTACAGTACCTTATTGAGATGAGCCAGCATTTGAGAACTTGACAAAAGAACTTGAAACTGTTGATTGCTGGTATGCCAAATACTAACTGTCTTGATTGTGAACCAAGAGACTGTGTGACTGTTCTTACGCTCAGGTTGCCTAATAGACAGGTGATAAGGACCCTACCAAGTTTTGTTGACAGCACTATCCCAGTGAAAGTAGCCGAGAGAGAGACTTGGGTCCACGATTCCCATTGCAGGAAAGTCTGTAGTCCGGAAAGGAACTCGTAAATGGAGTGAGATCGCAAAAGTATCACCAGAGACTCTGTTCCATGAAGACTGAGAGGCGGCACTGTTGAACACTACCTGAGCGTACTAAAGGATTGCAGAAAGACCAGTCATTGTAATTGATTTGTTATAAACAAGAGCTGTTTTGTTCTATTTCTCTTTTCTCTCTTTCCCGCTGACAAATATTTTTTTTTCAGGACATTCTATTTTTGCGAGGGTTTTTTTATGAGGAGTCGAGTGTGGGACTGGAACTGGTTCTGGAGGAAGGAGTGATTTCCTTATAGGATCCCAGGATTAGCCGATCAGTTTGTTAAAGCCAGAGAAAAATCAAAGGTCTAGTAGTTATGGAGTTCGGAGGTAATCAGGAACAATCAGACAATGGCTATTTACACATTGCAGATAAAGAGCTCATTAATGTATGTGGAATAAAGGTTTATGAGTGGCTCTCCCCGAACTCCGAAGGTTTATGTTATTTAGGAAGGACACTACTTATAACCCTTGTTCAATCATTAAACAGACCTAGCATACGTTCCAGAAATGGAAACAATGTTCAGAAAATAATAGGAATATGTAGATCATGAAAATTTTATATGTCACTTTCACGATTTGTTTGTGTTTTCTTCACTTACCCAGCAGAACCTCAATTGAATCCACACATCAGTGTTCAAAGACGTAGGTACATGTATGTGTGAAATGTTCATCGCAAATCAGACATTATGGGCCAAAGCACTGTCCCAGCATACTCTATAGGTTGAATGTTGTCCCACACCCAACCAGTGGTCCCGTGACTGCCGAGTGCATATAGAGGATGTCTCGTCCTCCTCCCTGTCTTCCCCAAATATAGTCAAGTGTCTGATTTGCGAAATGAATACATACTTGTGTCTAGGTCACCGATTATTGTCTGAAATATTTTTTTCTTACGTTAATAATTGATGGCAGTTATTGTTTACTGCCAAAGGGTGGACTATCGAAGTAAAAAATATTACATAGAAAGAACATACAGACTCCACACATATAAGTCGCTATGCTTGCAAATACGCGCAGCGAGCACAGCAATATATGGTAACACGCATTTACATGGACATGCCACAGAGATGGATTCGACACTTATTTCATACAGCACATAATTATAATAATGTCAAGCGCCAGACATCATAATGATTTAAAATTATATAATGGAGTAATGTCATGTATGTGTATTATTGGAACAAAGCAAGATAGACCTGTCATATTTGGTATTAAAGCAACCAGATTAATGTGTAGATTCACTTGATACTTGTTATTGAGTTGTAGGACATTGCAACAAGTATTTATGATTAAATGTATGAAAGCTAAAGTCACTGTTATTAGGACAATAGACATTCCAAACAGGTGGTGGACAGGAAACTCAGGCCAGCCCCTTTTGATGTCTTCAAGGCTGAACCTGTTTAGCATACGAACAAACCAGTGACTCATCATGAATGAGAAAGTTCCCTCCCTTAGACTAGATGTGTGAACGCCCCCAAACTAGATAACACATTACAGAGACACACATGGGAGAGTTGCTGTTTTGTCCCAGTCGATGATGGAGATGCTGTCTGCCCAGTTCCTGTATTTATTTACAGAAAGAGAAAGACTGATATGGAGGGACGAATTTATATGAGAAAGATATGGTAATTGTATCGCTGGCCTGTAACTGTATGTATTAACTGCTTACTGTATGAATTGTAACCATGTAACTATATGTATACTGTACATTGTGATATATTGAATACATATCCTTTTAATAACAAATATATACATCAATGAGCTTTGGAACTCAGATAACGTGTGGGTGTATTGTTTTCTCTTATGGGATGCAGTGTTTTGCGATGTATAGCGCACATTCATGGCACATGGTAATAAGATGTGCAGGCGTCTACAATATATATTAGAGCGGGCATTTTAAATATTTGTTAGAAAGCAATTTGGTATTTACAAGTGGGTTGCATGTGGGAGTCTGGGGACACACTATCCAACTCCCATTGGAAAAAATATAAGAAAAATGTAAGACGTAAAGTAGGGTCCCACCCCATCCCAGTGAGCGGGGGGGGGGGGAGTTCCCCAGTGGGTGGAAGGGAACCCGGCCTAGGCAGACACAGTTAACAAAACATATAAACAGCAACAAATATAATTTCAAACAATAAAAACCAAAACAATTGGAGGCAAGCATGAGTGTGGAGTAGTCACACTCCATATAGCCTGCATGTGAGACCCGAGTGGAGATTCGGGTAGTGTCAAGCAACAATTAAGTAAAGTTCACATAATGATCAAGTGGTAGGAAGGGCGAAATGCAGCCTGATCTCGTCTGGATCTTCAAAGAATCTCGGCCGACCATCCTCAAAGACTCTGACGTGCTGGATATAGCAGAGAGAATTTAACCTTTGTGTCAAAGAGATGCTTGCAGATGGGGGCAAAGTCCTTGCGTTTCGCTGCCACTAGAGCTGAGAAGTCCTGAAAAATGAGAAGGCGCTCTCCATTAATCGACAGACTAACAGTTTAGCGGTAATGGTCCAAAAGTCTTGTTTTGTCCGCATAGTTTAGGACTCTCATGATAACCAGGCGTGGGCAGCCCGGTGGACTTTTCCGCTCCGGTCCCAGCCTGTGGGCCCTTTCGATGACAAGAGGGGCGCCTTTAAGATTCATGGACAGCTGCTTCGGGATGCCCGACGAGAGGAGATCTTAGAGCTCATGACCTTTTATGGATTCTGGGATACCGATGACCCGCAAGTTGTTATGCATGCTGCGATTTTCCAGGTCATCGAGTTTCTCCGAGAGGTCTGCGACTTCCAGTTGTTTGGCGCGCAATGAGCGTTGGGCCTCTCCCAGGTCATCTTCCAGGGTAGATATCCTTTGTTCTGCCTCATCAAGGCGGGTGGAGTGTTGAGTAAGCAAAGTCGATGACGACTCAATAGCCTCTTTATTGCCCGCCAATTTCTCATCGAGAAGAGGTCCCAGTACCGCCAGCAGGTCTTTGGGCTTCATTTTAGGTTGTTTAGCGGGCGGTCTAGATTTACGAGAACTTCGGGAGAGTGAGCGCGTAGTCGAGTGATCAGAGTCCGATGAATCGCCACCGGGGGTGTCCTCACGAGATTGCTGGGCAGTGCCTGCAGACATCACGGGCAGAGGTTTCAGGAATTTTTCCATGCAGGGTTGCCCAGGAGGGGGGGCGGAGGCCAGAGACACTGAGGGTTCAAATAGTAAAGGATGTAGCGGGTCTCACATGCTAGGCGGTTATTCACTGCCAGGCCTCATCTGAGTCGTAGCAGTCGCCCAGCAGAAGAGGCATAGGACATAATGAAAAAATAAATAAATAAAATAGAATAAAATAGGTGAAGATGGAGATGTCCCCTGCCAGGGGTCAGGCAAGCCTTTAGAGGTAGGTGTGAGGCCAGTGAGGGTACAAAGGATAAGATGCGGGGCCGGGCCGCAGCGGGAATGGTGAAGAATGGGCCGCCGTTGCAGCCAGCGGGACACCTCCAGTCAGAATGGCAGTTGAGAGTACGTCTCCGGTGTTGCCGCTCGTGCTGCCTCGTGTGTGCGGCCGCAGCACGGGTGGCGAGAGATGGCTGCCGGGTCCGAGGGTTGGTAAGCTGGTCAGGTGTCCCCCACCTCAGTAGCAGAAACTGGGCTGAGATGTGAGGAAGTCCACGGGCCGCCTGTGATGACAGGCCACTGGTGGGGATGGATATAAAAGCAGTCAGAGGCGGCCTAGGCTATTCCTCTACTAGGACAACGGTGTCCCTCCGCGGCAGTGCAGGTTCCAGGTCCAGGATCAGGAGAGCTCTCCTTGGTAGTGGAGGCCGCAGGGCAGGAGTCGCCACCCGGGTAAGTTATTGCAGCGAGCAGCGGGAGGAAGACGTGGCAGCCGCCGTCGCAGTCTCCTCCGCAGCGCGGCAGCCCGGCGCCAGCACCACTGCTCCAGCCACAGCGAGAGGTATCAGAGGCCAGCAGCGGGGTGATGCGGCGGGCACCGCGGCGCCACCCAGGGGCACATCAGGGGGACAAAGACTGGCCGGAGGTCCGAGCGGCCGGCGGGCCGGCACCAAAATCGAGGCCCTGGCTTCAGCGTGGGGACCAGGCCGCAATCCACGGGAGCGTCCACGAGGCTCCCCGACTCCGCAGCTCAGGTCAGATGGTAGCAGGGTGGCAAAGAGAGGTTTAATAAGTGGAGGTGACGTGAAGGAGCGGGTCTGGGCAGACCAGGAGGGTAAATTAGATGGTTTTCAAGCAGGATCTCATCCAGGCTGCGACTGCTCTCATCCGGTGCCAGGCCACGCCCCCGCCTATCACTTTGTTAAAGCCAGAGAAAATCAAAGGTCTAGTAGTTACGGAGTTCGGCGGTAACGTGATAGGCTATTGTCTGAGGAATACGTCAATGGGAAAAGGGAAAGGGGATACTACTGCACTAGCAAATTGTGAAAAGTTCAAAAACAGAACAAAGAAAACCCCTTGTTATATTCTATATCATATATTTGAATTGTTTAGGGGGGTGCTGCCACTAAATATATTGTTGCCAATATATAGTTATACACAAAGACAGAAAAGAATTGGACTTGAAGTGGCGCACTCAAACAGTAATTGATACATAAAATGTAACTTTACATTTTATGTATTAATTTACTGTTTGAGTGCGCCACTTCAAGTCCAATTCTTTTCTGTCTTTGTGTATTGTCTGAGGAATACTGTATTTTGTAGTTATTGGGACCCTATAATTAAAGATGAGTGCATCCAGAGAAGTCAGTCTAGCAATAAGGCAGCATTTGACAGGCATCCCTTGAGTGATTACCACTCATTGGTGGGTAAGGTCTTAAACCAAACAGAATGTTGGTTGTGCTCACAGGTACCTCTAAGACAAAATAATGCAGAATTAGTGCTATCATAGGCGTGCGCAGCACATTTTATTAGGGGGTGCACCGTCGGAGGGGTGTGTCTAGCAAAGCCTTTTGGGCGTGTCTAGCACCATCTATTGACGTCAACACAATATAAAATATCCACCCTTGTGCCAATCCTAGTAAAGCAGATGCATTGTCAGATGTTGTGGTGTGCACCAAACAAACACCCCTGATGGCACGCACTGCAATTACACTGCTCCTCCTAAGCCTGGTCTGGCTCTCCCTCTCTTTCCCCTGCAAGCTGCAACAGCTTACTTACAAGTCAATCACTCACTGACACTGACAGTAGCAGACTACTTACTGCTGCTGCTGGAAAAACGAGTGACGTGTCAATGCTGCTGCCGGCCGCCTGCTAGTATTGAATTTGTATTCCTAAGAGGGATGCTGGCTGCATGCTGCTCCTCATCAATGGCTGGCGTTGGCATAGTATAGAAGGAGAGATGTGACAGGTGGGCGGTGGCATCCTTTATTAACCCAGGCGTCCGGTCAGTAATGCAGGATGCTGACAGGGTGCAGCGTAGAGGGGACAGTAATCTGTCTGCTCGGTGATCGCTGCATCAGGCATGTGAGATCGGGGTGCCAGTCATTAGGGGGTGCCTGTGCGCACCAGGAACCCCCCCTGCGCACACCTATGAGTGCCGTATTCTTTAGCGTTAGCTGAGGTACTTGAATTACATGGAGGGGGTGGGACCAGTGGACAAGGAATATAATATAACTAGACCCCCTAGTCTTAAGATCCACCAGTACCATAGATAAATCCCTGGTATGTTTAAATCTCACCAATTTCAGGAAATCAGGAAGTTGGGCGGTAATCAGGAACAATCAGACAATGGCTATTCACACATAGCAGATAAAGAGCTCATTAATATATGTGGAAGAAAAGTTTATGAGTGTCTCTCCCCGAACTCCGAAGGTTTATGTTATGTAGGAAGGACACTACCTGAAATAATAACCCTTGTTCAATGATGAAACAGACCTATCATACATTCCAGAAATGGAAACAATGTTCAGAGAATGATAGGAATATATACCATGAAAATTTTATGTCTCTTTCACGATTTGTTTGTGTTTTCTCCCTCTACCCAGCAAAACCTCTATCGAATCCGAACATCAGTGTACAAAGATGTAGGTACATGTATGTGTGCAACGTTCGTTCAAATCAGACATCATGGGCCATAGCACTGTCCCAGCATACTCTATAGGTTGAATGTCTTCCCATACCCAACCAGTGGTCCCTTGACCGCCGAGTGCATATAGAGGATGTCCCGTCCTCCTCCCTGTCTTCCCCAAATATGGTCAATGTCTGATTTGCAAAATGAATACATACGTGTGTCTAGGTCACCGATTATGTTTGAATTTTTTTTTTGTAATTATGTTTAGTGTGACAGTTATGACATTTATTGTCTACTGTCAGAGTGGACTGTCGAAGTCAAAAATATTACATACAGAAAACATACAAACTCCAAACAGATGGGTCTCTGTGCGTGCACAGCGATATATGGTAGCCTTCGCTTTATGTATTAATGGAACAGAACAAGATAAACATGTCATGCTTGGTGTCAAAATAATCAGGGGAATGAGTGTGTTGGTTTGATAGCTGTGGTTCGATTGTAGCACAGTGCAATGATTAGTTATGATTAAATGTAGGAATATGAAGCCACAATTCTAATGAGAACAAAGAACATTCCAAAGAAAGCATGTGGTCAGGAAACCAGTGGCTAACCCCTATCATGTCTGATTCAAGGCTGGACGTTGCTTGCATATGAACTGACCAATGATGCATCATGAATGAGAGACCTCCCTCTCCTGTACAAATGGAAGGAGCCTGAAACCAACAACCTGTTAACTCCCACTGTTTTGATATGGGCAGTTTCTAGGACTTAAGAGAGTTAGTTGCTGTTGCTTGCTGAGAGGGAGAGAGAGGGAGAGATGGAGGAAATGTTCTATGGGAAAGGGTAATGTATGTATGCTGGCTGTAATGGATTATTTTATAACTATCTGCTTCTTGTGTAATTGTAACATTATAACTGAATGATATATACTGTACATGGATATTGTATATATATCCTTTTAATATCAAATATATACATCACTGAGCGATGGACCTCAGACAATGTGTGCGAGTACTTGTTTTCTCTTAAGGGATGTAGTGTTTGCGACGTACAGCCCACTTTTATCGTATATGGTAATATGATGCACCGTGCGTCCGCAGCATATATTAATGCTGGCATTTTAAATATTTATTAGAAATAATCTGAATGTCTCATATGCCGGCACCCACTATATTTTCTTGCGATGCCGATCCCGCAGGACCGTGCATCGGCATCGCAAGCTTATACACACAGTGCGATATGCACTATGTGTATGCACCTTTAGTTTCACCAGCAGTAAGTGTGGCACTAATAGTTTAGCACCTTCTACCACACCTATGATCATTTCCATAAGTGCTCCTCTTAGTACAGAAGTTTGTGCCATGCATTTAGTACAGATGTTTGTGCCATGCATGCACACACCACAATGCCCATAATACATTATGCCCTACAGTAAAGCTTCTGATTACTTTTAAATTACCTGCTATTGCCAGGGGTTTCATGTTCTGGGTTTCATACTTGTTGCCAGGGGTGTTGCTCGTTGCCAGGGGTTTCATGCTCTGGGTTTCATGCTCGTTGCCAGGGGTGTCATACTCGTTGCCAGGGGTTTCATGTGCTGGGTGTCATCCTCCAGGGTCTGGAGGAGCCACTGGCGTCTGCTTGTTGGCACCTGTGGCTCCTCCTCCTCCAGCCCATAGCACTCTGCTCGGGTGGGGGGGCGAAGTTTCGGGAAATGACGCGGTTGCATTGCGATGTCACGTTGCAACAGCTTTATTTCCCGAAACTCCACCCCCGAATAGACTGCTATGGGTGGAAGGAGGGGGAGCGGTAATAGCAGCTGGCAGATGTTGCGGTGGGCTCCCCGTGCAATCGTGCAGCTCGTCCACCGCTAGAAACGGCTCTAGTTGTGGATTAGTAGATTAAAACATTACATAGAAGTAATGCTTGTGTCTGGATTTCATTAATATTGCTTTAAACCAACCCCAACCCAGGCAATCATGTAGCTAATGACAGATTCCTCTATCCCCATGGCTCTCTATGGTGACACCGAAATTACCCAATTTATTAATCCCCAGAATGCTTAGTTTTCCAGAGCTTGTCCCTGTACCGAACTCCATCCTCAGATGGTGTTACTGTATATTTTCCTGCGGTGGCAGTGAGCTTTAGCATTTGCGAATGCACTACGCAGTACTGTTCATCAGGAAGTGAAGATTCTTTTCCCATGAGAAAGTGCTGTGCCGCCCAGCAAGCATGGCTAAATATTTCTCATAAATCAGAGCTACGCTATTCACATTGATTGTCATGTATTAGGGAAAAGACCTGATAATATGCCCCTAAAAATATATCATGGGCATAATGTAACTTGTGTTAACAAAATGCAATTACCACACTATATATTAGTAGTTCCTTAATAGTGAAATATGGCAAATGTATCCAATAGGTAAAGGCCATAATCCTTATTATCGGTTTCCTCATAATGGGGGAAATAGCAGGTTTTCCAACTCCAAACCCAATAAACATCTTTAATATACTGTACTCATTCTAAATATAGGTTGAGTGTCTATTATCCAAAATACAGAATTTTATTAAGCACAATTAGAAAAATGTAAGCTTTTGCTTTGTGATGGTTCAGGGTGTACACTAAGGGCCTAATGCAGACCTGATCGCTGGGCTGCTAATTTTGCTGTCCTGCAATCAGATAGTCACCGCCAAGGGGAGTGTATATTCGCCGTGCAAGTGTGCGATCATATGTGTACGCCGAGCTGCTAAAAATCCCTCAGTCAGCGGACAGCTGCAAATCCGTTCGCAGCTCACTCATCATCTAATAATTTTTCCACTGTGTGCAGCCCAGGACTTACTCCTACAGTGCGATGAGAACAGGCTGATCGGGTCCGGAGCTGACGTCAGACACCCTCCCTGAAAACGCTTGGTAACGCCTGCGTTATTCCTGACATTCCAAAAAAACTGTCAGTTACCACCCACAAACGTGCTCTTCCTGTCAATCAGCATGACAGTGGCTGTGTGTTTGAAATTTTCGCACCATCCTGTTGCTATTCAGTGATGTCTGTTGTTTGGTGATGCGCGTGCGCATTACCGGGCATGCGCAGTCTATCGATAATCGCCCACTTTGAGAAAACGCACAGCAGCGATCAGATCTGAATCGGGCCCTAATTTGTTTAATGCACATTGTGAAAAAAAATGTGTATACAATTATCTTCCAGCTGTGTATACAAGGTGTATATGATACATACTGTAAGTGAATTTCATGTATGTACGCAAACATTGTTTAATGCACACAATTATTTAAAAAAAAATATGATAAAATGACCTTCAATTTTGTGTATAAGACGTAAATGCATTCTGTGTTTAGACTTGGGTCACATCTCCAAGATAACTCATTATGATCAGCACATACTGTATGCCAAAATACAGAAAAATCCAAAATACTTATTTTCCCAAGCACTTTGGGTACGGGAGATTCAACCTGTGCTTCCATAGTCACCTTGCTAACTTTCCAAGTTCTGAAAAAACACCCTGTTGCTGTATGTTGTGAATTCAGCATTTTGCATTTGTTAGCTTTGATGTACCATTTCCATAAACAGGTCCATGCATTACATATCAGTATTTAGCTAGGTTATAATCCTAAAAATAGTTGAAACAGGCATAATCGTACACTATAACAGGATCTCAATCTATATACTCCTTTTACACTACATATCATAGATCAGAGGTAGACAGTAGTGATTTTGGCTTTGAACTGAACTGCTGTTGTAACCACCCAAGCAAAAGGAAGAAAGACCAAGGGCTAAAATGTAATAGCCCATGATGCAGAAATTAGCCAGGAAATAAGAGAGAACCCACTATTATGGTCTACGAGAAGGGTGTGGCATATATTACGCCACCCGAATAATTTAAATGCACATAAATCCTTGTTTCTGACTAACCCTGATGGATTTTCCTCCTTTCCTTTTACGTTATGTTGGAGGGAAGGAGTAAAAGATATAGGAAGTATTGTAGCTACTTCTTCTAAATGTCTGTTGACATTTGAGCAGGTTAGAGTAAAACGCCCGGTACTTCAGCAGTTACCTTTAGCATTTTTTCAGGTGCAACACTATGCAAGCTTAATTATTAGGGGATTTTCTGATCAGGATTGGCAGAATACAATTGATGTCATGCTTCGGTCCAGTCCACCTGTCAAGAGGGCTATTCCCTGGCACTATACTATTTTAAGAAAGCAAATAGACCATGAACAGGTCACCTCAGGGGTCAGGGAGGGAGAGCGCGGAGGCTCCTGCATTGACTGAACTTCAGATCATCAGAGGCCAAAGTATCGAACTTGTAGAACTTAGCAAACGTGTTCGACCCAGACGAAGTTGCAGCTCAGCAAAGTTGTAACGCCGAGACACCCCGGGCAGCCGCCCAGGAAGACCCCACCTTACGAGTAGAGTGGGCCTTAACAGATTTTGGACACGGCAGTCCTACCGTAGAATAAGCATGCTGGATAGTGAATCTAATCCAGTGAGATATAGTCTGCTTTGAAGCAGGACACCCAATTTTCTTGGGATCATACAGGACAAAGAGTCCGATTTCCTGTGACGAGCAGTCCTCTTCACATAGATTCTAAAATCCCTCATAACATCCAAGGACTTTGCCGAAATTGAGGAGTCAGTAGCCACTGGCACCACAATAGGTTGGTTGATATGAAATGCCGACACAACCTTTGGAAGAAACTGAAGATGTGTCCGGAGCTCAGCTCTATCTTCGTGGAAGATCAAGTAAGGGCTTTTACAAAACAAAGCCCCCAATTCTGACACACGTCTAGCAGAAGCTAAGTCCAACAATGTGACAGCCTTCCATGTAAGAAATTTGACCTCAACCTCCTGTAGAGGCTCAAACCAGTCTGACTGGAGGAACTGCAACACCACGTTAAGGTCCCAAGGCGCCGTAGGCGGTACAAAGAGAGGTTGAATGTGCAGAACTCCCTTCAAAAAGGTCTGAACCTCAGGGAGGGCAGCCAATTGTTTCTGGAAGAAAATTGACAGGGCCGAAATCTGGACCTTCACAGATCCAAACCTCAGGCCCATATCCACACCTGCTTACAGGAAGAGGAAGAAACGTCCCAGTTGAAACTCCACCGTAGGAAACATCTTGGACACACACCAAGAGACATATTTCTTCCAAATACGATGGTAATGCTTAGACCAGGCATGTCCAAACTGTGGCCCTCCAGCTGTTGTGAAACTACATATCCCAGCATGCCCTGACACAGTTTTGCTGTCAGAGAATGCTAAAGCTGTGTCAGAGCATGCTGGGATGTGTAGGTTCTCAACAGCTGGAGGGCCGCAGATTGGACATGCCTGGCTCAGACGTTACCCCTTTCCTAGCCTGTATCAGGGTAGGAATGACCTTCAGAATGCCCTTCCGAGCAAATATCAGGCGCTCAACTTCCATGCCGTCAAACGTAGCCGCGGTAAGTTTTGATAGGTGAATGGCCCCTGCTGCAGCAGGTCCTCCCGAAGAGGAAGAGGCCCCGGCTCTTCCTGCAAGAGATTCAGAAGGTCCGCGTACCAAGCCCATCTTGGCCAGTCTGGAGCAATGAGGATCGCTTCAACTCTTGTTCTCCGTACAAGCTTTAGAACTCTTGGAATGAGTGGAAGTGGTGGAAACACGTACACCGACTGGAACACCCACGGAGACACCAGGGCATCCACTGCCACTGCTTGTGGGTCCCTCGACCTGGAACAATAGCGTTGAAGCTTCTTGTTGAGACAAGAGGCCATCATATCTATTTGGGGTAACTCCCAAAGGTCTGTTATTTCCTTGAACACCTCCGGATGGAAACCCCACTCCCCTGGATGGAGATCGTGTCTGCTGAGAATGTCTGCTTCCCAGTTGTCCACTCCCGGAATGAAGATTGCTGAGAGCGCCAACGCGTGTCTTTCTGCCCAGAGGATGATTCTTGTCACCTCTGACATTGCCACTCTGCTCTTCGTTACGCCCTGTCGGTTTATGTAAGCCACCATTGTTACATTGTCCGACTGTACTTGAATTGCCCGATCTCTTAGAAGATGGGCCGTCTGAAGAAGACCATTGTAGACGGTTCTTAGTTCCAGGAGGTTGATCGGCAGGCCGGCTTCCAGACTTGACCACCTTCCTTGGAAGGTTTACCCTTGAGTGACTGCGCCCCAGCCCAGAAGGCTCGCATCCGTGGTTAGAAGGACCCAGTCCTGAATCCCGAACCTGCGGCCCTCCAGAAGGTGAGGCAATTGGAGCCACCAGAGGAGTGAAATGGTGACAAATTCTCTGGTACATGTGGAGATGAGATCCTGACCACTTGTCCAGGAGATTCAGTTGGAAGGCCTGAGCATGGAACCTCCCGTACTGGAGAGCCTCGTAAGAGGCCACCATCTTTCCCAAAAGTCGAATGCATTGATGAACCGACACCCGGGCTGGCTTCAGGACATCCTGGACCATTGTTTGTATCACCAACGCTTTTTCATGCAGAAGAAACACCCTCTGCAGTTCTGTGTCGAGGATCATCCCCAGAAAAGACAACCTCTGGGTTGGTTCCAAATGTGATTTTGGAAGGTTCAGAATCCAACCGTGGAGTCTGAGTAGGTGAGTTGTGAGAACAATGGACTGCAACAGCTTCTCCTTGGACGATGCCTTTATCAGCAGATTGCCCAGATATGGAATGATGTTCACCCCTTTTTTGTGGAGGAGAATCATCATCTCTGCCATCACCTTGGTGAACACCCTCGGTGCTGTTGAGAGGCCGAATGGCAGGGCCTGGAACTGGAAATGACAGTCCAGTAATGCGAAACGGAGATAAGCCCGATGCGGCAGCCAGATCGGAATGTGGAGGTACGCATCCTTGATATCCAAGGATACCAGGAATTCCCCCTCTTCCAAACCTGATATCACCGCCTGGAGAAACTCCATTTTGAACTTGAACTCTTTTAGAAAGGGGTTCAGTGATTTTAGGTTCAGAGTGGCCTGACCGAACCATCCGGTTTCAGTACCACGAAAAGGTTCGAATAGTAACCTGTGGTTTGCAAATGAGGAGGAACTGGCACAATGACCTGTGCCTCCACCAACTTCTGGACAGCCTCTTGTAGGACAGTTCTGTCTGCCAGTAGAACTGGCAAGCCTGATTTGAAAAATCCGTGAGGAGGGAGATTCTGAAATTCCAGCCTGTATCCCTGGGACACAATATCTATCACTCAGGGATCCAGGCCGGACGATACCCAGACGTGACTGAACTGTCTGAGTCTCGCTCCCACTGGCCCCACCTCCTGGCTGCGCAGTCCACCGTCATGTGGAGGACTTTGGCGTACCTGAAACAGGCTTTTGTTCCTGGGAACCTGCAGCAGCAGGTTTCTTGGATTTAACTCGACCTCCCCTAAAGAAGGTATTGGACGGTTTAGCCTTTCTAGGCTTGCTAGGCCGAAAGGACCGTGATGCTGATGAAGAGAAGGATTTCTTCACAGCAGGTGCAGCTGAGGGAAGAAACTGAGACTTACCCGCTGTAGCCGTGGATATCCACGCATCCAAAGCTTCCCCAAAGAGAGCCTGACCTGTGTAGGGTAGGGACTCCACACTTTTCCTGGATTCCGCGTCGGCCATCCACTGGCGCAGCCACAGTCCCCGACGAGCTGAAACAGACATGGAAGAGATTCCCACAGCCATGGAACCCAGGTCTTTCATGGATTCTACCATAAAACCTGCTGAATCGTGAATGTTACACAAAAACAATTCAACATCACCCTTATCCATCGTATACAAATCCTCACAAGTGCCTGACCACTTTACTATAGCTTTTGCAATCCATGCACTAGCAATAGTGGGATGTAATATGGCCTCCGAACCGGTGTACATTGATTTAAGTGTATTATCAATTTTACGATCAGCTGGCTCCTTTAAGGCGGCAGATCCCGGAACAGGTAAAACCACCTTTTTTGAGAGTCTGGATACAGATGCGTCAACAATTGGCGGGTTTTCCCATTTTTTTCTATCCTCAGGGAAAGGGAATGTCACCTGGACCCTTTTAAGGGCTGGAATTTTTTCTCAGGGTTTTCCGAAGCTTTCTTAAATATAGCATTTAATTCCTTTGACGCAGGGAAGGTTAGCGAGGCTTTCTTATTTTCAGTGAAAAAAAGCCTCCTTAACCTGCTCAGGTGTGGTATCATTAATAATCAACACATCCCTGATAGCCTCTATCATCAATTGCATCCCCTTTGCAAGAGAGGCAGACCCCCGGAACACATCTCCACAGTGGCGGATCCAGGGGGGGGGGCACTCGGGCCCGTGCCCCCCCTGTCATTTGTGGCCTCCGTCCCCCGTTCTCCCCCGGCGCCGGCGCCGCACAGGGAGATGACGGGCGCCCGCTGAGATTGTGTTACCAGCGGGCGCCCGTCTTCCTGCACAGCGGCAGCCGGAGGCAGGAGCTCAGTACTGAGCTTCGGCTTCCGGCGCTGTCACTGTGCGGCGTGCGCTATGGGAGAGTCGTCAGTCATGACGTCTCTCTCATAGTGCTGAGGAGAGGACGCCAGGAGGAAGTCTGGAAGCGGGAACGGGGTTCGGTAAGTATGAAGTTTTTTATCTTCCTTAATGCAGCGGGGCCATCTACTGGGGGCAAACTACGGGGGACATTACTACTGGGGGGGTATCAACAAGGGGCATTACTACTGGGGGGTGCATTACTACTTGGGGGCATTATTACTGGGGGGCATCTACAGGGGGCATTACTACTGGGGGGTCATCTATTGGGGGCATTACTACTGGGGGCAGCTACTGGGGGACATTTTTACTGGGGGCCATCTACTGGGGGAATTATTACTGGGGGGCATCTACTGGGGGCATTACTACTGGGGGGTCATCTATTGGGGGCAAACTCCTAGGGGGCATTACTACTGGGGGCTAACTACTGGGAGGACATTATTACTGGGGGACATTATTACTGGGGGGCATCTACTGGGGGCAAACTACTGGGGGACATTATTACTGGGGGTCAACTACAAAGGGGCTAACTACTGGTGGCATACTACAGGAGGGCATTAATACTGGCGGCGTAACTACAGGGGCATTACTACTTGGGGGCTAAACTACAGGGGGGGGGAACTACTGGGGGCATAACTACAGGGGCCAAACTACTGGGGGATAACTACAGGGGCCAAACTACTGGGGGCATTACTACAGGGGCTAAACTACAATGGGGCAAACTACAGGGGGCATTACCACTGGGAGGCTAAATTAAAGGGGTGGGTGTAAACTACTGGTGTCATAACTGCAGGGGCATTACCACTGGGGGAATAACTACTAGGGCGCTAAATGACTGGGGGCATTACTACAGGCAACATTACTACTGGGGGCAATACGAGCATTGCATAAGGGGCACCACTACTATGGGGTCTATATAACGGGCACTACCAGTACAGTGGACATTGCATAATGAGCGCTACAACTGTGGGCATTGTATAAGAAGCGCCACCTCACATGCACCGAAGCCGCACGCAAATGTACTTGCCCCTTCTATGGTGCCCCCCCTATCATTTTCTTCTGGATCCGCCCCTGCATCTCCATTACCGTCTGTGGTGTCAGAATCATTATCTGTGTCATCTTGCATGATATGAACAAGCGCACATTTGTGGGGGTATATAGCAGAGTGTCCTGAGGTACCAGAATCGGGCCATACTGCCATAGAGTTCTGTAATACCTGGGTTGCAGATTCATTACTTGCAACCCTGTCTGAAATCTGAGAAATCCAAGATTTGATAGAGGAAAACCACTCAGATTCCCTTGCTGGAATCTGTGCTAAACCAGTGCTATCCTGATTACATGGAATGGCATCATCCTGGGAGGACATATCCTCCGCAGCATATGACACAGTGTCCCTGGATATAGCTAATGGAGACCACCAAACACTCCACATACACACAGGGGAGGTCAGACAGAGTTTTCCCCCCAAGAATGGCAAGAGAGACACAGAGATTGGAGCCAACCCACACACAGCGCTTCTAACCAAAGGGAGACTCCTTGTCAGCGCTGACCGTGCACCTTAATAGGATACACAGTCGTATTGCAGCCTCCCCACCCTTCTACAACCCCCTGGTACCGTTTATAGATAGCTGGAGTTGCTGTGGAGGGACCCGTCTCTCCTGATCAGCGCTGTGCAGGCAGGAAAATGGCGCTGAACGCTGCTGGGTCCGCTCTGAGGAGCAGTGGCGTGCGGTGAGGTTAGTGGCTAATGAGGCACTGCAGTCAAAATGTCATTGTGAGTACAGACGGTGACTCCTACCACCGCCAACTTAATCCCCGTTACTGCCGCTGCCCCTACCAACACTTCAACAGAAATAATCTATAATCTATGTGATCATAGTAGCGGTAGGTACTGGTTGGGAGTAGTAGTAAGGACAAACATCATTTCAGCGGGATCTAGTTGGCATCCCAAAGTACGAATGCCGGTCATCAAGAGACCAGTGCCAGAATCCTGAACATAAGTATGATAAGGAGGGTTAGGCTGCTAGGGGGAAGGGGAGAGGTTAGGGTTAGGCTGCGGGAGGGGGAGGTTAGGGTTAGGCTGCGGGAGGGGGAGGTTAGGGTTAGGCTGCGGGAGGGGGAGGTTAGGGTTAGGCTGCGGGAGGGCGAGGGTAGGGTCAGGCTGCGGGAGGGGAGGTTAGGGTCAGGCTGCGGGAGGGGAGGTTAGGGTCAGGCTGCGGGAGGGGAGGTTAGGGTTAGGCTGCGGGAGGGGAGGTTAGGGTCAGGCTGTGGGAGGGGAGGATAGGGTCAGGCTATGGGAGGGGAGGATAGGGTCAGGCTGCGGGAGGGGAGGTTAGGGTCAGGCTGCGGGAGGGGAGGTTAGGGTCAGGCTGTGGGAGAGGATGGGGAGGTTAGGGTCAGGCTGCGGGAGGGGAGGTTAGGGTTAGGCTGTGGGAGGGGAGGATAGGGTCAGGCTGCGGGAGGGGAGGTTAGGGTCAGGCTGTGGGAGAGGATGGGGAGGTTAGGGTCAGGCTGCGGGAGGGGAGGTTAGGGTTAGGCTGTGGGAGGGGAGGATAGGGTCAGGCTGCGGGAGGGGAAGTTAGGGTCAGGCTGTGGGAGAGGATGGGGAGGTTAGGGTCAGGCTGCGGGAGGGGAGGTTAGGGTTAGGCTGTGGGAGGGGAGGATAGGGTCAGTCTGCGGGGGGGAGGATAGGGTCAGGCTGCGGGAGGGGAGGTTAGGGTCAGGCTGTGGGAGGTTAGGGTCAGGCTGCGGGAGGGGAGGTTAGGGTTAGGCTGTGGGAGGGGAGGATAGGGTCAGGCTGCGGGATGGGAGGATAGGGTCAGGCTGTGGGAGAGGATGGGGAGCTTAGGGTCAGGCTGCGGGAGGGGAGGTTAGGGTTAGGCTGTGGGAGGGGAGGATAGGGTCAGGCTGCGGGAGGGGAGGATAGGGTCAGGCTGCGGGAGGGGAGGTTAGGGTCAGGCTGTGGGAGAGGATGGGGAGGTTAGGGTCAGGCTGCGGGAGGGGAGGTTAGGGTTAGGCTGTGGGAGGGGAGGATAGGGTCAGGCTGCGGGGGGGAGGATAGGGTCAGGCTGCGGGAGGGGAGGTTAGGGTCAGGCTGCGGGAGGGGAGGTTAGGGTCAGGCTGTGGGAGAGGATGGGGAGGTTAGGGTCAGGCTGCGGGAGGGGAGGTTAGGGTCAGGCCGTGGGAGGGGAGGGGAGGGTTAGGGTCTGGCTGCAGAATGGGAGGGTTAGGCTACGGGGAGGGAGGGTTAGGCTGCAGGGCGTGGTTGGGTTAGGGTTAGGCCTTCGGGGGAGTTGGGCTTAGGCTGGGGGGGGGGGTAGGATTAGAGTTACACTACATTACCTTCTGGCTGCTGCTATCTGGAGTCCACCTTCAGCCTGAAGTCCTGGTACTTGCATGCACCAGCAGAGTCCCTCCAGGCACATCCCGCTATGGAGTCTCTGCAGCCGGCGGACTGTAAGTCTCCTCACCCATCCTGGTCTTCTTTAATGCTGCCTCTGGGAACCCTGCAGCGGCAGCTTGCTAAGCACCACATGGCAGGCCCCGGCGCTGAAATCCGCCGCTGTCTACATTGTCCACGCCGCTGCCTGTCAGTTTGACAAGTGCAGCGGCAGTAACGTAGGTGGACCCAGCAGCACAGGGTAGCAGAGCGGGGACCTCTGGTGCAGGACTTCTCTCCCGCCGTATGATGCGCCCACCGCGTCCGCGGCTGTAAACTCCAGCGATGTATTATCGGCCGCCGCTGTAAGCTAGCGGGGCGGCCAGCTAATGCTCGCAGCAGCCAGCCAGCCCCGGGAGTTAGGTGCCCAATCACACCAGCCATAGTGACAGGGGTGTGCTTTCGTATGGGCTTAAAGCACGCCCCTGTCACAGAGGCACTGCTATTAGGTGCCGCATATGTGTCTTTTTTCAGTGGGCTTTTACTGCCCGATGTTTGGCCCCGCCCCCCATTACCGGCCCTCCCTTAATGGCAGCCGGAGGCACCGAGAGCAGTGCCTCCAGAGAGTGAATTCTATTTTTTTTTTTCCTACTACAAATGATTTAAATAATATAAAGGCAAAAGCAGATACTTATGACACAGAATCTGTGTCATAAGTATATTCTTTTATATTATTTTAATCATAAATGACAGGGGAGGCACTGCCTCCCCTGCCTCCCCTGACTGCACGTCCCTGCTGAGGAGAAGCTCTGCCCCCAAAATGGCGCTGTCTTCCCGCTCTTCCACTGATTATAATGGCCTGAGGATTGAGTGCTGGCTGAGATCCGAGGACCCCGACAGGCTTTGGGACCAGTGTAGGGTGTAGCGCTGGCTCAGGGCGCCCCTCACAGCGCCGCACCATGTACCGCTGAGCCTCCCAGAGCGCAGTTAATACTGCGCTCCTACCCTGCTGCCGCCATCTTCACACCATCCCCCCACTTGCTAGGGGGGGCGGTGTCTCAATCGCCACTGATTCTTCAGCTCAGGAAGTGGATGGCGGCATGCTGCTGGGGCGAGCGATCCCCTGCGGCGGGGAGCGATCTGGACCCTCAGGAGCCCAGTGTCGTGTCAGCGGAGTAAGTGGCTCAGACCCCGCAGGGCGGACACTACTCCCCCTTCCTTAGTCCCACGAAGCAGGGAGGCTGTTGCCAGCAGCCTCCCTGTAAAATAATAAACTCTAAATAAAACTTTTCTAGGGAAATTCTGGAGAGCTCCCCTAGCTGTGACCGGCTCCTCCGGGCACATTTTCTAAACTGAGTCTGGTAGGAGGGGCATAGAGGGAGGAGCCAGCCCACACTCTCAAACTCTTAAAGTGCCAATGGCTCCTGGTGGACCCGTCTATACCCCATGGTACTAATGTGGACCCCAGCATCCTCTAGGACATAAGAGAAACCAGAGGTAATTCTGGAGATCGGGTACTGTTGTCCTGTGCAGCTCCCTTCACCCCCACCCCCTTTTCATGCATTAGTTTATGACATTTGTATGAATAGCAATACTGTTAATATCTCAGATTTCTCTGGAATTTTTCATTACATTAATTCTTCAGTTATGGCAAACTACATATTATTCACATTGATTGTTGGTGGACTGTCATTTCTTTTTTTATTGTGTTGTGCCATATCCACTGTATTTGTTTTACTAGGAGGCCAACTGGACATTTGCCCATTGCTACACATATGTATCTTTCTTGTGCACTTGTATTATTTTATTTGCGGTACTTTACACAATTAAAAAAATGTATTTGGAAAGAAAAAAAATAGGGATTTTAATACCTACCAGTAAATCCTTTTCTCCTAGTCAGTAGAGGATGCTGGGGTCCACTTCAATACCATGGGGTATAGACGGTTCCGCAGGAGCCATGGGCACTTTAAGACTTTTCAAGGGTGTGAACTGGCTCCTCCCTCTATGCCCCTCCTCCAGACCTCAGTATAGGAACTGTGCCCAGGGAGACGGACATTTTGAGGAAAGGATGTACTTTTAAACTAATGGTGAGATTCATACCAGCTCACACCTCAACCATGCCGCACAACATGGCATTCAACTTAACACATAGCAGCGGGTATGAACAATTGCAGCAACATGCTGAAAATATTCGTAACACACACTTGTGTAACTACAAAACTAACAACTGCAGGTAAAGTACGCACTGGGTCGGGTGCCCAGCATCCTCTACAGACTAGGAGAAAAGGATTTACCACTATGTATTAAAATCCTATTTTCTCATATGTCCTAGAGGATGCTGGGGTCCACTTCAGTACCATGGGTTATACCAAAGCTCCAGTACGGGCAGGAGAGTGCGGATGACCCTGCAGCACCGCTTGACCAAACTTTAGGTCCTCATCGGCCAAGGTGTCAAACTTGTAAAACTTTGAAAACGTGTTTGCCCCTGACCAAGTAGCTGCTCTGCAAAGTTGTAACGCCGAGACCCCCCAGGCAGCCGCTCAGGATGAGCCCACCTAGTAGAATGGGCATTTAGCGACTTCGGTATCGGCAAACCTGCCGTGGAATGAGCGTGCTGAATCGTCCCTCTTATCCAGCGCGCAATGGTCTGCTTAGAAGCAGTACACCCCATCTTGTTGGGAGCATACAGGATAAACAGAGCCTCTGTTTTCCGTATCCTAGCTGTTCTTGCGACATAAATTTTCAAAGCTCTAACCACATCAAGAGACTTTGACGCAGATAAGGTGTCAGTAGCCACTGGCACCACAATATGCTAGTTTATATAGAAAGACGAAACCACCTTCGGAAGAAATTCTGCCCTATCTTCATGGAAGATCAGGTAAGGGCTCTTGTGAGACAAGGCCCCCAACTCAGACACCCCCCTTGCGGATGCCAAGGCCAAAAGCATCACCACTTTCCAAGTGAGAAACTTCAATTCTATCTCCTGTAGAGGTTCAAACCAATCCGACTGAAGGAATTGCAACACCACATTAAGGTCCCATGGTGCCACCAGGGGCACAAATGGAGGTTGGATGTGCACCACCCCTTTCACGAACGTCTGAACTTCTGGAAGGGAGGCCAATTGTTTTTGAAAGAAAACTGATAAGGCCGAAATCTGGACCTTGATTGAACCCAATCTTAGGCCCGCATCCACACCTGCCTGTAGAAAATGGAGAAAACGTCCCAAGTTAAACTCTTTCATAGGAGCCTACTTGGATTCACACCAAGACACATACTGTATTTTCTCCAAATACGGTGGTAATGTTTAGACGTTACTCCTTTCCTGGCCTGAATAAGAGTGGGAATGACTTCTTTTGGAATACCCTTTCGGGCTAGGATCCGGCGCTCAGCAGCCATGCCGTCAGACGTAGCCGCGGTAAGTCTTGATACACGCACGGCCCCTGCTGCAGCAGGTCCTCGCGATGAGGAAGAGGCCGAGGATCTTCTATGAGCAACTCCTGAAGATCTGGATACCAAGCGCTCCTTGGCCAGTCTGGGACAATGAGGATCGCTCGAACTCTTGTTCTTCTTATAAGCTTGAGAACTTTCGGTATTAGTGGAAGTGGAGGGAAGACATACACCCTGACCGAAACACCCACTGGGTCACTAGCGCATTCACTGCTATTGCTTGAGGGTCTCTCGACCTGGAACAATATCTCTGAAGCTTCTTGTTGAGACGAGATGCCATCATGTCTACTTGAGGTATTCCCCAAAGACTTGTCACCTCTGCGAAGACTTCTTGGTGGAGGCCCCACTCTCCTGGATGGAGATCGTGTCTGCTTCCCAGTTGTCCACTCCCGGAATGAAAATTGCCGACAGAGCTCTTGCATGTCTTTCTGCCCAGAGGAGGATCTTTTTCACCTCTGCCATTGCCGCTCTGCTTTTCATTCCGCCCTGACGGTTTATGTATGCGACTGCTGTTACATTGTCCGACTGGATCAGCACGGGTTGATCTTGAAGAAGATGCCCCGCTTGTAGAAGGCCGTTGTAAATGGCTCTCAATTCCAGAATGTTTATGTGAAGACAGGTTTCCTGACTTGTCCATTTTCCTTGGAAACTTTTACCGTGTGACCGCTCCCCAGCCTCGGAGACTTGCATCCGTGGTTACCAGGACCCAGTCCTGAATCCCGAACCTGCGTCACTCTAATAGGTGAGAACTGTGTAGCGACCACAGGAGCGAAATCCTGGCTTTGGAGGACAGGACTATCTTCTAGTGCATGTGTAGGTGGGATCCGGACCACTTGTCCAACAGGTCCCACTGGAATACTCTGGCATGGAAACGGCCAAACTGTATGGCCTCGTAGGCCGCTACCATCTTCCCCAACAACCGAATGCATTGATGGATCGACACTCTTGTTGGTTTCAAAATCTGTTTGACCATTCTCTGGATTTCCAGAGCCTTTTCTACTGGAAGAAATACCCTCTGTACTTCTGTGTCCAGTATCATCCCCAGAAAGGACAATCTTGTCGTCGGTTCCAACTGCGACTTTGGAAAATTTATGATCCAACCGTGTTGTTGGAGTACTGATAGCGAGAGTGCAATGTTCTGCACCAACCGTTCCCTGGATCTCGCTTTTATCAGGAGATCGTCCAGGTAAGGAATTATATTGACTCCTTGTTGTCGAAGAAGGACCATCATCTCTGCCTTCACCTTGGTGAATACTCTCGGTGCCGTGGAGAGTCCGAACGGCAACGTCTGGAATTGGTAATGGCAATCCTGTTGTCACAACTGAGGGCCTGAGCTGACGGGAGGCAGCCTCAGTTGTAGGGACTGAGGTGTAGTGGAACCTGAGAGGTTGTATCAGACCCCTAGACATGTAAGTTACACGTAGAAGAATTGCCCGAAGGCGTGACCACGACAACCAGAATAAAAGTCAATGATGTTTATTATGACATACTCCGTATCACAGCAGCAATAAAAGGAAAACATAAAATCAGCAGTGAAATAATACAGTTCCTGGGTACTACAGGGTGGCAAGGGCCACAGGGCTCTGGTAGTATGAGACAGTTCTTATTATCTTCTAGTTGGAAAGTCCTTACCAGGCCCGACTGTTAGCAATGGAGATAGCCCAGGATCGTACCAGCTGGTGTTCCAGGGAAAGCTGGGCTGCTGTGGGTAAAATGGCTGCTGTGGGTACTGGCTGGAACCAGACTGATGTTAGCACGAAGTGGATTGCTGGATGGAACCAGCCAAATAATAAATGAAGCTTGAGAGCGATGAAATATGATGGATATATGGAGGAATTTGAGCAGGTGACAGAATCCAACATGGCTGCACCCATGCAGACACTTGGAGGGAAGATTGGTTTGTAATCCATGTGGGAACTTAGACAGTAATGGCGGCGTCGGCCACAGTAAACAGGAGACGCCAGACTGATGAGTACACATTTGAACCACGCGGGCAACAGCGGAGGCCGCTGCTGACGTAAGCGCCATTCTGACATCCTGCCTGCAGAAACTCAGGGACGGCGGCGGAGGCCGCGGGAGACGCCATTTAAGATCTAACATGGTGCCGCTGTGACAGCGTCTCAGAGTGACAGGAGAGGAGGCAGGAATGTGGACATCAGAATAACAGATGGGATCCGGTCCTGGAGCTCTGAGCCAGCCTTAGGAGGCATCTGAAAGGTAAGTAATGGCGTCCAGATACCCGGATCGTGACAGCACCCCCCCCTTTAGGAGTGGCCCCAGGACACTTCTTTGGCTTTTGAGGAAACTTGGAGTGGAAATTCCGGACCAAGGCAGGAGCATGGACATCAGAAGCATTGGTCCATGAGCGTTCCTCAGGGCCGTAACCCTTCCAGTCAATAAGATACTGTAATTGACCATAACGGTGACGTGAGTCCAGAATCTTGGCCACTTCATACTCAACGCCTCGTTGAGTTTGGACTTTCGGAGCTGGAGGAAGTGTAGAATGAAACCGATTCAGGATCAGCGGTTTCAACAGGGAAACATGGAATGTCCTGGGTATTTTTAAGAAGGGAGGTAACTGGAGTCTGTAAGCAACAGTATTGATGACTTGTTCAATTTTGAAAGGACCAATGTAGCGAGGTGCAAACTTCATGCTGGGAACTCTTAACCTCAAATTCTTCGTGGATAACCACACCCGATCACCCACCTTGAGAGCAGGAACCGCTCTACGCTTCTTATCCGCAAACTTCTTGTACCTGAATGATGCTTTGAGCAGAGCCGCTCGTACATTCTTCCAGTTGCTTGCAAACTGACGTAAAGTGATATCCACTGCTGGAACAGAAGTTGCTGGAAGCGGTTGGAATTCAGGAACTTTAGGGTGGAATCCATAGTTAGTGAAGAATGGTGTTGAAGAAGATGAGGAATGATATTAATTGTTATGACAAAACTCGGCCCAGGGAAGTAGTTGAACCCAGTCATCTTGAGAGGAAGACACATAGATGCGGAGGAAGGCCTCCAAGTCCTGATTCACCCTCTCAGTTTGACCATTGGTCTGAGGATGGTAAGCTGTGGAAAACTTTAGTTTGACTTGGAGGACTTGACATAAACTTCGCCAGAATTTGGCTGTGAATTGGACTCCTCGATCTGAGATAATTTCTTCAGGAAGACCGTGGAGTCGGAAGATCTCTTGTATGAACACTTGGGCCAGCTTGGAAGCTGACGGAAGACCGGTAAGAGGAATGAAGTGTGCCATCTTGGTGAACCGGTCAACTACCACCCAGATGGTATTGAACTTGTTGCATATAGGTAAGTCTGTAACGAAATCCATCGACAAATGGGTCCATGGTCGACGAGGAACGGATAGTGGAACCAGTTGCCCTGCAGGCGACTGGCGGGATACTTTGTGTTGGGCACACTTTGGGCAAGATGCAATAAACTCCATGACGTCCTTTTTCAGAGTTGGCCACCAATAGGACCTAGAGATAAACTCCAGGGTTTTTTGGATACCTGTATGTCCGGCAAAACGGGAAGCATGGGCCCAATGCATGAGCTTCTTCCTTAGCACCGGCTTCACAAAACTTTTCCCTGGTGGGGGCGTAGAGTCCATCCCTACCGTGAAGAATGCCAACGGATTAATAATAGGATGCTTGTCTGAAGACTCTGACTCATTTTCTTGCTCCCATGAGCGGGAAAGGGCATCGGCCTTGCGATTCTGAGAGCCCGGACAGAACTGGAGTTTAAAGTCGAACCTGGAAAAGAAATGTGCCCATCTGGCCTGACGAGGGTTGAGACATTGTGCGCTTTTCAGATATAAAAGATTCTTGTGGTCGGTAAGTATAGTGATTGAATGAGAAGCTCCCTCCAACAGATATCTCCACTCCTCTAGAGCGAGCTTGATGGCTAGCAACTCCTGGTCGCCAATGGCATAGTTGCGCTCAGCTGGGGAGAACTTCCGGGAGAAGAAACTGCAAGGATGTAGATGGCCATCTTTAGCCCTCTGAGATAACACCGCTCTTACTCCAACGGAGGAGGCATCCACCTCTAAGATGAAAGGAGAGTCGATGTCGGGCTGTTTCAAAACTGGTGCAGAGATGAACCGTTGTTTTAGGAGATGAAAAGCTTGCGTAGCTTCTTCAGACCACTTGGACGGGTTAGCACCCTTCTTGGTTAATGCAGTGATAGGCGCCACAATGGTGGAAAAGTCTCGTATAAACTTTCTGTAATAATTGGCGAACCCTAAGAACCTCTGGACCCCTTTGAGGGTTAAGGGTATCGGCCAATTCTGGATTGCTTGTAGTTTCTCAGGATCCATCTCTAGTCCGGAACCGGACACAATGTAACCTAGAAACGGAATGGATTTGACTTCAAAGACACATTTCTCTAATTTGCAATAGAGATGATTGACACGGAGACGGGACAGAACCTCCTTTACCCAGAAACGATGTTCCTCTAGATTATTGGCAAAGATGAGGATATCATCTAGATAGACCACGACATGGCGGTATAAGATGTCTCTGAAGATCTCATTCACGAAATGCTGGAAGACAGCTGGAGCGTTGCTCAATCCGAAGGGCATGACGAGGTACTCATAATGTCCGTCACGGGTGTTAAAGGCGGTCTTCCACTCGTCACCCTCACGGATCCGGATGAAATTGTATGCACCTCTCAAGTCCAGCTTTGTGAAGATGGTGGCTCCGCTAACTCTATCAAAGAGCTCAGTAATCAGGGGTAAAGGATAGCGGTTCTTGATGGTAATGTCGTTCAAACCTCTGTAGTCGATGCACGGCCGCAGACCACCATCTTTTTTCTTTACGAAAAAGAAGCCTGCGCCGGCTGGAGAAGAGGAAGGTCGGATGAACCCCTTCGCTAGGTTCTCTTTAATGTATTCCTCCATGGAATGCGTCTCAGGCAGAGACAACGGATAAGTTCGGCCTCGAGGTGGAACCTTCCCTGGAACGAGATCAATCGGGCAGTCCCATTCTCTATGAGGAGGAAGGATATCAGCAGAAGCTTTACTGAACGCATCCGTGAAATCTTGATATGGAGGAGGTGGAACATCAGACGACCTGGAGGAGGAAGAACAAACAGGCAATACTTTAAACAAACATGTCTCAGCACAGGAGGGACCCCATGCCAGAATTTGCGTAGTCGTCCAGTCAATTGATGGATTATGGAGACGGAGCCATGGAAGGCCCAGAACCACTGGATGTGTGGCTCTTGGAATCACTAGAAAAGAGATAAATTCAGAATGAAGAACTCCCACTCTCAGACGAACTGGTAGAGTCCTTAGAGAAATAACTGCGTCGAAAATCTTGCTGCCATTCATGGCAGTTAAGGAGATGGACGAAGGAAGTCTCTCGGTGGGTAGGGACCACCGTTTAACATAGGCTTCGGTTATGAAATTCCCAGCTGCTCCGGAATCAAGGAGGGCAATGACGTTCCTGTAACGTTGAGCAATTTGGAGCGAGACTGGGAGATTACAATCATGAGGAGATGGAGAGGAGATCATTACTCCTAGCCGGCCCTCTCCTTGGCGAGCTAGGATCTGGAGTCCCGGACGTTTGGGACAGGCATTGATGGTGTGAGACGGAGCTGCACAGTAAAGACAAAGAGACTCAGAGAAACGTCTTCGGCGCTCAGCAGGAGTTAGACGGGAACGACCAATTTGCATGGGCTCATCTTTGGATGGTGACAGTTGGCGAGGAGGAGGAGCAGAAGACTTTGGAGCAGATGATCTTCCACGCTCAGTTGCTCTTTCTCTGAAACGTAAATCAACTTTCGTGCAGAGTGAAATTAGCTCATCTAACTTAGAAGGCAAGTCTCTGGTAGCTAACTCATCCTTAATACGCTCTGATAAGCCATGCCAGAATGCAGCATACAGGGCCTCGTCGTTCCATGCCAGTTCGGATGCCAGGATCTGGAACTGTATAAGATACTGTCCTACAGTATGCGATCCCTGGCGTAAACGGAGAATCTCAGATGAAGCTGAAGTTACCCGGCCTGGCTCGTCGAAGATACGCCTGAATGTTGACACAAAATCAGTATAGGAGGACAGCAGGGTATCAGACCTCTCCCATAACGGTGATGCCCAGACAAGGGCTGAGCCACTGAGAAGAGAAATAATGTAGGCAATTTTGGTTCGGTCACTGGGAAAAATGCCAGGTTGTAGCTCAAAATTAATTTCACACTGGTTGAGAAATCCCCTGCAGAATCTTGGAGATCCGTCAAATTTTGCTGGCGTTGGAAGATGAAGACGTGGAGCAGAAATGGGTAAGGTGGGTGGGGTTACAGCTGGAGTCACTGTGGGTGACGCACCGGACGCGTCCGATCCACGGAGGGTTGTCTGAATCCCATCCAGCCGAGTAGAGAGATCCTGGAGACAGCGGATGATGTGGCCCTGTGCAGCCTCCTGATGTTGAAGTCGGGCTGCCAGTTCTTGCATCGGCCTGGCCGCTTGATCCTGGTCTCCGGCTGGATTCATATGGTCAGTGCTTACTGTCACAACTGAGGGCCTGAGCTGACGGGAGGCAGCCTCAGTTGTAGGGGCTGAGGTGTAGTGGAACCTGAGAGGTTGTATCAGACCCCTAGACATGTAAGTTACACGTAGAAGAATTGCCCGAAGGCGTGACCACGACAACCAGAATAAAAGTCAATGATGTTTATTATGACATACTCCGTATCACAGCAGCAATAAAAGGAAAACATAAAATCAGCAGTGAAATAATACAGTTCCTGGGTACTACAGGGTGGCAAGGGCCACAGGGCTCTGGTAGTATGAGACAGTTCTTATTATCTTCTAGTTGGAAAGTCCTTACCAGGCCCGACTGTAGCAATGGAGATAGCCCAGGATCGTACCAGCTGGTGTTCCAGGAAAAGCTGGGCTGCTGTTGGTAAAATGGCTGCTGTGGGTACTGGCTGGAACCAGACTGATGTTAGCACGGAGTGGATTGCTGGATGGAACCAGCCAAATAATAAATGAAGCTTGAGAGCGATGAAATATGATGGATATATGGAGCTTGAGAGCGGTGAAATAATAGTACCGGTGATGAGAGGTAATCTGCAGAAATGATACCGGCACTTTAAGAAAAGCTGAACTCTGCTGGAAGCTAGGCTGGAAGCAGGTAATTCTGTAACTGGAAACAGATGAGTCCCAGAGGACTGGAGAGTCAGGCTGCACCGCAGATGGTAAACTGGAGCGGGTCTCTTTAGTGGAAGTTTGGAGATGGTAACTGGAACCTGGAAAACAACCACAGGAGAGAGAGACAAACTGGAACTAGGTTTGACAACCAAAGCACTGACGTCTTCCTTGCTCAGGCACAGAATACTTATACCTGCAGCAAGGAAGGGATTGGCTAGGCAATTATGCAGATTACAATGCAAACAACGGATTGGAGGAATTTGAGCAGGTGACAGAATCCAACATGGCTGCACCCATGCAGACACTTGGAGGGAAGATTGGTTTGTAATCCATGTGGGAACTTAGACAGTAATGGCAGCGCCGGCCACAGTAAACAGGAGACGCCAGACTGATGAGTACACATTTGAACCACGCGGGCAACAGCGGAGGCCGCGGCTGACGTAAGCGCCATTCTGACATCATGCATGCAGAAACTCAGGGACGGCGGCGGAGGCCGCGGGAGACGCCATTCAAGATCTAACATGGCGCCGCTGTGACAGCGTCTCAGAGTGACAGAAGAGGAGGCAGGAATGTGGACATCAGAATAACAGATGGGATCCGGTCCTGGAGCGCTGAGCAAGCCTTAGGAGGCATCTGTAAGGTAAGTAATGGCGTCCAGATACCTGGATCGTGACACCTGTATTGCGAATCTCAGATAAGCTTGGTGAGGAGGATAAATGGGAACATGTAAGTAAGCATCTTTTATGTCTACTGACACCATGACGTCCCCTTCCTCCAGACCGGAAATCACTGCTCTCAGAGATTCCATCTTGACCTTGAACCTTCTCAGGTAGAGATTCAGATTTTTCAGGTTTAAAATTGGTCTGACCGAGCCGTCCGGCTTCGGAACTACGAAGAGACTTGAATAAAAACCTTCTCCTTGCTGTGACAAGGGCACCAGAACAATGACTTGATCCTGACATCATTTTTGAATTGCAGCCTTTACTACTTCCCTGTCTGAAAGAGAAGCTGGTAAGGTCGATTTGAAAAATCGGCATGGGGGAAGTCTTGAAACTCCAGCTTGTATCCATGGGAAACTATTTGCAAAACCCATGGGTCCAGGCCAGATTGAGCCCAGATCTGACTGAAAAGTTTCAGACGTGCCTCCACGCGAGCGGACTCCCGCAAGGGAGCCCCAGCGTCATGCTGCAGATTTGGCAGAAGCAGGGGTGGACTTCTGCTCCTACGATTCGGGAGACGCTGCAGACTTTTTTCCTAATCCTCTCCTTCTACCTGCAAAGAAGGGGGAACCTTTGGCCTTTTTGTATTTGTTGGGCCGAAAGGACTGCATCTGAGAGTGATGTGTCTTTTTCGCCGGTGCAGGAGCATAAGGCAAGAATGTCGACTTACCTGCGGTAGCCGCAGAGACCAACGCATCCAGCCCATCTCCAAACAAGGCCTCACCTTTATATGGGAGCGCCTCCATATTTCTTTTGGAATCTGCGTCAGCATTCCACTGGCGAATCCACAATGCCCTCCGAGCCGAGAGTGCCATGGTAGCGGCTTTCGAACCTAAAAGCCCAATATCCTTCATGGCTTCTAGCATGTATGAAGCAGCGTCTTTGATATGACCTAACTTTAGGAGTATCTCGTCTCTATCTTTCGTGTCAATTTCAGATGACCAGTTATCTGACCATTTTTCGATAGCACTACTCACCCACGCACAAGCAATGGTGGGCCTAAGCAGTGTACGATTGGCCACATAAATAGATTTTAAAGTAGTCTCCAACTTGTGGTCTGCCGGCTCCTTTAGTGAAGCCGTCCCAGGTGCAGGGAGAATCACCTTTTTTGTGAACCGTGACAGGGCACTGTCTAAAACTGGGGGTGACTCCCACCTTTTCCTGTCCTCTGCCGGGGAAAGGATTAGCAACCTGAATCCTTTTGGGAATCTGAAATTTCTTTTCAGGGTTTGCCCAAATTCCCTCAAGGAGAGTATTTAGCTCGTGAGACGGAGGGAAAGTTACATTAATTTTCTTTTCTTTATAAAAATAAGCCTTCTCCTGAGGTAAAGGAGGGGCTTCCGTAACTTCCAAAACCTCCCTTATAGCAACAATCATGTATTGAATGCTTTTTGCCAATTTAGGATCTATTCCCCTGGAATCACTAGTGTCAACACAGGAGTCCGTGTCGGTATCAGTTTGTACAATTTGAGCAAAAGATCTCTTATGTGACCCAGAGGGGTCGCCTGTGGATGAAAAGGGACACACACGTGCACAACCACACCACAGACACTCCGGGACTTATAGGGGACAGACCCACAGTAAAATCTGTCAGAAGGACACAGATAGGATTTGCCAGTACACAACCCAGCGCCAGTGATAAGATTTCAGTGTAACACAAAATGACCACAGAACAGTAGCGCTTTTTTAATGTTAAATACACAATATAGCACCAAATTACACTGTGCCCCCCCCCCCCTGTTTTGCACCCTGATACTTGTTTCAGAAGTGGAGGAGGAACAGCGTTCTTCTCTGCAGTCTGCAAGGAGATAAAATGGCGCTGAGCAGTGTGCTGGCTTTCTGAGGAGGAAGCCCAACCCCCGTAATGGCGCATTTCTCCTCATAGATTACAACAATCATTTTTATACTGGCGGGGGTAGGACTGTGCCTCTGCAACTTATGTCCCCTTTTCAGCCAGTTATAATAGGATTTAATACCTACCAGTAATCCTTTTCTCTTAGTCCGTAGAGGATGCTGGGGATGCTTCAAAAACCATGGGTATAGACAGGATCCGCAGGAGACATGGGCACTTTAAGACTTTAAATGGGTGTGAACTGGCTCCTCCCTCTATGCCCCTCCTCCAGACTCCAATTATAGGAACTGTGCCCAGGGAGACGGACATTTCGAGGAAAAGGGTTTATTGTTAAACTAAGGGTGATATACATACCAGCTCACACCACAAACACGCCGTACAACATGGCATTAAACAGAATTCCAGTCAACGGCATGAACAAAATCAGCAACATGGCTGACCATAACTGAAACACAACCTTTGTGTAACACAAGCAATAACTATTAAACAAGTAATGCAGATAGTGTCCGCACAGGGACGGGCGCCCAGCATCCTCTACGGACTAAGAGAAAAGGATTTACCGGTAGGTATTAAAATCCTATTTTCTCATACGTCCTAGAGGATGCTGGGGATGCTTCAAGAACCATGGGGTTTATACCAAAGCTCTAGAACGGGCGGGAGAGTGCAGATGACTCTGCAGCACCGACCAAACAAGAGGTCCTCCTCAGCCAGGGTATCAAACTTGTAAAACTTCGCAAAGGTGTTTGATCCCGACCAAGTAGCAGCTCGGCAAAGCTGTAATGCCGAGACCCCTCGGGCAGCCGCCCAGGATGAGCCCACCTTTCTGGTAGTATGGGCTTTCACTGATTTCGGTAGTCGGCAATCCTGCCGTAGAATGAGCCTGCTCAATCGTATTACAGATCCAGCGTGCAATAGTCTGCTTGGAAGCAGGAGTCCCAGTCTTGTTGGGAGCCCACAGGACAAACAGAGCCTCTGTTATCCTAATCTGAGCCATTCTGGCGACATAGATTTTCAAAGCTCTGACCACATCGAGAGACTTCGACTCCGCCAAGGCATCAGTAGCCACTGGCACCACAATAGGCTGGTTTACATGAAACGATGAAACCTCTTTTGGCAGAAATTGCTGACGAGTTCTCAACTCCGCTCTATCTGCATGGAAGATTAAATAGAGGCTTTTGTGAGACAAAGCCGCCAATTCAGACACCTGCCTTGCGGATGCCAAAGCCAACAGGATGACCACTTTCCAAGTAAGGAACTTCAACTCAACCTCACGCAAAGGTTCAAACCAATGAGATTGTAGGAACTGCAACACCACATTAAGATCCCATGGTGCCACTGGGGGCACAAAGGGAGGTTGGATGTGCAGCACGCCCTTCACGAAGGTCTGAACTTCTGGAAGGGAGGTCAATTCTTTCTGAAAGAAAATAGATAAGGCCGAAATTTGTACTTTAATGGATGCTAACTTTAGGCCCGCATCCACACCTGCAAAAAATGGAGCAAACGCCCCAGCTGAAATTCTTCCGTAGGAGCCTTCTTGGATTCACACCAAGACACATATTTTCTCCAAATACGGTGGTAATGCTTCGCCGTTACTTCTTTTCTAGCCTGAAGTAGTGTGGGAATGACTTCACTGGGAATACCCTTTCGGGCTAGGATTTGGCGTTCAACCGCCATGCCGTCAAACGCAGCCGCTGTAAGTCTTGATACACGCACGGTCCTTGCTGTAACAGGTCCTCTCGTAGAGGAAGAGGCCAGGGATCTTCTATGAGTAATTCTTGAAGATCTGGATACCAAGCCCTCCTTGGCCAGTCCGGAACAATGAGGATCGCCTGAACCTTTGTTCTTCTTATGATCTTTATCACCTACGGAATGAGTGGAAGTGGAGGGAACACATAGACCGACTGAAACACCCACGGTGTCACCAGGGCGTCCACCGCTATTGCTTGAGGGTCCCTCGACCTGGAACAATATCTCTGAAGTTTCTTGTTGAGGCGAGACGCCATCATGTCTATTTGAGGAATTCCCCAACAACTTGTCACTTCTGCAAAGACCTCCTGATGAAGACCCCACTCTCCTGGATGGAGATCGTGTCTGCTGAGGAAGTCTGCTTCCCAGTTGTCCACTCCTGGAATGAAGACTGCTGACAGAGCGCTTGCATGTTTCTCTGCCCAGCGAAGAACTTTTGTGGCCATCGCCGCTCTGCTCTTTGTTCCGCCCTGGCGGTTTATGTACCCCACTGCTGTTACGCTGTCTGACTGAATCAAGACGGGCAGACCGCAAAGATGTTCCGCTTGCCAAAGGCCGTTGTAAATGGTCCTTAATTCCAGAATGTTGATGTGCAGACAAGCTTCCTGGCTTGACAATTTTCCCTGGAAATTTTCCCCCTGTGTGATAGCTCCCCAGCCTCAGAGACTTGCATCCGTGGTCACCAGGATCCAATCCGGGATCCCGAACCTGTGTCCCTCTAGGAGGTGAGAACTGTGCAGCCACCACAGGTGAGAGATTCTGGTCCTGGAAGATAGGATTATTTTCCAGTGCATGTGGAGGTGAAACCCGGTCCACTTGTCCAACAGGTCCCACTGAAACACCCTGGCATGGAACCTGCCAAACTGAATGGCCTCTTAGGCCGCCACCATTTTCCCCAGCAACCGCTTATATTGAAGGATCAACACTCTTGCCGGTATCAGAATCTGTTTTACCATGTTCTGTATTTCCAGAGACTTTTCCACTGGAAGAAAAACTCTCTGTAATTCTGTATCCAGAATTATACCCAAGAACGACAGCCATGTTGTCGGAACCAACTGTGATTTTGGCAAGTTTAGGAGCCAACCATGTTGTTGCAGAATTACCAGGGAAAGCGTAACGTTGTTCAGTAATTTCTCCTTGGATCTCGCCTTTATCAGGAGATCGTCCAAGTACGGGATAATTGTGATTCCCTGCTTGCGCAGGAGAACCATCATTGCCGCCATAACCTTGGTGAAAATCCTCGGAGCCGTGGACAGACCAAACGGCAGCGTCTGAAATTGGTAATGACAATCCTGAACAGCAAACCTCAAATAAGCCTGATGTGGAGGATATATGGGGACGTGCAAGTAAGCATCCTTTATGTCGACCGACACCATAAAATCCCCCTCTTCCAGACTGGGGATCACTGCTCGGTGAGATTCCATCTTGAATTTGATTTTTTTCAGATAGAAATTGAGGGATTTTAGGTTCAGAATCGGTCTGACTGAGCCATCCGGCTTCGGGACCACGAACAGGCTCAAATAAAAGCCTTCTCCCTGTTGTGACGGGGGTATCGTGACGATGACTTGATTTTGACACAGCTTTAGTATTGCAGCGCAAACTACCTCTCTTTCTGGAAGAGAAGCTGGCAAGGCCGATTTGAAAAATCGGTGAGGGGGCGCGTCTTGAAACTCCAAACTGTAACCTTGGGTTACTATTTCCAATACCCAAGGATCCAGGGCCGAGCGAACCCAGACCTGACTGAAGAGTTGGAGACGTGCCCCCACCGGTGCGGACTCCCGCAGAGGAGCCCCAGCGTCATGCGGTGGATTTGGCAGAAGCCGGGGAGGACTTCTGCTCTTAGGAACTTGCCACAGTCTGTGACCTTTTTCCCCTTCCTCTCGTAGCAAGGAAGGAAGACCCTCGTCCTTTTTTGTATTTATTGGGCCGAAAGGACTGCATCTGATAGTGGGCCATTTTCTTTTGTTGGGCAGGAACATAAGGTAGAAACGATGACTTACCCGCGGTAGCCGTAGATACCAGGTCAGTGAGGCCGTCACCAAACAAGACACTACCGTTGAACGGCAGAGACTCCATAGCCTTCTTAGAGTCAGCATCAGCATTCCATTGATGAATCCACAATGCCCTCCTAGCCGAGACCGCCATGGTATTGGCCCTTGATCCCAAAAGGCCAATATCCCTCGCAGCTTCCATTAGAGAGGCTGCAGTATCCCTGACCCAGTATCAAAAGCACGCTATCCCTGTCCAGAGAATCCATATCAGATGACAAGTTATCTGCCCACTTTCTCATACGTCCTAGAGGATGCTGGGGACTTCGTAAGGACCATGGGGTATAGACGGGATCCGCAGGAGACATGGGCACACTATAAGACTTTGAATGGGTGTGAACTGGCTCCTCCCTCTATGCCCCTTCTCCAGACTCCAGTTAGATTCTGTGCCCAGGAGAAACTGGTCACACACTAGCGGAGCTCTACTGAGTTTCTCTGGAAAGACTTTATGTTAGGTTTTTTATTTTCAGAAAGACCTGCTGGCTATAGGCTCTCTGCTTCGTGGGACTGAGGGGAGAGAAGTCAGACCTACTTCTTCTGAGTTAAGGGCTCTGCTTCTTAGGCTACTGGACACCATTAGCTCCAGAGGGTTCGATCACTTGGTGCGCCTAGCTGCTTGTTCCCGGAGCCGCGCCGTCAACCCTCTCACAGAAGCCAGAAGCCGGGTGAGTACTGGAAGAAAAGAAGACTTCAGTGACGGCAGAAGACTTCAGGTCTCGGAGGTACCGCGCAGCGGTCGCGCTGCGCGCCATTGCTCCCACACACCAACGGTTCTACAAGGGTGCAGGGCGCAGGGGGGCGCCATGGGCAGCAATATACCTCTTCCTGACACTGGCAAAAGATATATACAGTGCATAGGCACTGTATAGGGACCCCCGCCAGTATAAATATGAAAAATATTAGAGGGGCTGAAGCGCGCCAAGAGGGGGCGGGGCTTAGCCCTCACAACTTGTTACAGCGCCATTTTCTCCTCATGTCCCCGCCAAAAAGCACTGTTAGGCAGCTAACAGTGAAAAACGAGGGGGGGCAAGGTGATTTTAGTGCAAAATGGAAAAATATAGCACTATACACCATAATGTGCGTGTTAGTTAATGAGTTGTAATTGTGTTCTGTGTTTTCCCTGTCACATATACCCATGATAGCTTTATAGTACACGTGTCGACATGTGTGCTCTGCCACGAGCTGGCTATGGGAATCCCTCTGTCGGCATTGCAGACTCCTGATGGTACTTGGGTCTGTAGATCAAGTGTCAGCAGGTCGGTAGTTGTATGCTTTTTCAAAAGTAAACACTGTATGGGTGACACAGTAGTATGTGGCTGACCTGTCGCACCATCTGTTATTACTGGGTGTAAATTAACATGAAGTCAATAACCTATACCTGTATAGGGTACGGTTCCATGGGCCTGTAGCTGTGGCACAGATGTGGTTTTATTGTGGGGGAATGATATTAAATTTATGTGTATATACTTCCCTCGAACCCTTCGGGGTCGTAAGAATGTTATTTTTACCTAGTTACCACTCCCTGTTGTCGACAAATACTATGTTTCATGTCGACCATAAGGTTTCCAAGTCAGATCCACAACTTGGGCATTCAGTACATGGTCATACACATTCAGCACACATTAATGTCACTAGGGACCCTGGGGTTCTAGACAAAATACTTACATGTATGATATACATATTTATATAGGAGATGTGTGTATATGTGTATTTAAATATGTATATTCATATTACAAGTTCTTATGAATGCTGAGGTAAAATTATGCCTTCTCATGTGCTGGTCACTCTGTTGATAAAGCTCTAGGTCAGCCGTGCCGAGTTGGTCTCAGATCCTCACGAGGAGTCCGAGTGTTTATTCTTTTCCCGTCATGGATAGAATACAGTGAAAGTCAACTCCTGGTCTGCAAGGGGCCCTGTCACAAAGGATCGTATACAGGAAGCTAAGTGATATTTTAATTATATGCTTTGATGATATTTGCATTACATGTACATGGGGGAGTGCTTGCATTCAGAAATGGTCGGTTACCTTGGCATCCGATAGAATTACCCTAGAGAGAGAGGGGATGTTTCTTATGTTGGGTCTTCTCTGTAACATTGCGGCAGGCTGCCGTGCGACTACAGGAGGTATGGCCAAGGGAATGCTGAGGCTGAGTCCGAGAGATAATGGAGTATTTTCCCTGTGTAGGTGTAACCGCTGTTTGGGGGTGCCTCAGTTAAGTCGTTCTCGGCGGATACCATTGGTAAGTCTACCTTCGTGAGTTACATTCCCTCACAACGGGTGGTGACGCATTCTTTTGTTGGATGCAGTCATTTTAACCGGTTCGATACCGTTCTTTTTTCCATTTCTGTGCAGATAGTGGAAGGTGAAAAGGTAAGAGTTCTGCAGCCTTGTTAGATTCGCAGAAGCGGATATCGTCTTCTGTTTCTACCACATCCACCGCATGTCGCTGGGTCAATCTGGCTGGAGCCCACACCGGTGGGAACTCGTCTACTACTCTTCAGTCAGTCCGGGAATGGACTTGGACCTGTGAGTTAATAATAGAATCCAAAGGGGGACATACTGGAGTTTACAGATGATTCCCCTCACTGATTTTTCAAATAGATCTTACAGATTCCGCTCTGGAAGGGGAGGTTGTACGCAACGCCATACCAGAGTTGCGTCAGGTTCAGGATATTGTCCTGCTGTCCCTGTTAAAAAAAGAAAAAAAAGAAACAAAGATTCCTACTTACGAAAGTGATCTACAGGATGGAATCTCTCAGGCCAGGGAGCTCCAGCACGTAAAGGTAGAAAAGGGTTTAAATGTGTTTTCCTCCGCATTCAGCTTACCTGGGTGGATATCCAGGACTGTCTTTGTTATTTCACCGGAGTGATGGCAGTAGGATGGTTTTCTTTCAATAGTAAGAGCCATTGTTATTCTGTACTGAGATGCCCTCCTGAGGTCAAAAAGCAAGTGGTGCAAATCGTTGTTTCTCTCTGACTGTTCTTCAACACAGGGAATGGCTGTTGTTCCCAACGACGCAGATGTCGGAGGTGGGTATCAGAGTAGATACTGAACGGTTGAGGTTCTATGTTTTCCTGTGGAAAGAGGTCTGAGGATCCAGAGTCGGATCAGATTTGCAGTGACAATCCATCAATATGTTCCGTTGATGAAGAACATGGGTGAGGCCTAAGAGGCCTTTTCGGTGAGCAGGTCAAATACCAGTTGGAAATGTGGTCCGGGTCTCACCTGCACATGCACCGGAATATAATCCAAATGGCCAGGATATCGCTCCTGTGGTGTCTGCTCAGTTCTCACCTCCTAGAGGGACGAAGGTTCGGGATCCAGGATTAGATCCTGGTGTCCATGCATGCAGATCTCCGAGGCTGTGGAGCAGTCCTTGCTAGGGAAGTATTTCCAAAGGAAAAGGTCAAGCTGGGAAGCTTGTCTGCAATAAGCTTTCTTGAATTAAGAGCTATTTTCAACGAACATATTCTTCGTGATCTGCCGTGTTAATTCTGTCGGACGACTTGACAGCAGTGGCGTAAGTAAGCCGCTAGGGCGGAACAAGGAGAAAAGCGGCAATGGCAGAAGCCGCAAAAGTTTTCCGCTGGGTGGAAAGACTGGTAAACGTTATATTAGCAGTTTTCGTTCCGGATGTAAACGACGGAGAAATAGATTTCCTCTGCAGACGCGATCTCCATCCGGGAAAACTACAGTCGTCTTCGAGAAGTTTTCACAGAAGTGACAAGTCTTTGAGGAGTGCCTCAATTGGACATGTTGGCATCTCGCCTTAACGAGAGACCTCAGGGATTTTGTTCCAGGTCAGAGAAACACACAAGCTATAGCGGTGGACGCCCACGTGACACCTTGGGTGTTTTCAGTCGGTCTATGTGTCCCCTCCGCTTTCACTCTTTCTGAAGGTGATAAACGTAAGAAGAACAAAGGTTCAGGCGATCCTCATTGTTCCGGTCTAGCCAAGGAGGGCTTGGTATCCAGTTCTTCAAGATTTACTCATAGAAGATTCCTGGCCTCTTCCTCTACGTGAGGAACTGTTACAGCAAGATCAGGGCGTGTATCAAGACTTACCGCGGCTGCGTTTGATGGCGTGGCGGTTGAACGCCATATCCTAGCCCGAAAGGGTATTCCCAGTGAAGTCATTTCCACACTTCTTCAGGCTAGAAAAGAAGTAACGGCAAAGCCTTACCACCGTATTTGGCGTAAATATGTGTCTTGGTGTGAATCCAAGAAGGCTCCTACGGAAGACTTTCAGCTGGGTCGTTCTTCTCCATTCTTTGCAAGCAGGTGTGGATGCAGGCCTAAAGTTAGGCTCCATTACAGTGCGGTTTTGGCCTTATAAATTTTATTAAAAAAAAAAAAAAAAGAATTGCCCACCTTTCCGGAAGTTCAGACTTTTGTGAAAGGAGTACTGCACATCCAACCTCCATTTGTGCCCCCATTGGCACCGTGGGACCTTGATGTGGTGTTGCGTTTTCTTGTGTCACACTGATTGGAACCTTTATAAAAGGTTGTGTTAAAATTTCTCTCTTGAAGAGTGGTCATGCTATTGGCTTTGGCGTCCGCAAGGCGGGTGTCGGAAGTAGCGGCTTTGTCTCACAAGAGCCCCTGTTTGATCTTCCATGTGGATAGAACGGAATTGAGAACTCGGATAATAGTTCTGCCAAAAGTGGTTTCTGTGTTTCGCAGAAACCAGCCTATTTTGATGCCTGTGGTTACTTAAGCATTGGCTGATTCAAAGTCTCTCGATGTAGTCAGGGCTTTGAATGTTTATGTCGCCAATTTGGCTCAGATTGGGGAAACAGAGGCTCTGTTTGTCCGGTTTGCTCCCAGCATGATTGGGGCGCCTGCGTCTATGCAGTCTGTTACACGCTGGATCTGTGATACGATTCAGCGTGCTCGTTCTACGGCTGGATTGCCGTTACCGAAGTCGGTGGAGACCCATTCTACTAGGAAGATGGGCTCTTCTTGGGCGGATGGCCGAGGAGTCTCAGCGGTTCAACTTTGCAGAGCGGCTACTTGGTCAGGTTCAAACACTTTTGCTAAGCTCTACAAGTTTGATACCCTGGTTGATGGGGACCTCATGTTTGCTCAATCGGTGCTGCAGAGTCATACGCACTCTCCCGCCCGGTCTGGAGCTTTGGTATAAACCCCATGGTCCTTACGGAGTCTCCAGCATCCTCTAGGACATATGAGAAAATAGGATTTTAATACCTACCGGTAAATCCTTTTCTCTTAGTCCTTAGAGGATGCTGGGCGACCGTCCCAGTGTGTACTGTGTCTGCAGTTGTTGGTTATAGTTACACTCTTGTGGTGTTTCTTTTCTGTCAGGCTGTTGCTGACGTTGTTCATGCCATGGCATGCGGTGTCTTATTATTGGTTGTGTTGACACACAGGTTGTGTTACATATTCTCTCAGCATGTGGCTATGTATTTTTCATGCCATTGGCTGGTGTTCTATTGAATGCCACGTTCTGCGGTATGTTCGAGGTGTGAGCTGGTATGACACTCACCGTGTTTAAACAATAAATTCTTTCCTCGAAATGTCCGTCTCCCTGGGCACAGTTCTCTAACTGGAGTCTGGAGGAGGGGCATAGAGGGAGGAGCCAGTTCACACCCATTCAAAGTCTTATAGTGTGCCCATTTCTCCTGCGGATCCCGTCTATACCCCATGGTCCTTACGGAGTCCCCAGCATCCTCTACGGACTAAGAGAAAAGGATTTACCGGTAGGTATTAAAATCCTATTTTTTAATGGCGCTACTCACCCATGCCGATGCCACGGCAGGCCTGAGCAGCGTACCTGTAGTAACATAAATGGATTTTAGTGTATTTTCCTGCTCACGATCCGCAGGATACTTTAGGGCTGCCATGTCAGGAGACGGAAGCACCACCTTTTTGGACAGATGCGATAGAGCTTTGTCCACCGTGGGGGTTGACTCCCACTTTTCCCTGTCCCCCGAGGTGAACGGATATGCCACCTGAATTCTCTTGGGAACCTGTGACTTCTTGTCAGGATTTTCCCAAGCCTTTTCAAAAAGATTGTTCAGTTCATGAGAGGGAGGAAACGTCACCGCAGGTTTCTTTCCCTTAAACATGCAGACCCTAGTATCAGGAACAGCAGGGTCCTCCGTGATATGTAATACGTCTTTTATCGCAACAATCATGTACTGAATGCTCTTAGCCAGTTTAGGATTCAATCTGGCATCACTATAGTCGACACTGGAATCATCGTCCGTGTCGGTATCTGTATCCGTTATCTGGGTAAATGAACGCTTCTGTGGCCCCGATGGGGTCTGAACTTGTGATAATGCATCCTCCATGGATTTTCTCCATGTCTGGTTCTGAGACTCAGATTTATCCAATCTTTTGTCCAATCGAGCCACATTAGCATTCAAAACATTTACCAAATCAGCCGTTGGCGATGCCGACACGGTCACTCCCACAGCCTTTTCTGTCCCCACTCCAGCCTCCTCCTGGGAAGAGCACTCAGCCTCAGACATGTCGACACACGCGTACCGACACTCGCAACACACTGGGGCTATAGGGGACAGACCCACAGCAAAGCCTGTTAGAGAAACACAGAGGAAGTTATGCCAGCTCACAACCCAGCGCCTATCCCGGTTCTGAAGCGTGTAATATACTGCCCAGACCTGGTAGCACTTTTATTATCAATAAAATAGCACCAAATCAACTGTGCCCCCCCCCCCCGTTTTGCATCCTGTTGCTTGTACAGCAGTGTGGGAGGCCAGGCTCAGCGTCTCTGCAGCTGTGAAGAGAAAATGGCGCTGGTTAGAGCTGTGGAGGCTAAGCCACGGCCCCCTTAATGGCACGCTTCAGTCCCGCTTATTTTTATATATTTATACTGGCAGGGGGTCTGTATTTAGTGCCCAGGCACTGTATAGTCTTATGCCAGTTGCTATTGAGGTTTTATGCTGCCCAGGGCGCCCCCCCTGCGCCCTGCAGTGCCGTTTAGTATGTGGGAGCATGGCGCGCAGCACGCCCGCTGCGCGGTACCTCAAAAGCCGTCACTGAAATCTTCTGCCATCACTGAAGTCTTCTGATCTTCTTCTTTTCACCCGGCTTCTGACTTCTGGCTCTGGAAGGGGGGGTGACGGCGCGGCTCCGGGAACGAGCATCTAGGCATACCTAGCGATCAGACCCTCTGGAGCTAATGGTGTCCAGTAGCCTAAGAAGCAGAGCCTTGAAACTCACAAAAGTAGGTCTGCTTCTCTTTCCTCAGTCCCACGATGCAGGGAGCCTGTTGCCAGCAGGTCTCCCTGAAAATAATAAACCTAACAAAGTATTTTTTCTGAGAAACTCTGGAGAGCTCCTCAGTGTGCATCCAGTCTCACTGAGCACAGAATCTAACTAGAGTCTGGAGGAGGGGCATAGAGGGAGGAGCTAGTTCACACCCATTTAAAGTCTTAAAGTGCCCATGTCTCCTGCGGATCCCGTCTATACCCCATAGACGTTGCCAGCAGTCCTCCCTGAAAATAAAAAAACCTAACATTAAAGTCTTTAAGTGAAACTCAGTAGAGCTCCCCTGGAGTGCATCCAGTCTGCCTGGGCACATTTTCTAAACTGAGGTCTGGAGGAGGGGCATAGAGGGAGGAGCCAGTTCACATCCTTGAAAAGTCTTAAAGTGCCCATGGCGCCTGCAGAACCGTCTATACCCCATGGTACTGAAGTGGACCCCAGCATCCTCAAGGACGTATGAGAAAATGTAATAGCCTGCAAGAAGTGTGAGACTTTGTGCGAGTCTGGACAGATTTTTAAAGCAGCAATCATTTAGATGGCCTGACCAGGTTGGTTTTGCCGTGTAAATGATTGGCGCTTTAAAAATCCAGTCAGACTCGCACAAAATCCTGCTTCTCGCAGGCTATTGTATTTAGCCCCAAGTGTTCTTGGAATGGGTACTCCCAGATTATCAGATAATACTTATAAGATAAGGAGTATTACATCAGTTACAGATATTGAATTGTAAAGTACTTAATTAAAACTTATTATTTCATTAAAATAAAATGGTTCTGACAGGCTCCTCGAACTAGGCTAAATAAAAAGGAAAAAATATTAAGACCAATTTTATGTATTAATGATAAAATAAAACGTATATTGTGTTTTTTTTAAAACCAAAGTGCCTGTCTCTTTAGTCTTTGCTCTCAAGTGGCCTGCGTCATTTTTCCAAAGATCTCTGTGAAGATTGCACTGGCCGGGGAGGAGGGACCTGCTTCCAGATCAAGTAAAGTAAGAAGCAGGTGCCCACCCCGGTGTTAAAACGGCACACCCCTTGTGGAACGTGCAGGGCCACTTCGCAGTCCTGTAATTATTTTGTAATTAAAACATTTTTATGTTAAAAGGCATGGTCATACCCACTTCATTAAGGCAAGTCTCCTTTACCGGGGCCTGGGGTGGCTTCTTTATGCCCCTGAATGGAGTACAAAGTTCATCAGCAAGGTGTGAGTAATACTTTTCCTTTTTGAGAGTGATTAATGATTGTGTATCATCACGCTCTCTTAAATACACTCCTAGAATTGCCACTTGGTGCACTACACCCAGCTCTGCCAATATTTCATCTTAAATGTGCCATCACTAGTTCATATGATTTTACACAGGTAGACAGATAAAACGAGATTTATGGTAAAAACTTACCGTTGTTAAATCTCTTTCTGCGAGGTACACTGGGCTCCACAGGGAATGACATTGGGGTGGAGTGTAGAATCTTGGTCCGAGGCACCAACAGGCTAAAAGCTTGGACTGTTCCCAGAATGCATAGCACCGCCTCCATGCACAGGAGCTCATTTTTGTTGACCAGTCCAATGCAGTAGCAGGCAAAAGAGACGACAACTGTCAGTAGCCACGTATACGACAAAGAAGCTAAGTGCGTCAGGGTGAGCACCCTGTAGAGCCCAGTGTACCTCGCAGAAAGAGATTTAACAACGGTAAGTCCTTACCATAAATCTCGTTTTCTGCTGCGGGTACGCTGGGCTCCACAGGGAATGACATTGGGGATGTCCTAAAGCAGTTCCTTATTGGAGGGGACGCCCTGTAGCAGGCACAAGAACCCGGCATCCAAAGGAAGCATCCCGGGAGGCGGAACTATCAAAGGCATAGAACCTTATGAATGTGTTCACTGAGGACCACGTCGCCGCCTTGCACAATTGTTCAAGGGTCTCACCACAGCGGGCCGCCCAAGAAGGGTCAACCGACCGAGTAGAATGGGCCTTTATGGTAGCAGGAGCTGGAAGGCCAGCCTGTACATAAGCATGTGCAATCACCATTCTAATCCATCTGGCCAGGGTCTGCTTGTGAGCAGGCCAGCCAGGTTTGTGAAAACCAAACAGAACAAAAGAGAGAATCCAACTTCCTGATGGACGCAGTTCTCGTCACGTAGATCCGGAGAGCCCGTACCACATCTAAAGACCGCTCTTTGGAAGACAATTCAGGAGAGGCAAAGGCCGGAACCACAATCTCATGATTAAGGTGGAAAGAAGACACCACCTTAGGTAAGTACCCGGGACGTGTTCTAAGAACCGCCCGATCACGGTGAAAAATCAGATATGGTGACCTACAAGACAAGGCTCCCAAATCCGACACTCATCTAGCAGAGGCAATAGCCAGCAGAAACAATACCTTAAGAGAAAGCCACTTAAGGTCTGCAGATTCAAGAGGCTCAAACGGAGACCCCTGCAACACCTCCAAAACCACCAACAAGTCCCAAGGGGCCACAGGCAGGACGTAGGGAGGTTGAATCCGCAACACACCCTGAGTGAACGTATGTACATCAGGTAAAGTCGCAATTTTTCTCTGGAACCAAACCAACAAGGCAGATATATGAACCTTGATGGAGGCTAGACGAAGGATCACGTCCAGGCCCTGTTGTAGAAAGGCCAAAAGTTTGGCCGTACTAAACTTGTAAGAGTCATGATTGTTAGATGCGCACCAAGCAAAGTAAGAATTCCAGACCCTATGGTAAATCCGAGCAGAATCCGGTTTCCGGGCCTTCAACATGGCTTGAATGACCGGCTCAGAAAATCCTTTGGCCCATAAGACGGAAGCTTCAAGAGCCACACCGTCAAAGCCAACTGGGCTAAATCCTGGTATACCCAGGGGCCTTGAATGAGGAGATCTGGGTACGGTGGAAGTAGAAGGGGACGCTCTATCGAGAGACCCTGAAGGTCTGAGAACCAATGCCGTCTGGGCCACGAGGGAGCGATCTAAAGTAGGATTCCTCCCTTTTGCTTGAACTTCCTTATTACTCTGAAAATTCCATGGAATTGCCAGTGCGTTCACGAACGCTGCTTGAGGATCCCTTGTCCTTGCTCCGAAGACCGGAACCTTGTGACTGTGTCGAGACGCCATCAGGTCCACATCTGGTAGACCGCACCTGTCCACGAGGAGTTGAAACACTGCTGGATGGAGGCTCCACTCTCTCAGTCGTCAGGACGTACACGCCGGAAAGTCCGCTTCCCAGTTTAGGACCCCCGGAATGAATACTGCCGATATGGCTGGCAGATGGCGTTCCGCCCACTGAAGAATCCGTGATACTCCCCTCATTGCCATGCGGCTTCGAGTGTCGCCTTGATGAATGATGTATGCCACCGTGGTGGTGTTGTCTGACTGTACTTGAACAGGTCTGTTCTGTATTAAATGCTGGGCCAAGTTCAATGAGTTGAACACCGCCCGCAATTCCAGAATGTTTATCAGGACGAGAGACTCCTCCTTGGTCCACCGACCCTGAAGGGAGTGTTGCTCCAACACCACACCCCAACCTCTCAGACTGGCATCCGTCATCAGAAGGACCCAGTTGGAGATCCAGGGAAGACCCCTGCTCAATCGTTGGTCCTGAAGCCACCACCGAAGACAATTACATCATTTGAGACCTGATCCGGTAAGGCAGGCCGTCCCACTTGGCAAGAATCAGCTTCTGCAGAGAGCGGGAATGGAATTGAGCGTACTCCACCATGTCGAAAGCCGACACCATGAGACCTAGCACTTGCATCGCCGAATGAGTCGACACTTGCAGATGAGATAGGAAGCACTGAATCCTGCCCTGAAGCTTCAGGACTTTCTCTTGAGACAAGAACAACCGCTGGTTGTGAGTGTCCAACAACGCCCCCAGGTGCACCATGCTCTGAGCAGGGACCAGGGTAGATTTCTTTCAGTTGATGAGCCACCCGTGGGCTTGCAGAAACTGGATAGTCAGATCCAGATGGTGTAGGAGAATTTCTGGGGAATCTGACAGGATCAACAAGTCATCCGGTAGGATCCTGACCCCTTGACGGCGGAGCAAAGCACTCATTACCATCATGACCTTGGTGAAGACTCGCGGAGCCGTGGTCAAACCAAAAGGTAAACGCCCGAAATTGGTAATGAAGGTTGCCAACCGCAAACCTCAGGTATTGATGATGCGACATTGCAATGGGAATATGCAGGTAAGCATCCCGTATGTCCAGGGAGACCATATAATCCCCAGGTTCCAATGCCAGAACAATAGAGCGAAGAGTTTCCATATGAAACTTAGAGACCCTCACAAATTTGTTCAAGGACTTGAGGTTGAGAATGGGCCGGAAGGACCCATTCGGTTTCGGGACTAGGAACAGCGGTGAATAGTACCTCTTACCTCTCTGAGCCAGAGGCACCTGTACTACCACTCCTGTGTCCAGGAGGGACTGTACCATCGAATGAAGAGTTTTTGACTTCACCTGATCCGAAGGGATGTCCGTCAGGCAAAATCGATGAGGGGGGGCGATTTTTGAAGGATACGGCGTACCCTCGAGTGACGACTTCCCGCACCCAGGCATCAGAAGTGGTCTTCAACCCTAGAAGTCGGATCCCCCAGAGGTAGGCCCGCCCTGTCATGCGGCAGGCTTGGAAGCAAGCTGACGGGCAGCCTAGGCCCGTTTGGGTTTGGGCTTATTGGGTTTGGAAGTGCGAGCCTGTTTCTGGTACACCTGACCCTTTGCTTTCCCTGAAGGACAAAAGGAGCGAAAGGAAGTACTCTTATCCTTCGGTACAGAAGGATCAGTACCAGGTAGACAAGCTGGTTTAGCAGAAGCTAAGTCAGCCACTATCTTGTTGAGGTCTTCTCCGAAAAGGATGTCTCCCTTAAAAGGGAGTACCTCCAGGGTTTTCTTAAGAGTCCAGATCCACGGACCAGGACCGCAACCATAGGATCCGGCAAACCAGTATGGACGTAGTAGAAGCCTTGGCCGCCAGAATACCGGCATCAGAAGCCGCCACTTTAATGTAATGAGAAGATGTGACAATATACAATAAGCATTGTCTAGCAAGATCAGAAGCGTTGGAAGACATCTCAGCTTCCAACTCCTGAGCCCACGCTTCAATAGCCTCTGCAGCCCATGTTGCTGCAATGGTGGGCCGATGCGCAGCACCTGCTAGGGTGTAAAATAAGAATTTACTTACCGATAATTCTATTTCTCGTAGTCCGTAGTGGATGCTGGGACTTCCGTAAGGACCATGGGGAATAGCGGCTCCGCAGGAGACTGGGCACAAAAGTAAAAGCTTTAGACTAGCTGGTGTGCACTGGCTCCTCCCCCTATGACCCTCCTCCAAGCCTCAGTTAGGATACTGTGCCCGGACGAGCGTACATAATAAGGAAGGATTTTGAATCCCGGGTAAGACTCATACCAGCCACACCAATCACACCGTACAACCTGTGATCTGAACCCAGTTAACAGTATGATAAACGTAGGAGCCTCTGAAAAGATGGCTCACAACAATAAACAACCCGATTTTTTTGTAACAACAACTATATACAAGTATTGCAGACAATCCGCACTTGGGATGGGCACCCAGCATCCACTACGGACTACGAGAAATAGAATTATCGGTAAGTAAATTCTTATTTTCTCTGACGTCCTAGTGGATGCTGGGACTTCCGTAAGGACCATGGGGATTATACCAAAGCTCCCAAACGGGCGGGAGAGTGCGGATGACTCTGCAGCACCGAATGAGAGAACTCAAGGTCCTCCTCAGCCAGGGTATCAAATTTGTAGAATTTAGCAAACGTGTTTGCCCCTGACCAAGTAGCTGCTCGGCAAAGTTGTAAAGCCGAGACCCCTCGGGCAGCCGCCCAAGATTAGCCCACCTTCCTTGTGGAATGGGCTTTAACAGATTTTGGCTGTGGCAGGCCTGCCACAGAATGTGCAAGCTGAATTGTATTACAAATCCAACGAGCAATCGTCTGCTTAGAAGCAGGAGCACCCAGCTTGTTGGGTGCATACAGTATAAACAGCGAGTCAGATTTTCTGACTCCAGCCGTCCTGGAAACATATATTTTCAGGGCCCTGACTACGTCCAGCAACTTGGAGTCCTCCAAGTCCCTAGTAGCCGCAGGTACCACAATAGGTTGGTTCATGTGAAACGCTGAAACCACCTTAGGGAGAAATTGAGGACAAGTCCTCAATTCCGCCCTATCCGAATGAAATATCAGGTAAGGGCTTTTATAGGATAAAGCCGCCAATTCTGATACGCGCCTGGCTGAAGCCAGGGCTAACAGCATTACCACTTTCCATGTGAGATATTTTAAATCCACTGTGGCAAGTGGTTCGAACCAATGTGATTTTAGGAATCCCAAAACCACATTGAGATCCCAGGGTGCCACTGGAGGCACAAAGGGAGGCTGTATATGCAGTACCCCCTTTACAAAAGTCTGGACTTCAGGAACTGAAGCCAGTTCCTTCTGGAAGAAGATCGACAGGGCCGAAATTTGAACCTTAATGGATCCTAATTTTAGGCCCATAGACAATCCTGCTTGCAGGAAATGCAGGAAACGACCCAGTTGAAATTCCTCTGTAGGGGCCTTCTTGTCCTCACACCACGCAACATATTTCCGCCAAATGCGGTGATAATGTTTTGCGGTTACATCCTTCCTGGCTTTGATCAGGGTAGGGATGACTTCATCTGGAATGCCTTTTTCCTTCAGGATCCGGCGTTCAACCACCATGCCGTCAAACGCAGCCGCGGTAAGTCTTGGAACAGGCAAGGTCCCTGCTGAATCAGGTCCTTTCTTAGAGGTAGAGGCCACGGGTCCTCCGTGAGCATCTCTTGCAGCTCCGGGTACCAAGTTCTTCTTGGCCAATCCGGAGCCACGAGTATAGTTCTTACTCCTCTCCTTCTTATGATTCTCAGTACTTTTGGTATGAGAGGCAGAGGAGGGAACACATACACCGACTGGAACACCCACGGTGTTACCAGAGCGTCCACCGCTATTGCCTGAGGGTCCCTTGACCTGGCGCAATATCTGTCCAGTTTCTTGTTGAGACGGGACGCCCTCATGTCCACCTTTGGTTTTTCCCAACGGTTTACAATCACTTGGAAGACTTCTGGATGAAGTCCCCACTCCCCCGGGTGGAGGTCGTGTCTGCTGAGGAAGTCTGCTTCCCAGTTGTCCACTCCCGGAATGAACACTGCTGACAGTGCTATTACATGATTTTCCGCCCAGCGGAGAATCCTTGCAGCTTCTGCCATTGCCCTCCTGCTTCTTGTGCCGCCCTGTCTGTTTACGTGGGCGACAGCCGTGATGTTGTCCGACTGGATCAATACCGGTTGACCCTGAAGCAGAGGCCTTGCTTGACTTAGGGCATTGTAAATGGCCCTTAGTTCTAGGATATTTATTGGAGATAGGGTTATCCGCTGATGCATCTGAAGATGCGATCCGGACCATTTGTCCAGCAGATCCCACTGAAAAGTTCTTGCATGGAATCTTCCGAATGGAATCGCTTCGTAAGAAGCCACCATTTTTCCCAGGACTCTCGTGCATTGATGCACTGACACTTGTCCTGGTTTTAGGAGGTTCCTGACTAGCTCGGATAACTCCCTGGCCTTCTCCTCCGGGAGAAAAACCTTTTTCTGGACTGTGTCCAGAATCATCCCTAGGAACAGTAGACGTGTTGTTGGAATCAGCTGTGATTTTGGGATATTTAGAATCCACCCGTGCTGACGTAGCACTACCTGAGATAGTGCTACTCCGACCTCTAACTGTTCCCTGGACCTTGCCCTTATCAGGAGATCGTCCAAGTAAGGGATAATTAATACGCCTTCTCTTCGAAGAAGAATCATCATTTCGGCCATTACCTTGGTAAAGACCCGTGGTGCCGTGGACAATCCAAACGGCAGCGTCTGAAACTGATAATGACAGTTTTGTATCACAAACCTGAGGTACCCTTGGTGAGAAGGGTAGATTGGGACATGGAGATAAGCATCTTTGATGTCTAGAGATACCATATAGTCCCCTTCTTCCAGGTTCGCTATCACTGCTCTGAGTGACTCCATCTTGAATTTGAACCTTTTTATGTAAGTGTTCAAAGATTTTAGATTTAAAATTGGTCTCACCGAGCCGTCCGGCTTCGGTACCACAAACAGCGTGGAATAATACCCCTTTCCCTGTTGTAGGAGGGGTACCTTGATTATCACCTGCTGGGAATACAGCTTGTGAATAGCTTCCAATACTGCCTCCCTGTCGGAGGGAGACGTTGGTAGAGCAGACTTCAGGAACCGGCGAGGGGGAGACGTCTCGAATTCCAATTTGTACCCCTGTGATACTACCTGCAGGATCCAGGGGTCCACTTGCGAGTGAGCCCACTGCGCGCTGAATTTCTTGAGACGACCCCCCACCGTACCTGAGTCCGCATGTAGAGCCCCAGCGTCATGCTGAAGACTTGGCAGAAGCGGGGGAGGGCTTCTGCTCCTGGGAAGAGGCTGCCTGGTGTAGTCTTTTTCCCCTTCCTCTGCCCCGGGGCAGAAATGAGCGGCCTTTTTCCCGCTTGCCCTTATAGGGACGAAAGGACTGAGTTTGAAAAGACGGTGTCTTTTTCTGCTGAGAGGTGACCTGGGGTAAAAAGGTGGATTTTCCAGCCGTTGCCGTGGCCACCAGGTCCGATAGACCGACCCCAAATAACTCCTCCCCTTTATACGGCAATACTTCCATATGTCGTTTGGAATCCGCATCACCTGACCACTGTCGCGTCCATAACGTTCTTCTGGCAGAAATGGACATCGCACTCACTCTAGATGCCAGGGTGCAAATGTCCCTCTGTGCATCTCGCATATATAGTAATGCATCCTTTAAATGCTCTATAGTTAATAATATACTGTCCCTATCCAGGGTATCAATATTTTCAGTCAGGGAATCCGACCAAGCCACTCCAGCGCTGCACATCCAGGCTGAGGCGATTGCTGGTCGCAGTATAACACCGGTATGTGTGTATATACCTTTTAGGATATTTTCCAGCCTTCTATCAGCTGGTTCCTTGAGGGCGGCCGTATCAGGAGACGGTAACGCCACTTGTTTTGATAAGCGTGTGAGCGCCTTATCTACCCTAGGGGGTGTTTCCCAACGTGCCCTAACCTCTGGCGGGAAAGGGTATAGTGCCAATAATTTATTAGAAATCAGCAGTTTTTTATCGGGGGAAACCCACGCTTTATCACACACCTCATTTAATTCATCTGATTCAGGAAAAACTACTGGTAGTTTTTTCACACCCCACATAATACCCTTTTTTGTGGTACTTGTAGTGTCAGAAATGTTCAATGCCTCCTTCATTGCCGTGATCATGTAACGTGTGGCCCTACTGGACATTACGTTTGTCTCCTCACCGTCGACACTGGATTCAGTATCCGTGTCTGGGTCTGTGTCGACCATCTGAGGTAACGGGCGTTTTAGCGCTCCTGACGGTGTCTGAGACGCCTGAACAGGCACTAATTGGTTTGCCGGCTGTCTCATGTCGTCAACAGTTTTTTGCAAAGTGCTGACATTGTCACGTAATTCTTTAAATACGACCATCCAATCAGGTGTCGACTCCCTAGGGGGTGACATCACTAACACAGGCAATTGCTCTGCTTCCACATCATTTTCCTCCTCATACATGTCGACACAATCGTACCGACACCCAGCACACACACAGGGAATGCTCTGATAGAGGACAGGACCCCACGAGCCCTTTGGGGAGACAGAGGGAGAGTTTGCCAGCACACACCAGAGCGCTATATATATATACAGGGATAACCTTATATAAGTGTTTCTCCCTTTATAGCTGCTGTTTTATATTTGCTGCCAATAGTGCCCCCCCTCTCTTGTTTTACCCTGATTCTTGTAGCAGGACTGCAGGGGAGAGTCAGGGAGCCGTCCTTCCAGCGGAGCTGTGAAAGAAAATGGCGCTTGTGTGCTGAGGAGAAAGGCTCCGCCCCCTTCACGGCGGCCTTTTCTCCCGCTTTTTTCTGGAAAACTGGCAGGGGTTAAATGCATCCATATAGCCCAGGAGCTATATGTGATGCATTTCTTTAGCCATATAAGGTTTTTATAGTGTTTTATTGCGTCTCAGGGCGCTCCCCCCCAGCGCCCTGCACCCTCAGTGACCGGAGTGTGAAGTGTGCTGAGAGCAATGGCGCACAGCTGCAGTGCTGTGCGCTACCTTATTTGAAGACAGGAACGTCTTCTGCCGCCGCTTTCTCCGGACCTCTTCGCTCTTCTGGCTCTGTAAGGGGGCCGGCGGCGCGGCTCCGGGACCCATCCAGGCTGAACCTGTGATCGTCCCTCTGGAGCTAATGTCCAGTAGCCAAGAAGCCCAATCCACTCTGCACGCAGGTGAGTTCGCTTCTTCTCCCCTTAGTCCCACGATGCAGTGAGCCTGTTGCCAGCAGGACTCACTGAAAATAAAAAACCTATTTAAACTTTTACTTCTAAGCAGCTCAGGAGAGCCACCTAGCCTGCACCCTTCTCGTTCGGGCACAAAAATCTAACTAACTGAGGCTTGGAGGAGGGTCATAGGGGGAGGAGCCAGTGCACACCAGCTAGTCTAAAGCTTTTACTTTTGTGCCCAGTCTCCTGCGGAGCCGCTATTCCCCATGGTCCTTACGGAAGTCCCAGCATCCACTAGGACGTCAGAGAAATCGGCTTTAAACAACCCTCCACACGCTTATCCGTCGGTTCTTTCAGAGACGTGACGGTAGTTACCGGCAGAGCTGAGGATACCACCAGCCGCACCACCTGCGAATCCACTGGCGAGGGTGTTTCCCAATTTTTACTTAGCTCCGCAGTGAGGGGATAGCGAGCCAGCATCTTCTTGTGAGGTGTGAATTTCTTTCCTGGATTTTCCCAGGACTCCTGACGTATGTCAACTAAATGATCAGAATGAGGTAAAACTTCTTTAACCACTTTGACGTTTAAAGCTGTCCGGTTTCTTAGGGGCAGAATCAGGCTCTGGGTCATCAGTAATTTGAAGAATGAGCCTGATAGCCTCCAACAAGTCAGGAACATCCACCTGTGAAACAGATTCCCCATCAGAAGCGTCAGGATCAGAATCTGTGGGGTCAGTATAAACGCCATCCTCATCAGACGAGGTGTCTGGGACGTTGGTGGATTGTGAGGAAGTAATGGCCCGCTTAGAGGACCCCTTGGTCTTAGGCGGGCAAGGGTTAGACTTCTGAGTAGTCAGTGATTGGTTCAATTGCCGTAACTGAGCAGGCAGTTGATCTGCCCATGGCGGGTTAACTGCGGGGACCATAAGCGGTTGTACCAGCACAGGAGGTCCCATAGGGGGCGTTAGTCTAGTTACCAGCGTATTCAATAATGTGGAGAAAGTAGCCCAAGGCGGGTCATTTTGAACCCCCGTTGCTACGATCCCACTGGGGGGTAAGGAACCCCCAGAACCTGAACTCTCAGCTGCTATATTTTCCTCAAATGTGTCTGCAGCATCACCACCACGCAATGTGGGATCAGCCCAGCACCATTGCCCTTTGTAGCTGACATATCCGAAAGCTCAATGCAGGGCAACCCAGTACAATATCAGCAGCACAATACCTGACAAGAACCCCCTGTGTAGTGCAACAGCACAAACAGGGAATTCAAGAGGTATATGGTGACTAAAAATCACAGAGAAAAATACACACTGAGTATATCTTGTGAAGTACCTATATTAAATGATAAACCGGACACACCTAGCCCCCTCAGGTTATAGAATATAGGGATAGCAATCGGAGTGAGATATACAAAATGGAGGTCACACAGCAGCTATATGCACACACACATAGTCACATTGTAAAATGCAGAAATTATGACATGCAATAAAACTGCACTGGACTAGCAATACAAAGTAGTACTAAATATAGCTATACACTCAATAGATATAACAATGCACAGTAAAGACTGGATGTATATCACAGGGTACTTGTACTATATAACCCTGACTAAATGCACTCTCTTTCTGAAGTATTCTACATGTCTGCTGACAGTGTTAGATAAGTGTCCTGTAAAATGCACAGCGCTGACATGCAGGCGGCTTTACAGAGGAGGATTTGCCCAAACAGTTCCAAGATCAGCTCAGCTTGACCTAATGGCGCCCAAACGCTGACAGGGAGTGAGTGAGTGAGGGAGAGAGATATATGCAGCTCCAGGGCGGGAACATTTACTCTAAATGGCGCCCAGGGGCTGAGGGAGGGGCTCCAGGTCAAAGCCTTATCCCCCTGCTGGACATCACCACCGGGTACTGTGGGCTATATAATAAATGTTTTTTTTTATCAAAACCGACCTGTGCCCTTGCCTGGGTGGTCTAGTGGGGTCCCTGTACTGCCACAGTGTCCACGCCAGCGCGTGCGGGATCGCGATTTCCAGCGGGTCCCGTCTGAGGGACCCACTTACCTCCTCCCTGAGTGCGGCCACGCGATCCTGGAGAGCAGCGGTGGTGTGTGTGACTAACCTGAGAGAAACCAGAGCCTCCGCTGTAGGTACCCGGCAACCAGGGCGTGGGAGTGTACAGTGCCGCTGGGGGAGGTGATGGAGCTGCAGCAGGAGATGTCTGACTGACATCTAACACTTACAGTGCCTCTGCTGCAGCCCTTGAAGTCTTCATTTTTCACTTTAAAAGCTCTTCTCAGGGCTGATGGAGCAGCCCCCCTGTTGTATGCCTGCACTGCATGGCACCAACTACAAAACTGAGCTCCTGTGCATGGATGCAGGGTTATAGAGGAGGCGGTGCTATGCATTCTGGGAACAGCCAAAGCTTTTAGCCTGTTGGTGCCTCAGATCAAGATCCTACTCTACACCCCAATGTCATTCCCTGTGGAGCCCAGTGTACCCGCAGCAGAAAACTGGTTTTTGGCATCAGGCACTAGATAGTATTAATACTATTGGAACACATTATACAGCAATTTAAATGCTCACTGTTACTTCTGTCTAATGTGGAATAGAAGTACGGATTTATTGTGTGAGGAATATTATTCAGGATTAGCCTCCTCAGAATAAAGGCTAATGCCGGAAATACATTACGCACTTATTGGGCCAATCTGCAGAATACCGAATTAGGTCCGTATCGGCATATTGTATGGCTGTGACTGATCAGCAATGTTTGGACGGGCGGGCATAGAAAATCTTCCAACATGCACAACTGATCTACTCATTGGTAAGGCGCATTCGGCAGTGTATGCACTGCTGTGGACGACCGACAGACATTTCCCCTGTTCCTTCACAGGAAAGGAACGTAGATATCGTGGCTATACACTGAAATATCTCACAGCGTAGGACCACGATATCTGATGTGTCAATCTGACACACATTTTATCTGACATCCTAAGCTTGGCGTCTGTAGTGGAGATTGCTAATCAGCTGAAGGAGGAACGTGTGCCGTGCACATAACCTGCATGTTATACAATTGATATAAAATATCAGAATACTCAACGCATTCAAATGAGAGATTTGTAAATACCCCCAAACTTTCACACAAAGCTCTGGGTGTACGAGTTGAATTAAAGTTATTTCAGGTTCTCAGACAAGGACCTTGCTATTTCTAGAAGGGAGTTCTTACCTCAGGCCATTCATACACTTCATTGTGGATCACTGGAACTCTCTATTTGGCTTACATACTTGTTCTGGTTATCCGCTTGATGTACTAGACCAGGGGTGGGCAATTATTTTAGCTGAGGGCCCACTTGACATTTCCTGTCAGTATCCGAGGGCCACATACAAAATAGCAGCTCGCCCCACTTGCCAAAAATATAGGGACGTGGCTTCATGTGGAAGGGGTGTGGGCAAAAAATAATACAGATTCATATTAGGCTGCACAATAGTCTGCATTATTCAAATTGCGCCACACAGCGCCACTTACACACATTACACCAGGTAGAGCCCCTTTTACACACATTACGGCAGGTAGAGAGCCTTTTTACACATTAACATTTTATTTAGGATAATTATTGTGCAGCAAGCAAATTATCCAGTGTGTTATGGCCCCTGGGGAAAGGTGTGACACGGTGACAGAACACGTGGGGGTTACATGGTGACAGAACACGGTGGGGGTGACAGAACACGGGGGGTGTGACAGTGACAGAACACGGTGGGGGTGACAGAACATGGGGGGTGTGACACGGTGACAGAACACGGGGAGGGGGGGGGTGACAGTGACAGAACACGGGTGTGTGACACGGTGACAGAACACGGTGGGGGTGACACGGTGACAGAACACGAGGGGGGGGTGACAGTGACAGAACACGGGGAGGTGACACAACACGGGAGGTGACACAGTGACACAACACGGGGGGTGACACAGTGACACAACACGGGGGGTGACACAGTGACAGAACACGGGGGGGGTGACACAGTGACAGAACACGGGGGGGGGTGACACAGTGACAGAACACGGGGAGGTAACTCAACACGGGAGGTGACACAGTGACAGAACACGGGGGGGGGGGGGGTGACATAGTGACAGAACACGGGAGGTGTGACATAGTGACAGAACACGGGGGGGTGACAGTGACAGAACACGGGGGGGTGACACAGTGACAGAACACGGGGGGGGGGTGACACAGTGACAGAACACGGGGGGGGGGGGGGACAGTGACAGAACATGGGGGTGACATGGTGACAGAACACGGGAGGGGTTGGTACAGCGAGAGCTAAAGTTCTCTCTCCCAAACCTAAAAACAGTCTGACGCCACTGCCCGCACACACAAATATATGCACACTATCTCACACACACACACACACACACACACACACACACACTTTCTTTCACTTTTCCCAGTAACTTACTGATCTGGCTGGCAGTGGCAGGAAGGATGGATCTGTAGCAGTCTGGCTCTTGTCCCGTGTAGCTCCGCCCCCTGAGGTCCGTGTAGCCCCGCCCCCTTCTCGGCTGAACACAGCCGCTGTCACTGGGGACTCTGGAGGAGGCTGCTACAACGCAGCAGGGGAGAGAGGCGCCGCTGGCAGCTTGGAGGTACTGCAGTGCAGAGCAATGACAAGCAGCTCAGCCAGTCGGGCCGCTTGTCATTGCTCGGTGGTGGGAGGCAGTGGGCCGGGCAGGATCGGTTCGCGGGCCGCATCCGGCCCGCGGGCCGTATTTTGCCCACCCCTATACTAGACTGTACAACTATTACTTTGTAATAGTGTAAAAGATAAAATGCAAAGGAAGTTTGAATTCAATATGTACATTGCTGTTGTACAGTAGAGGTTTTAAATCACTCATCAACAAGATCCCCGGCTGCCACTAGATGGCACCCAATGGAGCAATTCAATTGTTGCTCCATTCAGGCACTAATGAAGCCAGCGAGACACATTTCAGCCTCCTGAGGAGCGAGTTGAACTGTGTGTTAACTCCGTAGTTTGAGTACCCTAACCTGTACTTAAGCCTGGTTTAGCCACTTTGTGCGGTTAAACCTGGTACTAGTGGGCATGCGCATCCAACAGGGGCAACAACTGAATATGTTTGGACGCCCACAAAACAACTGGAGCGGCCCCTTAGTCCTTAAACTCACTTCTACGGAAGTGTCAGTTCAGCTAATTATAAATTGAAGTTACAAATGATAGCAACACAGTATAAAAGGAAAAACAAAACAGATTGGTGTTTTTATTGGACATTTAGACAATACCTGGAACACAAGCCCTATAAGCACAATGTTCTGCTTAGCAGAAAACATATCAGTCCAAGGGGCAGATTTAACAACGAGTGATATTCTTGTTATCATTAATTTACGAATGATAAATGGTGCTCCAGCCAATCAGCTCCACTGTCATGTGTTTGAAACATGACAGGAGCTGAATGTCTGGAGCACCATTTATCATTCGTAATGAGTGATAACAAGAAATAATACTAGTTGCTAAATCTGCCCCCAAGTCCATTTTTCATACATGGTCCTCTGACTTGGTGATGACCGCAGGTGGGAATTATTTGTGCTTTTTGGATTTCTTGTCCTGCTGTTTCTTGTCATCCACAGCACAGTCCTGGACAGGGAGCCATTTTAGAGGATGACGGCGATACATTGGCCATGGAGGAAGAGTTAACTGTAATAAACAAAGGAAAGATGATGTATTGTGGTCAATGTTTCTTTAGCTAGGTCATCTTGTGTAAACCTACAGCATAAAAAGCTATGATCGGATATGTTTTTATATTAAAAAGTTGGGGATATAAGCCAGACAACAAAACAAAAAATGAACTAGAGCAAAAACTTGAAATCTAGGCCAGGATATTACACTGAGTCTGTATGCAGAAGTATCTGCATTCTAAGGGGAAAATTCAATTGTTTATGCGTGCCCAATCTTCCGTCTCAAGTAACGCGAGATCAGGGGCTGCTATTCAATTGTTTTATTAATGCACCGATTGCGCCCTGCAGTACTGTGTTTAGCCATGTAAAATGTCGAAACCTGACTAAAGTGATGGATGCGACGCAAAATGTGCCGTTTGGGTGCCCAAACGGGTCACTTTTCGCACATTTATCGCCAGCTCAGGGGGGCTTAGAGCAAAAATGCCAGCGCTGGCAGCTGTTCTCGCCCAAGCAACTGAATTGCTCCATCAGGCACTCAGCAATGACAGCCGCCGGCACAAACAACTGAAATCCCCCCTAAGAGTTAAACTGTAAGAAAATATCATACCAAGCAAGACACCGCAAACCCTGCGATCACTATGTACACCGTCCAGCCAAACTGTTCAATGACGAAACCGTAGATAAAGCCGACCACCTGCAAGAGACAAGTTTACATTTAATCAAGCCCTTCAACCATGACCTTTCATGTTCATCTAACCGTTACTAAACTACACATCTGAACATGTACCAGATATCAGCCTTGGGATAATACATTACTCCATTCAATGGATTTTAAAATGTTTCTGGTCATAAAAATTAGTGTTTCGTTTAGCGTTACGTTTAAACACAAATTTAAAAAGTGAACCTGGCAGCAAGCAATGAGATGCCTAATATTACATGACACTGTACATTAAAAGTACCATTTGGGTACATTTATATAAAATATAACCATGCAGTCCAAATTCCATCAAAAAATACAGCACCATGTCTGTAAATGTGCGACAGGCGATAGTCTTACACCGTTATAGGGGTGCTTATTTCTGCCATAGGAGCCCCATAAACCTGCATCTTTTCCAAAACCGAGTCACTGAGAGACATGCAGTTAAAAGCAGACTACTGTTTCTGGTCCGAACAAACAAGGCTGGTAACTAAGAACATGGGATTTATTTAGACTATATATATTATATACTGATTACAATGAAACCAACATTAAAAGACCCACATGAATTTAAATGAAAGGAGGATACAAGGGAGATCTTGGACCAAAATCAGACTGAATATGGTACCTCATTCAGGTTGGATCGCATATTACGATCCAACCGGAATTTCTGCGTTCACCCGGTGGGTGCATGCGAAGGGCCGGTAAATGCGAATGCCTCTGCCTGATTGATAGAGGCGGTGGCGGGGCGGGAGAGGGACAACAATCCTCCATTTCCAAGGCAGAGACTGAGCGATGCATGGGCGTTTGCGCGGGCGGTATTGGGGCGGCTGCGTTGTGTCACACGCAGCCACTCTGATCAAAAAGATGACGGCGGTCCTCCTGCCGTCGCAGCCAGGCTGTGCCAGCAGGAAGCTTCCTTAATTTTTGCGACCGCGCACTAATTGCAGCGCAATCGCAATTAGTGCGGGTCGCAGTTGGGGAGGGGAGGTGTGTGTGGGGGGGGTCAGCGATTAGCATGCTGGGCGGCCGTGCCCTGCGATAGGGGCCCCCCAGCATGCAAGGCAAAGGATTGCAAATTCTGCTAAAAAGCAGAATTTGCAATCCTTATGGAATAGGGTACATAGTGAAAAGTTCCTTCTGTACGAGTAGCACGGAACATTTGTATGAAGTAATTTCTTGGCAGATACAGGTGATCGTGTTGGATACGTTACTGGGTTTGCTGGCACTCTGTCTAACATTTGATGGGCTTGTTTTAAACCCATCCCCTTCTGGAGAGATACCATATTGCCTAATCCTAGATACTGTATAACATTAACATGGCAAATTATCCTCTATCATGGGTATTGAAAATGCGGCCCACCAGCTGCCAGAAAACTACAAATCCCAGCATGTCCTGCCACAGTGTTAGCATACCCTAATAGCAAAACGGTGGCAGGACATGCTGTGATGTGTAGTTCCACAGCAGCTGGAGGGCCAAATGTTGAAAATCCATGCCCATACTCTTTACTTCCACAATCTACTTGGCATATATCAGAGATTTACACATGAAGACAGAGAAACATTGCCAATTAGGGTAGTACCTGTGATTTATATATTCAACAGCACTCCTATCACTTTTCTAGCAGTAGTAAAAACTTTGAGACAAACTGAATTCCCCCCTATGTGCACTGTACTTGCTGCTGTTCTATACTATAATAATCCTGTGCAATAACGTGACACCTGGTTCCTTACCCAACTCCACTATTTTCTGTACACCTCTGCCTCCCCTACACACACACACCTGCCCTTTCATCATGTTTTTTGATTGCTTTTAAAGAAAAATAAGGAAAAGCACTGAACGCTGTACGACGATGCTTCGTTTGGTCAGGTTTTTGTTTGTTTTTTTAAAATTGGTCCCATGTAGAATTGTAGCGGTGATTGCCATCTAGCCACTTTGTTAGGAACACAATAGTTCCAAATCAATAACACAAGAAAAAATTACTTCACTTAACATTTATGTAAAATTGCTAACATGTCCCAGTGTTATTTTCCATATGTTATAACAGATGATAAAAGTTGCTTTATGTTCAGGTTGAATTCAATGCATCTCAGATTTAGGGGGCCATTCAGTTGTTTAATGGGCACCCATAATTGCATCTTCTGAATCACTTTAGACAGAGTGGTATGCAATTGTTTGGGCGTTCAATGTTTTATTGCGCTGATCGTGCCCAGAATTGTCAGGTTTAGCCATGCTGCCCGTAACGCAGAAATGTTGTCACTTTTCTGCTCGCAGCTTCCCGAGCTGGCAGCATGTGCACCCAAATGGCAGCACAATTAAACTGCTGCCTACGGGCGACCTCTAGTGACAGGCATCCAAATATCAATTGAATCGCCCCCATTATCTTAATCCTTTAGAGAATCCATATGGTGAATGTTTACAAATGTTGTCCTTGACAAACAAACTTAACGCAGACCACAAAATGGGTGACCAGACAATCAAAATACAACATAACATGAATGATTAGTTCTCCTAAATGTGTATTGTTAACAAAACGTGACGTGCGGTGAGGCAGAGCCTATCCTGTCATACGAGTACACCAGAGTTTTGACTAAAGTATATGAAAAATACAAAGAATATATTACAAATATCTTCTAGTATTCTAATCATTTTTATAGTCAAAACTCTGGAGTAAAAAGTCTATGGCGCCTGCCCTGTCCGCACATCTCTGATCAAAGCTCACCAAATTTCCAGTAGTTAACACTGCTGCACCTGTGTATAATGCCCATATGAACCCTCTGGCTCATATATTGTGTGTAAATATGGCTCTGGTACTAGCCAGTGCCTCCTCAGGCATTTACCTCCCCACACGTCCCTGGTATAGATCAGTTATCAGTGTGAGCGACCAGAACACCAATAGACCCATGTGAGTGGCGGTCTTTAAAAGTGATTTTTCCAAACTGAATACTTCATATTCAAAGAACATATAAAGTAGGATAAAATGGATTTACTTACTGCAGAAAATAGTATTATTCCTTGAAAGATCTGTTCCGCAAGTTTCTGACCTTTGTAATCCTACAAGATACAAAAAAGGGCAACAACCAAATTACTTTGTGAGTGATATGCACAACTTGATATGATGGAATAAGACCTAGAGTTATCAAGCCTTGGAGAGTGATACATTACACTGTGGTAAAGTACCAACCAATCAGCTCCTGTCACTTTTCAAACACAGCCTGCAACAAAGCAGTTAGGAGCTGATTGGTTGGTACTTTATCACCGTGCAATTTATCACTCTCCAAGCCTTGATAAGTCCCAAACTGGCTAAATTACTAAAGCTTTATGTCCTGCTCTCTTTATGTACCAAAAAGGTAATGGGTCCCTGTGCTGGGATTCCTGTCAATGTCTGGAACAGGAAAATGGGGCTGCTTTTGGGGATTTGGCATTGCCTGCTTGAGGCAGGTAAAAGAAAATCCCAGATAAGCCGCATCTCGTGCCAGCTTATCAGGGCTAATTGGATAGCCCCTGGCAAGACAATTAGGCGCAGTAATTTACTGAGTCTGATTGGATACCGCCCTATGATGAGCTATTGTATAAGTCTGGACAGAGTCCAGCGATATAAAGTGCAGGAGCAGCTACTGGTGTCATGGAACAACTGCTTCCCACAGGCATATACCGTATATACTTGAGTATAAGTCGACCCGAATATAAGCCGAGGCACCTAATTTTACCACAAAAAACTGGGAAAAATTACTGACTCGAGTATAAGCCTAGGGTGGGAAATGCACGGTGCCAGGGGTTTTCATGCTCAGGGTGTCATGCTCGTTGCCAAGGGTTTCATGCGGTAGGTGTTATGCTTGTTGCCAGGGGGTAATGCTTGTTGCTAGGGTTGTGCCCCCAGTGCCATATATACCACCAATGACAGATATCCCCCCACAGTGCCAGATAAAAACATGCCCCCGTTGCTTTGCCCCCAGTAGTTATGCCCCTTCTTTGCCCCCAGTAGTTGTGCCCCCTCTTTCATTGCCCCCAGTAGTTATGCCCTCTTTCTTTGCCCCCAGTAGTTGTGCCCCCTCTTTCATTGCCCCCAGTAGTTATGACCCCTCTTTCTTTGCCCCCAGTAGTTGTGCCCACTTTCTTTGCCCCCAGTAGTTGTGCCCCCTTTCTTTGCCCCCAGTAGTTGTGCCCCCCTTCTTTGACCCCAGTAGTTGTGCCCCCTTTCTTTGACCCCAGTAGTTGTGCCCCCTTTCTTTGACCCCAGTAGTTGTGCCCCCTTTCTTTGACCCCAGTAGTTGTGCCCCCTTTCTTTGCCCCCAGTAGTTGTGCCCCCTCTTTCTTTGCCCCCTGTTGCTGTGCCCCCGTCGCCGCTTACAAACACACACAAAAACAATACTTACCACTGCCCCGCTCCTGCTTCTTAACCGCTTCTTCTGCTGCTGCACTGCTCCGTCTGTCCGCCCGCTCCGGCGCCCGCTTTCCGGCACCCGATCATCTCTATGGGAGAGACGTCATGACGTCTCTCCCATAGCAACGCCGCACAGACACTAGAGGTCAATAATGACCTCTAGTGTCTGTCCCTGGAGCCGGCTGCAGCGGACGCCCACACAGCCCACGGCGTCTGCTGCAGCCGTTGACTCGAGTATAAGCCGAGGGGGGCTTTTTTCAGCATAGAAAAATGTGCTGAAAAAGTCGGCTTATACTTGAGTATATACGGTACTAAATATTCCTTTTATGTCAGAGGTGTCATACTGTATGAACAACTAGAACATCCATGAATAACTTCCCTATATATTTGAGATTTTAGTTTTGTTTGGAAAAAGTGCAAAAATGGTTCATTTTAGCTTAAAAAAGCATATGTAAAAGCTGAATGTAGTGTAACATAAAATTAAGTGTTTTCTTTAATTCTCTAGAATACACTAAAGAAATGATCACTAAAATCTGATAGGTTGCTATGGTCAACATCTCCACTTTTCTATATCACTGGATTTTCAATGCATGCATGCACAACCAAGTCACTAGCAACATAAGAGCCCTGGATCTTCCTATATTAAAAAGTGTGAGATTCAATTGTGTTCTAGCCTGCAGCCAGTAGATGGTTCCCAATGCAGCGGACCAGTTTGAGCACTCAAACAGGACTTTTCGCTTCATGGGGGTAATTCCAAGTTGATCTCAGCAGGACATTTTTTAGCAGTTGGGCAAAACCATGTGCACTGCAGGGGAGGCAGATATAACATGTGCAGGGAGAGTTAGATTTGGGTGGGTTATTTTGTTTCTGTGCAGGGTAAATACTGGCTGCTTTATTTTTACACTGCAATTTAGATTGCAGATTGAACTCACCACACCCAAATCTATCTCTCTCTGCACATGTTATATCTGTCTCCCCTGCAGTGCACATGGTTTTGCCCAACTGCTAACAAAATTCCTGCGGCGATCAACTCAGAATTACCCCCCATGCCCATTACTTTGGTCTGGTTTAGCTGCTTTACGGGAGCATGCATCGTCAGCGACATAGTGCATACACACTAGGTGATGTGAACGCTATATCGTACGATCCTGGAAATATCGGCCGGATTGTGTGATATATTGTCTAGTGTGTATCCACCTTAAGATCAACCTGTACCAGAATGATGGGAAGAAAAAAAAAAAAAGTGTGGAGAAGGCTTGGACTGGCTCATGATCCGAAGCGTACCACATCAGGTATAGATACGCTTTCCCCTATGGCTCCTGCAATCCACCCTGGACACTCTTCCCAGCTCAACCTCTGTGGCCTGGCCGTGAGTATCCGTCTATATACCCTAACCATCACCCTTATACCCTACTCTTAACACCTAACGTGAATACCTTAACCCTTACTTGTAACACGAATACCCTGACACTAACACCCTAACCCTTAAACCTAACCCCTAACACTAATACCTTCATCCTTGATCCTGATAACACTAATACCCCAACCCTCACCCTTAATCCTAACCCTAATTAAACCCATAACATTGACCCCTGACCCTAATAACCTAACCCTAAAAGGGCAGACTAGATGGGCCAAATGGGTCTTATTTGCCGTCAAATTCTGTCTTTATAGCTGTAAAACACAGTGGAGGCAGTGTGATGGCATGGGCATGCCTAGCTTCCAATAGCACTGGGTCACTAGAATTTGTTACTGATGTGGCAGAAGCAGACGGATACATTCCGAAGTGTATAGGGCTATCCTGTCTGCTTACATTCAGTGAAGTTGATTGCTTGGCGCTTCACATTACAGATGGACAATAACTCACAACATCATGAGAAAGCAACCCAGGAGGTTTTATGGAGCAAAGAAGTGGAATATTTTGCAATGGCCGAGTCAGTCAATTGATCTCAACCCAATTAAGCATGCATTTCACTTGCTGGAGACAACACTAAAGGCAGGAAGACCACACACAAACAACAGATGAAGACATCTGCAGTAAAGGCCTGGTAAAGCACAACAAAGGAGGAAACCCAGCATTTGCAGATGTCCATGGGTTCCAGATTGCAAAGGATTCACTACAAAGTATTAAAAATTAACATTTTATTTACAATTGTTAATCTGTCCAATTACATTTGAGCCCCTGAAAATAGGCTCTATGGGGAGTATTCAATTACGGTCGGAAGTTCTGACGGCAGAAAGACGGCACTCTCCGACGATAATCAGAACTTTACGACACTTCAATATTCAATTGAAGTGCCTTTCTTCCGCCCTGTCAGAAATTCTGACACATCGAAAAACACATGGATGAGCGGAATCCATGTGTTTTCGACACTGCCGCGGTCGAAAAGGGCCCATTTTTTGATCATTAATTTTTGCCCATAAGAGAGGGCGAAAATTAATGGACAGAATGGGAGGGGAAACGGGTGGAAACGGTCCGCTATTGAATAGTAAAGCGACGGATCCTCTCCGTCGAAGAGGATCAGACTTTTATTAAATATACCCCTATGTATAAAAATGGTGGCAAAACCTAAACGTTTTATACTACATTTTTGTTCAATCGCTTGAATTAAAGCTGAAAGACTGCACTTCAATTGATTGATTTCAAATCCATTGTGGTTGCGTACAGAGCCATAATTATAAAGACTGTGTCAGTGTCTAAATATTTATAGACCTAACTGTGTACCCACCCCTTTAACGATATTGCCCCAACGTATCCCATTTGTGCTCAGTCATAGGAAGATAATAGGAAAATCTATTTCACGCTTACTACAGCTTTCTTTTCCTATACCAGACCATGGCCATTGGCACAAGCAAACCCTAGCAGTTTAGTATGTTGCACAGGCCAGTCAAAATGATAAAAACCAAGAGAGGAGGTCTTTAGGATCACTGTCTGTCATTCACAAGTCTTAAAAATTGGGGCTATGTTCTCATCCCTGTGAGTAAGTGCGTTTATACGCCGCATTTACTGTACCACCGGACTCTCAGATTTTTGTTTGCAGCTTCATAGGTCCACTATGGAGGCAAGTTTGGGTGCCATTGATGACATTTTTATGCTGTAGCAACAACAACCCCTAATGGAACAGATCCCTATGGAACATGAATGTGGGTTCGGTATGGGATCTCGGCATCGAGAATGCCGACAGGGGACGGGGTCATTATTTTACAATTCCCCTGGGGTGGCGGCTAGGGCTAAGACTCTGGGGGGTGGCAGCTACGACTAAACCCCCCCCCCCCTCTCCTTCTAGTGCCGAACCCTAACAGTGCTCTCAACACATACTTTCAGTAAGTCCGAGGTCAGTGTTCCAACGCCGGGATTCAGAGTGTCGGTCACATGAACACTGGCATTCCGACTGCTGGGATACTAAACGCATCCCCACTATAACAAGCACTAAAAAAGTATTCATGAATAATGTAGCAATAGCAATCACCAGGTGCAAAATCAAAAGAAATTGTGCATGTGGACTGTCCACCAATTTTTAAAACTGCAATATGTATTTTAGCAGCAGTTTTATAGTAATGCACTGAATCTAACACACAGGCGTCCAGAGTGATTCTCTCCAGCACAAGTGCTCTGTAAAGGTAACAGCAAATCTGACATTCTAAATATTGCTGTCCCAACCCTACTACCTGACATACATATATATCGCACATTTATTACAATATTATAGAAAGCTTTCCAGGAACACTTAGCTGCTAAGCACCGTATGTGTACTGTACTGAGCAATCCTTTCCCGGCTGTATGCTGTGGTGTTACAATTATACTCCGCTGAATAGATCACATTGTTGGTACTACCGTGGCCATACAGCTGGCTACAGAGTGTCAGTTCTGTGCATTTGAGTCTGCAGGTCCAGGAGGTGTTTGTACCTTATGCCTATATCTCAGGAAAGCAAAGAGTGTACATCGCGGTTACTCGTGTTTGCAGGGTGAGACGTGCGCAGTAATCTGCACGGGGTTAAGGGGTCTATTCATGAAGCAGTGAAAAGAGTGGAGGGGATCAGTATGATTTGCAGATGGACAGCATTCCGTGCATAAGAATACCGACAGCCCCCCAACCCTCCTCTGGCCCCTACCCTAACCCTACCTTGTGGGTGCCTAACCCTCTCCACTTCATGCCTGACCTTAACCTCTACTTCTATGTGCCTTACCCTAACCCCCCTTCTTCTGCCTTAACCTAAACAACCCCTCCCCCATCCTTCACCAGCTCGGTAGGACGCCAACGCATCCCACTGTCCAGACAACCGAGATGCCGGCTGTCAGTAATGTGACGCAGGTATCCCAAGTGGCGTCGGTATCTTATCGCTGGCATTGCCTCCTACTTCGGGATCCCTGCGTCAGTGTATCAACCGCCGGGATCCTGTCTGTCGGAAGCTAACTGCTTCCTGAGTGGAGAAGTTGCCCATGGCAACCAAACAGCTGTTCTGTATCATTTTGTAGTATGCAAATTATAACTTCCTTTAATTCTGATTGGCTGTCACGGGCAACTTCTCCACTGCTTCATGAATAGACCCCTAAGCATCAGTAATGTTGATTTTTAAATGTCTAACATTTCTTCAATTTTTTTCAAATTCAATAAATGTGTATTACACCAAAGTCACACTCAATGAGTATATCTGCAATACAGCCATACTACTGTAGCTAGTCTATTCATGGTTTATTGCATATATGCGCGAACACCATATCTCTCTGCTCAACACCACCAATCCTATACACCTCTATGTGTACAGAGCACAGCTGTGATGTAGTTACGTGTAAGATACAAACACTGATCACTGCAGGATACGAGCAGATGACAGAGGGGACAGCCACTGTGCACACAGATGCGATAAATGACTGCCCATTGCCACAGACAGCTCTGCGGACTCTCCCCATGCATGGTGCAGCAGCAGGACACACATGAGCCGGCCCCGGAGAACCCCTCACTACACGCCGCGCTGCGGGTGGCCTGTGCCGGCCACTGTCTCACCATTTGGGTGGGGATGGAGGCGAATATATCCAACATGGTGGCAGCTGAGCGGATCTCTCCTACACACCAGCAGCGGATCGCAGTCCGGAAGCGCTAGAGATGCCTGAGTAGCAGCAGCGTCACCCCAACGGAGGACCCCTATAGCTGCCCTAACCGCGCCTGACTGCTCCAGGTCATTGCGTGAACTACTCCGTGCAGTTCTTAGCCACAGCTTAATGGCACAGCTCTATCGCAATGGACTACACAAACCTATCGCTGACAAACCACACTTTTAAGGACAGGTGTCTACAGTGCGGAGAAGACGGGAGGGGGCTTCGGGTCCGCCATGTCTCTTCAGGGCAAAGCACACACTTGAAATGATGAAGGTGCGCCAGACAAATTGATGACATGAACCAAGACATCTTAATCATTCTGTAAAATTCGTTAATTATAAGACATCGCACTTCAGTCCATAGTTTGGGACGAGGCTGCCCTATCAAAGATGGAGGCAGGAGCTTCAGTCATGTGACACGCGTGTTTCTCCCTGATCATGTGGCCTGGAGTTAGTCACGTGGAGGCGGGGCCGCCTTGTGGCTTAGTCCTGATGTTGAGTTGGCAATTTGGTTTCATCATATAGCTCGTTCTGTGCTGGGAGCTGGGACTTTGAGCTGCTTGCCCTGGCAGTGTCCTGTATATACAGTATGTATGTATGTATGTATGTATGTATGGATGGGTATATGTAGCTTTGTGTATATCAGTGGTGTCTATTTTACATATCTGGTTCTTATGCATTATTATTACATGTTTCTTCACATAGTGTGTGTAGTGCTCGGCTAATAAGTTAAAATTAGGAGGTTGTATTACACAAGTGCTCACTAATGTTTTTATTGTACTCATTTCTCTGCCTATGTTTAGAATATATATTTAATTTACACTATTTTGGGTGAGGTTCCATATTTATGTATAAGTGAATACGAGGCTGAAGTTAGCTTCTTATTCGGCCAGCTTCTTATTCACTTCTTATTCAAGCTCCAGCTTCTTATTCACTTCTTATTCGAACTCCAGCTTCTTATTCAGATCATTCAGTTTCGCAAGGGTTAATGAGTCTTCTGTCACAAATTTGACACCTGAAATCAACAGAGTAGGGTCCCTTGCATGTGACCCACTTGTATTTTGCCTGGCCCAACACTGTTTTGGGCATGAAATACACTGGCAAAGTGGGCACACACACCATATTTTGCCATTTTGAATAAGTAGCTGTAGTTTAGCAAGGGTTAACTAGTCTTGGGCCACAAATTTGACCCCCAAAAACAACAGAGGGTGGTCACTTACATATGACGCAGTTGTATTTTGCTTGGCCCAACGCTGTTTTGGGCATGAAATACACTGGCAAAATGGGCACACACACCATATTTTGCCATTTTGAATAAGTAGCTGTAGTTTAGCAAGGGTTAACTAGTCTTGGGCCACAAATTTGACCCCCAAAAACAACAGAGGGTGGTCACTTACATATGACGCAGTTGTATTTTGCCTGGCCCAACGCTGTTTTGGGCATGAAATACACTGGCAAAGTGGGCACACACACCATATTTTACCATTTTGAATAAGTAGCTGTAGTTTTGCAAGGGTTAACCAGTCTTGGGCCACAAATCTGACACCTGAAATCAACAGAGGGTGGTCACTTACATATGACGCAGTTGTATTTTGCTTGGCCCAACGCTGTTTTGGGCATGAAATACAGTACACTGGCAAAGTGGGCACACACACCATATCTTACCATTTTGAATAAGTAGCTGTAGTTTTGCAAGGGTTAACCAGTCTTGGGCCACACATTTGACCCGCAAAAACAACAGAGGGTGGTCACTTGCATGTGACCCACTTGTATTTTTCCTGGCTCAACGCTGTTTTGGGCATGAAATACACTGGCAAAGTGGGCACACACACCATGATTTGCTATTTTGAATAAGTAGCTGTAGTTTTGCAAGGGTTAACCAGTCTTGGGCCACACATTTGACCCGCAAAAACAACAGAGGGTGGTCACTTGCATGTGACCCACTTGTATTTTTCCTGGCTCAACGCTGTTTTGGGCATGAAATACACTGGCAAAGTGGGCACACACACCATGATTTGCTATTTTGAATAAGTAGCTGTAGTTTTGCAAGGGTTAACCAGTCTTGGGCCACAAATTTGACAACTGAAATCAACAGAGGGTGGTCACTTACATATGACCCACTTGTATTTTGCTTGGCCCAACGCTGTTTTGGGCATGAAATACACTGGCAAAGTGGGCACAGACACCATTTTATAAATTGCCATTTTGAATAAGTAGCTGTAGTTTTGCAAGGGTTAACTAGTCTTGGGCCACAAATTTGACCCCTGAAATCAACAAAGGGTGGTCACTTACATATGACCCACTTGTATTTTGCTTGGCCCAACGCTGTTTTGGGCATACAATACACTGGCAAAGTGGGCACACACACCATATTTTGCCATTTTGAATAAGCAGCTGTAGTTTTGCAAGGGTTAACTAGTCTTGGGCCACAAATTTGACCCCTGAAATCAGCAGAGGGTGGTCACTTACATATGACCCACTTGTATTTTGTTTGGCCCAACGCTGTTTCGGGCATGAAATACACTGGCAAAGTGGGCACACACACCATATTTTACCATTTTGAATAAGTAGCTGTAGTTTTGCAAGGGTTAACCAGTCTTGGGCCACAAATCTGACACCTGAAATCAACAGAGGGTGGTCATTTACATGTGTCGCAGTTGTATTTTGCCTGGCCCAACGCTGTTTTGAGCATGAAATATACTGGCAAAGTGGGCACACACCATATTTTGCCATTTTGAATAAGTAGCTGTAGTTTAGCAAGGGTTAACTAGTCTTGGGCCACAAATTTGACCCCCAAAAACAACAGAGGGTGGTCACTTACATATGACGCAGTTGTATTTTGCTTGGCCCAACGCTGTTTTGGGCATGAAATACACTGGCAAAGTGGGCACACACACCATATTTTGCCATTTTCAATAAGTAGCTGTAGTTTTGCAAGGGTTAACTAGTCTTGGGCCACAAATTTGACACCTGAAATCAACAAAGGGTGATCAGTTACATATGACCCACTTGTATTTTGCTTGGCCCAACGCTGTTTTGGGCATGAAATACACTGGCAAAGTGGGCACACACACCATATTTTGCCATTTTGAATAAGTAGCTGTAGTTTAGCAAGGGTTAACTAGTCTTGGGCCACAAATTTGACCCCCAAAAACAACAGAGGGTGGTCACTTACATATGACGCAGTTGTATTTTGCTTGGCCCAACGCTGTTTTGGGCATGAAATACACTGGCAAAGCGGGCACACACACCATATTTTGCCATTTTGAATAAGTAGCTGTAGTTTAGCAAGGGTTAACTAGTCTTGGGCCACAAATTTGACCCCCAAAAACAACAGAGGGTGGTCACTTACATATGACGCAGTTGTATTTTGCCTGGCCCAACGCTGTTTTGGCCACGAAATACACTGGCAAAGTGGGCACACACACCATATTTTACCATTTTGAATAAGTAGCTGTAGTTTTGCAAGGGTTAACCAGTCTTGGGCCACAAATTTGACACCTGAAATCAACAGAGGGTGGTCACTTACATATGACCCACTTGTATTTTGCTTGGCCCAACGCTGTTTTGGGCATGAAATACACTGGCAAAGTGGGCACACACACCATATTTTACCATTTTGAATAAGTAGCTGTAGTTTTGCAAGGATTAACCAGTCTTGGGCCACAAATCTGACACCTGAAATCAACAGAGGGTGGTCACTTACATGTGACGCAGTTGTATTTTGCTTGGCCCAACGCTGTTTTGGGCATGAAATATACTGGCAAAGTGGGCACACACACCATATTTTGCCATTTTGAATAAGTAGCTGTAGTTTAGCAAGGGTTAACTAGTCTTGGGCCACAAATTTGACCCCCAAAAACAACAGAGGGTGGTCACTTACATATGACGCAGTTGTATTTTGCCTGGCCCAACGCTGTTTTGGCCACGAAATACACTGGCAAAGTGGGCACACACACCATATTTTACCATTTTTAATAAGTAGCTGTAGTTTTGCAAGGGTTAACCAGTCTTGGGCCACAAATTTGACACCTGAAATCAACAGAGGGTGGTCACTTACATATGACCCACTTGTATTTTGCTTGGCCCAACGCTGTTTTGGGCATGAAATACACTGGCAAAGTGGGCACACACACCATATTTTACCATTTTGAATAAGTAGCTGTAGTTTTGCAAGGATTAACCAGTCTTGGGCCACAAATCTGACACCTGAAATCAACAGAGGGTGGTCACTTACATGTGACGCAGTTGTATTTTGCTTGGCCCAACGCTGTTTTGGGCATGAAATATACTGGCAAAGTGGGCACACACACCATATTTTGCCATTTTGAATAAGTAGCTGTAGTTTAGCAAGGGTTAACTAGTCTTGGGCCACAAATTTGACCCCCAAAAACAACAGAGGGTGGTCACTTACATATGACGCAGTTGTATTTTGCTTGGCCCAACGCTGTTTTGGGCATGAAATACACTGGCAAAGTGGGCACACACACCATATTTTACCATTTTGAATAAGTAGCTGTAGTTTTTCAAGGGTTAACCAGTCTTGGGCCACAAATCTGACACCTGAAATCAACAGAGGGTGGTCACTTACATATGACGCAGTTGTATTTTGCTTGGCCCAACGCTGTTTTGGGCATGAAATACACTGGCAAAGTGGGCACACACACCATATTTTGCCATTTTGAATAAGTAGCTGTAGTTTAGCAAGGGTTAACTAGTCTTGGGCCACAAATTTGACCCCCAAAAACAACAGAGGGTGGTCACTTACATATGACGCAGTTGTATTTTGCCTGGCCCAACGCTGTTTTGGGCATGAAATACACTGGCAAAGTGGGCACACACACCATATTTTACCAGTTTGAATAAGTAGCTGTAGTTTTGCAAGGGTTAACCAGTCTTGGGCCACAAATCTGACACCTGAAATCAACAGAGGGTGGTCACTTACATATGACGCAGTTGTATTTTGCTTGGCCCAACGCTGTTTTGGGCATGAAATACAGTACACTGGCAAAGTGGGCACACACACCATATTTTACCATTTTGAATAAGTAGCTGTAGTTTTGCAAGGGTTAACCAGTCTTGGGCCACACATTTGCCCCGCAAAAACAACAGAGGGTGGTCACTTGCATGTGATCCACTTGTATTTTTCCTGGCTCAACGCTGTTTTGGGCATGAAATACACTGGCAAAATGGGCACACACACCATGATTTGCTATTTTGAATAAGTAGCTGTAGTTTTGCAAGGGTTAACCAGTCTTGGGCCACAAATTTGACAACTGAAATCAACAGAGGGTGGTCACTTACATATGACCCACTTGTATTTTGCTTGGCCCAACGCTGTTTTGGGCATGAAATACACTGGCAAAGTGGGCACAGACACCATTTTATAAATTGCCATTTTGAATAAGTAGCTGTAGTTTTGCAAGGGTTAACTAGTCTTGGGCCACAAATTTTACCCCTGAAATCAACAGAGGGTGGTCACTTACATATGACCCACTTGTATTTTGCTTGGCCCAACGCTGTTTTGGGCATACAATACACTGGCAAAGTGGGCACACACACCATATTTTGCCATTTTGAATAAGTAGCTGTAGTTTTGCAAAGGTTAACTAGTCTTGGGCCACAAATTTTACCCCTGAAATCAACAGAGAGTGGTCACTTGCATGTGACCCACTTGTATTTTGCCTGGCCCAATGCTGTTTTGGGCATGAAATACACTGGCAAAGTGGGCACACACACCATGTTTTGCCATTTTGAATAAGTAGCTGTAGTTTTGCAAGGGTTAACTAGTCTTGGGCCACAAATTTGACCCCTGAAATCAGCAGAGGGTGGTCACTTACATATCACCCACTTGTATTTTGTTTGGCCCAACGCTGTTTTGGGCATGAAATACACTGGCAAAGTGGGCACACACACCATATTTTGCCATTTTGAATAAGTAGCTGTAGTTTTGCAAGGGTTAACTAGTCTTGGGCCACAAATTTGACACCTGAAATCAATAGAGGGTGGTCACTTACATATCACTCATTTGTATTTTGTTTGGCCCAACGCTGTTTTGGGCATGAAATACACTGGCAAAGTGGGCACACACCATATTTTGCTATTTTGAATAAGTAGCTGTAGTTTTGCAAGGGTTAAATAGTTTTGGGCCACAAATTTTACCCCTGAAATCAACAGAGGGTGGTCACTTACATATCACCCACTTGTATTTTGCTTGACCCAATGCTGTTTTGGGCATGAAATACACTGGCAAAGTGGGCATAAACACCATTTTATAAATTGCTATTTTGAATAAGTAGCTGTGGTTTTGCAAGGGTTAACTAGTCTTGGGCCACAAATTTGACACATGAAATCAGCAGAGGGTGGTCACTTACATATCACCCACTTGTATTTTGTTTGGCCCAACGCTGTTTTGGGCATGAAATACACTGGCAAAGTGGGCACACACACCATATTTTGCCATTTTGAATAAGTAGCTGTAGTTTTGCAAGGGTTAACTAGTCTTGGGCCACAAATTTGACCCCTGAAATCAGCAGAGGGTGGTCACTTACATATCACCCACTTGTATTTTGTTTGGCCCAACGCTGTTTTGGGCATGAAATACACTGGCAAAATGGGCACACACATCATATTTTGCCATTTTGAATAAGTAGCTGTAGTTTTGCAAGGGTTAACTAGTCTTGGGCCACAAATTTTACCCCTGAAATCAACAGAGGGTGGTCACTTACATATCACCCACTTGTATTTTGCTTGGCCCAATGCTGTTTTGGGCATGAAATACACTGGCAAAGTGGGCATAAACACCATTTTATAAATTGCTATTTTGAATAAGTAGCTGTAGTTTTGCAAGGGTTAACTAGTCTTGGGCCACAAATTTGACACCTGAAATCAACAGAGAGTGGTCACTTGCATGTGACCCACTTGTATTTTGCCTGGCCCAATGCTGTTTTGGGCATGAAATACACTGGCAAAGTGGGCACACACACCATATTTTGCCATTTTGAATAAGTAGCTGTAGTTTTGCAAGGGTTAACTAGTCTTGGGCCACAAATTTGACCCCTGAAATCAGCAGAGGGTGGTCACTTACATATCACCCACTTGTATTTTGTTTGGCCCAACGCTGTTTTGGGCATGAAATACACTGGCAAAGTGGGCATAAACACCATTTTATAAATTGCTATTTTGAATAAGTAGCTGTGGTTTTGCAAGGGTTAACTAGTCTTGGGCCACAAATTTGACACATGAAATCAGCAGAGGGTGGTCACTTACATATCACCCACTTGTATTTTGTTTGGCCCAACGCTGTTTTGGGCATGAAATACACTGGCAAAGTGGGCACACACAGCATATTTTGCCATTTTGAATAAGTAGCTGTAGTTTTGCAAGGGTTAACTAGTCTTGGGCCACAAATTTGACCCCTGAAATCAGCAGAGGGTGGTCACTTACATATCACCCACTTGTATTTTGTTTGGCCCAACGCTGTTTTGGGCATGAAATACACTGGCAAAATGGGCACACACACCATATTTTGCCATTTTGAATAAGTAGCTGTAGTTTTGCAAGGGTTAACTAGTCTTGGGCCACAAATTTTACCCCTGAAATCAACAGAGGGTGGTCACTTACATATCACCCACTTGTATTTTGCTTGGCCCAATGCTGTTTTGGGCATGAAATACACTGGCAAAGTGGGCATAAACACCATTTTATAAATTGCTATTTTGAATAAGTAGCTGTAGTTTTGCAAGGGTTAACTAGTCTTGGGCCACAAATTTGACACCTGAAATCAACAGAGAGTGGTCACTTGCATGTGACCCACTTGTATTTTGCCTGGCCCAATGCTGTTTTGGGCATGAAATACACTGGCAAAGTGGGCACACACACCATATTTTGCCATTTTGAATAAGTAGCTGTAGTTTTGCAAGGGTTAACTAGTCTTGGGCCACAAATTTGACCCCTGAAATCAGCAGAGGGTGGTCACTTACATATCACCCACTTGTATTTTGTTTGGCCCAACGCTGTTTTGGGCATGAAATACACTGGCAAAGTGGGCACACACACCATATTTTGCCATTTTGAATAAGTAGCTGTAGTTTTGCAAGGGTTAACTAGTCTTGGGCCACAAATTTGACACCTGAAATCAATAGAGGGTGGTCACTTACATATCACTCATTTGTATTTTGTTTGGCCCAACGCTGTTTTGGGCATGAAATACACTGGCAAAGTGGGCACACACCATATTTTGATATTTTGAATAAGTAGCTGTAGTTTTGCAAGGGTTAAATAGTTTTGGGCCACAAATTTTACCCCTGAAATCAACAGAGGGTGGTCACTTACATATCACCCACTTGTATTTTGCTTGACCCAATGCTGTTTTGGGCATGAAATACACTGGCAAAATGGGCACACACACCATATTTTGCCATTTTGAATAAGTAGCTGTAGTTTTGCAAGGGTTAACTAGTCTTGGGCCACAAATTTTACCCCTGAAATCAACAGAGGGTGGTCACTTACATATCACCCACTTGTATTTTGCTTGGCCCAATGCTGTTTTGGGCATGAAATACACTGGCAAAGTGGGCATAAACACCATTTTATAAATTGCTATTTTGAATAAGTAGCTGTAGTTTTGCAAGGGTTAACTAGTCTTGGGCCACAAATTTTACCCCTGAAATCAACAGAGAGTGGTCACTTGCATGTGACCCACTTGTATTTTGCCTGGCCCAATGCTGTTTTGGGCATGAAATACACTGGCAAAGTGGGCACACACACCATATTTTGCCATTTTGAATAAGTAGCTGTAGTTTTGCAAGGGTTAACTAGTCTTGGGCCACAAATTTGACCCCTGAAATCAGCAGAGGGTGGTCACTTACATATCACCCACTTGTATTTTGTTTGGCCCAACGCTGTTTTGGGCATGAAATACACTGGCAAAGTGGGCACACACACCATATTTTGCCATTTTGAATAAGTAGCTGTAGTTTTGCAAGGGTTAACTAGTCTTGGGCCACAAATTTGACACCTGAAATCAATAGAGGGTGGTCACTTACATATCACTCATTTGTATTTTGTTTGGCCCAACGCTGTTTTGGGCATGAAATACACTGGCAAAGTGGGCACACACCATATTTTGATATTTTGAATAAGTAGCTGTAGTTTTGCAAGGGTTAAATAGTTTTGGGCCACAAATTTTACCCCTGAAATCAACAGAGGGTGGTCACTTACATATCACCCACTTGTATTTTGTTTGGCCCAACGCTGTTTTGGGCATGAAATACACTGGCAAAGTGGGCACACACACCATATTTTGCCATTTTGAATAAGTAGCTGTAGTTTTGCAAGGGTTAACTAGTCTTGGGCCACAAATTTGACACATGAAATCAGCAGAGGGTGGTCACTTACATATCACCCACTTGTATTTTGTTTGGCCTAACGCTGTTTTGGGCATGAAATACACTGGCAAAGTGGGCACACACAGCATATTTTGCCATTTTGAATAAGTAGCTGTAGTTTTGCAAGGGTTAACTAGTCTTGGGCCACAAATTTGACCCCTGAAATCAGCAGAGGGTGGTCACTTACATATCACCCACTTGTATTTTGTTTGGCCCAACGCTGTTTTGGGCATGAAATACACTGGCAAAATGGGCACACACACCATATTTTGCCATTTTGAATAAGTAGCTGTAGTTTTGCAAGGGTTAACTAGTCTTGGGCCACAAATTTTACCCCTGAAATCAACAGAGGGTGGTCACTTACATATCACCCACTTGTATTTTGCTTGGCCCAATGCTGTTTTGGGCATGAAATACACTGGCAAAGTGGGCATAAACACCATTTTATAAATTGCTATTTTGAATAAGTAGCTGTAGTTTTGCAAGGGTTAACTAGTCTTGGGCCACAAATTTGACACCTGAAATCAACAGAGAGTGGTCACTTGCATGTGACCCACTTGTATTTTGCCTGGCCCAATGCTGTTTTGGGCATGAAATACACTGGCAAAGTGGGCACACACACCATATTTTGCCATTTTGAATAAGTAGCTGTAGTTTTGCAAGGGTTAACTAGTCTTGGGCCACAAATTTGACCCCTGAAATCAGCAGAGGGTGGTCACTTACATATCACCCACTTGTATTTTGTTTGGCCCAACGCTGTTTTGGGCATGAAATACACTGGCAAAGTGGGCATAAACACCATTTTATAAATTGCTATTTTGAATAAGTAGCTGTGGTTTTGCAAGGGTTAACTAGTCTTGGGCCACAAATTTGACACATGAAATCAGCAGAGGGTGGTCACTTACATATCACCCACTTGTATTTTGTTTGGCCCAACGCTGTTTTGGGCATGAAATACACTGGCAAAGTGGGCACACACAGCATATTTTGCCATTTTGAATAAGTAGCTGTAGTTTTGCAAGGGTTAACTAGTCTTGGGCCACAAATTTGACCCCTGAAATCAGCAGAGGGTGGTCACTTACATATCACCCACTTGTATTTTGTTTGGCCCAACGCTGTTTTGGGCATGAAATACACTGGCAAAGTGGGCACACACACCATATTTTACCATTTTGAATAAGTAGCTGTAGTTTTGCAAGGGTTAACTAGTCTTGGGCCACAAATTTGACCCCTGAAATCAGCAGAGGGTGGTCACTTACATATCACCCACTTGTATTTTGTTTGGCCCAACGCTGTTTTGGGCATGAAATACACTGGCAAAATGGGCACACACACCATATTTTGCCATTTTGAATAAGTAGCTGTAGTTTTGCAAGGGTTAACTAGTCTTGGGCCACAAATTTTACCCCTGAAATCAACAGAGGGTGGTCACTTACATATCACCCACTTGTATTTTGCTTGGCCCAATGCTGTTTTGGGCATGAAATACACTGGCAAAGTGGGCATAAACACCATTTTATAAATTGCTATTTTGAATAAGTAGCTGTAGTTTTGCAAGGGTTAACTAGTCTTGGGCCACAAATTTGACACCTGGAATCTGGAGCCTATCAATACAGTCTTTGCGCATAAAGCTTTTCTTAAATTCTGCAATGTAGTCTCTGCGGGCCTAGGGGGTAATTCAGACTGCATCACTGCAGCAGCAGCGATCGCCGTCTGAATTACTTTGTGGAGTGCGCAATCCGGGAGCCCAGTGAGATTCTATCAGCATCTCAGGGCTTCGATCGCCTCTGCCTGATTGACAGGCAGAGGCGGTCATGTGGTGGGAAGGGGCATGCCACCGGCTTTAGAACCACGGTCCGGACAACGGAGGCCTGTCTGGACCGTTGGGGGGTGGCCCGAGGCAGCTGCGTGGTGTTACACACAGACTCTGCGACCCGGGATGTGGCGAGTAGCGGACTGCCAGCGTGCAGGAGCTTCGTTTGCAGGGAGTTACTCATCAGGTACAAAATCATCGACACCGTGCAATGGTTTTGTACCTGTGCGAGGGGGATGGGGGGGGCTAGGGCCAGTCATGCAGGGCGGACCAGCCCTGTGCTGGGCATCCACCCGCATGTCAGAGTACATGATTGTAGATGTGCTACATTTAGCACATCTGTGATTAGATCTTGTCTGGGGACTGTTTCCTCAGACATTCAGTGAATGATGCTGCCCTGTGGCAAATTCGCGCATGCACCTACGCAGTGGCGGAACAAGACCATGGTGGGCCGAGGTGCAACAAAATGCGTTGCCCCAGCCCGCCCAAGATCCAAAACGTGTGTCAAAAAATAGGGCATGGTCTCATTGAAAAGGGGTGTGGGCACACAATAGTACCACCAATTCAAATTATGCCACACAGTAGTGCAACCTCATTACATTACACTGATTTACATTACATTACACTGAACAGTAGTACTCCTTATATACATTACGCTACACAGTACTGCTCCTGAAACACGTTATGCCACACAGTATTGCTTCTTATACGCATTACGCCACATAGTAGAGCTCCTTCTACACGTTACGCCACACAGTAGTGCTCCTGAAACACGTTATGCCACACAGTACTGCTTCTTATACGCATTACGCCACATAGTAGAGCTCCTTCTACACGTTACGCCACACAGTAGTTCTTATACACATTACAACACACAGTAGTGCCTCTTATACATGTTACGCCACACAGTAGTATCTTAATATACGTTATACCACACAGTAGTATCTTAATATACGTTATACCACACAGTAGTGCTCCTGATACACGTTACTCCACCCAGTACTGTTCCTTATACATGTTACGCAACACAGTAGAGCTCCTTATACACGTTACAACACACTGTAATGGTCCTTATACACTTTACGCCACACAATAGTGCTCCTTATACACGTTACGCCACACAGTGGTGCTTCTTATAGACGTTACACCACACAGTAATACCCCTTATACAGGTTAAGCCACACAGTAGAGCTCCTTATACACATTACGCCACACAGTAGTGCTTCTTTTACACATAACGCCAATATAGTAGGCACTACGGTAAAGTTTTAGGGTTAGGCTGCTGGGGGGGAGGGGTGAGGCACTGGGGTGGTGGCTAGGGTTAGGCTGTGGGGAGGGGTAAAGGTTAAGGTTAGCTACTAGGGAAAGGTTTAGGGATTAGGGATAATGGGGAAAATACTCACCAGAACACTGCTGAGACATCGCCAATGCAATGTGATCCAGAAAAAGGCACTGCTGTCACCGGTATAAAGTACGAAACTGCTATATCACAAGGGACTGTTTGTTGACAGTTCTTTATGTCGACATAATGAATATCAATATGATAACTGTCGGCCAATTGTATCCAACTCCCACAAAAACTCAGAAGACTTCTCACTGTATAAAAATGGGACAATTCCTTTGTACAAGGATACACAAGGCCCATGGAGACAGATGTCCACACTAAGCATCATGCAGCCAGCAGCAGCACATGCACCCTGGGTGACAACACATGACCCTGTGCCTGGCTGCCTTAGTGGGGTCACTCTATGCTGTGCTGTATGTTATATGTCACTGCACAGTCACCATTACTATTTGCAGAGAGACCACCACCTCCCAATCTCCGCCCCCTCAATGTAGGCTCCGCCTCTTCGAGGTCCGCGATTCTGAGTTTGCAGGATGAAATGTACAATTAGAAAAATGTATAATAAAATAAAAATAAATAAACACACAGCTGCCTTACCGCCTTTACAAGGAATGCTGCTGCACTAACTCTACAGTTTAGCCGCATGGTCACGTGATGCTCCGGCTCCGGTAGCAAAAAGAAACAGCTGGGCTGCCCGTGAATGAGAGGGGAAGATGGCCCCTTCTCCTTCTCCAGACTCCTCCACTGCATCCTCCTCCCCCTCTGGCCAGACTGCAGCTCTGCCTCATTCTGTTAAGGGGAAGCGGCGGCTTGCAGCGCGCCGGCAGGTGGCATGTAATGAGTCAGTCTCACTCATTGTAGTGCCTCCGGCTGTGGGCCCCTTCATCGTGGAGGGGCCCTGCCGGTTGCACCGCTGCAAGTTCCACCCCTGAACCTACGATAATAGCCCACCAGACCAAAGAATATCCTGAGTTGCGACATACATTTTAGCTTAGGCCATGTGAAGACTGCTTCCACCTTGCCAGGTTGAGGTTTAACTTACCCTTGGCATACAATATACCCCAGATACTTTGCCTCCACAGATATGATGGCACACTTCTCCAGGTTAGCTGTGAACCCTTGTGCCTGTAGAGACTGTAACACTGCATCCACCTTTGGAAGGTGCGACTGGAACAAACCCACTGTGGTAGAGAAGGCTGTTGTTGCTTTGGCAGCTTCCATCAGAGGAATTTGCCAGTACCCCTTCAGTAAATCTAGCGTAGTTAGATACAGGCTTATTGCTAAGTTCATAAACCCGGGGCATAGGATAGGAATCAAACCGAGGAACTTTATTTAACTTTCTGAAGTCATTACAGAATCTCAAAGCTCCAAAAAGCTTGGGCTCTAAAAAAAAATGGGATTATTCCATTCACTGTTTGACTACTCTGTGACCCCCAAGCGCCGCATCACTTCCAGTTCCCGTTTTACTGCTGCCTGTTGGGCCTCAGATATACAATATTGCCTTTGTTTTATCACCCCCCTGGGTGGAGTAACATTGTCATGCTGTATGATTTGAGTTTTCCCCAGGAGGGCAGAGAACACAACCTGGTACTGTGCTACTAAGTTTACCACTTCTTGTTTCTGGCTAGGACTCAGTTACTTCAGTAGGCACCTGACATTCTGGGGTTTTCATGGCCACTAAAGAGGGATGACTGGCACTTTCCAAGGCTTCAACAAATTCACATGGTAGACTTTTACCTCTTTCCTTCTACCTTCCTGCCGTACCTAGACACAAGTATCAGTACCTTGTTGCCCCTATTGAGAGTCCGGTTGACAGCAGTAACGCCATGACTGCGTTTTTGATCCTGTTGAGCTCTTGCCATATGCTTGGTCAGAAGTGGCGCAATTTGCCTTAGACAGCCATATAATTGGGACACAAACTGAACGATGTTAGGCTCTTGGGACGGGATCAGTACTAAATCCCGCAGGATGGGATCCCGGCGGTCGAAATACTGACGCCGGAATTTCGACCACACAATCCCGACAGGGGTGGCGAGCAGAACGCAGCCCATTGTGGGCTCGCTTTGCTCGCCACGCTGCAGGCACGGTGCTTTGCTATGCTCAGCACACTTTTATATTCTCCCTCTATGGGTGTCGTGGACACCCACGGAGGCAGAATATGTCGGGATTGTGCCGGTCGGGGTTCCGGCGTCAGTATTTCAACCGCCGGGATTCCGTCCGGCGGGATCTTAACCGCATCCCCTTGGGACAATTGCTGCTCCCACCCATCTTTTAATAGATCTAGTATCCCTCTGCGTTGTCTACCATAGAGGAGTTTGAAGGGTCTAAACCCCATACAGTCTCTATATAAAGTCTCTATATAAATAAAGGATAATAATAATAATAATAATAATAATAATAAAAAAAGAGGCTTGGGGTACCTCTCAAACTGCCAACATTAGCTAAGGTAAGAGTAGGTCCTAATCTCGCTTCTCCTGTGACACTGCCCTTTTCATCATCTGCATAAGGGTTCTGTTAAAGCATTCAACCAAGCCGTCTGTCTGCGGGTGGTAAACCGAAATGGTAATTCTATCCACCTTTAACAGGCGACACAGGTATTTCATTAATTTAGACACAAAAGGGGTACCTTAGTCGGTCAGGACCTCTATTGGTATTCCTAGACGGGTATACAGCATCAAGAACTCCTGGACAATAGTGCTAGATTTCATGTTACATAGTGGTATGGCCTCCGGGTACCCGGTGGAGTAGTCCACCGTCACCAATATATACTGATGCCCATGATCCGATTTTTCTACTGGCCCTATCAGATCTATAAAAATTGGCTGAATAGGCATGGAAATTATAGTCAGGAAAACCAAGGTCGCCCTAAATTCTGTCTGGGGTGCATTCTTTTAGTACACTGGGCATTCCTGACAATATTCTTTTACTGCAGCATGAATGCCTGGCCAGGAGAAACATAGCTGGAGAGTTTTCCTCTCCCCTAAATGGCCACCCCATAAATGCATGTGAGCCGCCCTCAGTACCAGCTGCTCGTGTTTTCGGGGAATCAGCAACTGGTCTACCCTTTTACCTTGCAAATAAGTTACAAGGTAAAAAAAAAAATGTTTTTCACATAAAGTAAGGTACACCTTCAGGTGGTAAAGCAGAGTTTACCTTACCATTTACCACTACCACATTTTAAAGAGTATTAGACAAGTTGCCATCGTTATGTTGATCTCGCCTAAAGTCCTGCAAAGACACTCTTTCGCAAATGGGGGACTAATGTGTCTCAATCTCACTGGCAAGAGAGGGGTTTACAGTCATACAACCTTGGCTTCCAGTAGATCTTGGCCCCTGCGACAGCTTAACCTTTGTCTGTCTGCCAATGTCATGCCAGGTAACAAACTCCTGCAACAGTGGGAAGTCCTGGCCCAGGATTAGTGGATAAAGAGGTTTGGAAGCTACTGTGACTACCATTTTTACTGGTCTTACTTTAATCACCACCGGCAGGTGCACTCATGGGCATTCTTCTATGTCACCAAGTATACATAGCATCTTTACCAGAAGCACAACCTGGCCAGACCCGGGAAGAACCAGGTTAGCAGAGATGATAGATAATTCATTGCCAGTATCAACCAAGGCCCAGATATCCCAGCCTTCAATCTGTACCATCAGATGAAATGGTAGTTTCAGCTGGGGAAATAATTCCAGGCGCCATACTGAATACAGGTTGTACTGTTTTCCCTGAGCTGCAATCCACTAGCTCACCCTGCTTTAGGAAGTACCGCTGTGCATGACTGGGCTCTCTGCACTCAAAACATATGACTGGAGACGGGCTGTTTGGTTTAACAATGGGGATCTGGGTATTGGGCTTATGTACTGGCTGTAACCCTTGCTTGGCTTTATTAAAATTTCCCAGGGTCAGGTACCTCTCAATCACCACTGCTAGCTCCTCAATTGTCTGGGGTCAGCCTGCAAAGGCCCAGTGTTTTACACCACGGTCTGATACCCGTATAGCCTGGTCTAGAGCCATCACTTCCACTACCCACTGAGAAGAGTTTTTATCTGTAACCAGGTTTTACTCAGTTTGGCCAATTATGCCAGTTTGACCACTGGAGGCTCAGATGGGTTCAGCTGCAACTCATAATATTCTTGGGCTTTGCTGGGACCCGTCACCCCAATCCTGCTGAGTATAGCTTCCTTCAAGCAAGGATAAGAGCTGACTTCAGACAACTTTAACGCAACATAGACTCTCTATGACTCCCCTGTGCGATAAGGAGCTAATCTAACCCTTGATTTCTGGTATCAAATATGTCGCCCAAGACTAGTTAACCCTTGCAAAACTACAGCTACATATTCAAAATGGTAAATCATAATATGGTGGTTGTGCCTACTTTCCCAGCGTAATTCATTCACAAATCAATGTTGGGCCAAGCAGAATACAAGTGGGTGATATGTAAGTGACCACATTCTGTTGATTGCAGGTCTCACAATTGTGTCCCAAGACTAGTTAACTCTTGCAAAACTATAGCTACTTATTCAAAATGGTAAAATATGGTGTGTGGGCACACTTTGCCAGTGTATTTCATGCCCAAAACAGCGTTGGGCCAAGCAAAATACAAGTGGGTCATATGTAAGTGACTACGCTTTGTTGATTTCAGGTGTCAAATTTGTGGCCCAAGACTAATTAACCCTTGCAAAACTACAACTACTTATTCAAAATGGCAATTTATAAAATGGTGTTTGTGCCCACTTTGCCAGTGTACTTCATGCCCAAAACCGCATTGGGCCAAGCAAAATACAAGTGGGTCATATGTAACTGACCACCCTCTGTTGATTTCAGGTGTCAAATTTGTGGCCCAAGACTGGTTAACCCTTGCAAAACTACAGCTACTTATTCAAAATGGAAAGTATGGTGTGTGTGCCCACTATGCCAGTGTATTTCATGCCCAAAACAGCGTTGGGCCAGGCAAAATACAAGTGGGTCACATGCAAGTGACCACTCTCTGTTGATTTCAGGGGTCAAATTTGTGGCCCAAGACTAATTAACCCTTGCAAAACTACAGCTACTTATTCAAAATGGCAATTTATAAAATGGTGTTTGTGCCCACTTTGCCAGTGTATTTCATGCCCAAAACCGCATTGGGCCAAGCAAAATACAAGTGGGTCATATGTAACTGACCACCCTCTGTTGATTTCAGGTGTCAAATTTGTGGCCCAAGACTGGTTAACCCTTGCAAAACTACAGCTACTTATTCAAAATGGAAAATATGGTGTGTGTGCCCACTATGCCAGTGTATTTCATGCCCAAAACAGCGTTGGGCCAGGCAAAATACAAGTGGGTCACATGCAAGTGACCACTCTCTGTTGATTTCAGGGGTCAAATTTGTGGCCCAAGACTGGTTAACCCTTGCAAAACTACAGCTACTTATTCAAAATGAAAAATAGGGTGTGTGTGCCCGCTTTGCCAGTGTATTTCATGCCCAAAACAGTGTTGGGCCAAACAAAATACAAGTGGGTCATATGTAACTGACCACCCTCTGTTGATTTCAGGTGTCAAATTTGTGGCCCAAGACTGGTTAACCCTTGCAAAACTACAGCTACTTATTCAAAATGGAAAATATGGTGTGTGTGCCCACTATGCCAGTGTATTTCATGCCCAAAACAGCGTTGGGCCAGGCAAAATACAAGTGGGTCACATGCAAGTGACCACTCTCTGTTGATTTCAGGGGTCAAATTTGTGGCCCAAGACTAATTAACCCTTGCAAAACTACAGCTACTTATTCAAAATGGCAATTTATAAAATGGTGTTTGTGCCCACTTTGCCAGTGTATTTCATGCCCAAAACCGCATTGGGCCAAGCAAAATACAAGTGGGTCATATGTAAGTGACCACCCTCTGTTGATTTCAGGTGTCAAATTTGTGGCCCAAGACTGGTTAACCCTTGCAAAACTACAGCTACTTATTCAAAATGGAAAATATGGTGTGTGTGCCCACTATGCCAGTGTATTTCATGCCCAAAACAGCGTTGGGCCAGGCAAAATACAAGTGGGTCACATGCAAGTGACCACTCTCTGTTGATTTCAGGGGTCAAATTTGTGGCCCAAGACTAATTAACCCTTGCAAAACTACAGCTACTTATTCAAAATGGCAATTTATAAAATGGTGTTTGTGCCCACTTTGCCAGTGTATTTCATGCCCAAAACCGCATTGGGCCAAGCAAAATACAAGTGGGTCATATGTAACTGACCACCCTCTGTTGATTTCAGGTGTCAAATTTGTGGCCCAAGACTGGTTAACCCTTGCAAAACTACAGCTACTTATTCAAAATGGAAAATATGGTGTGTGTGCCCACTATGCCAGTGTATTTCATGCCCAAAACAGCGTTGGGCCAGGCAAAATACAAGTGGGTCACATGCAAGTGACCACTCTCTGTTGATTTCAGGGGTCAAATTTGTGGCCCAAGACTGGTTAACCCTTGCAAAACTACAGCTACTTATTCAAAATGGAAAATAGGGTGTGTGTGCCCGCTTTGCCAGTGTATTTCATGCCCAAAACAGTGTTGGGCCAAACAAAATACAAGTGGGTCATATGTAACTGACCACCCTCTGTTGATTTCAGGTGTCAAATTTGTGGCCCAAGACTGGTTAACCCTTGCAAAACTACAGCTACTTATTCAAAATGGAAAATATGGTGTGTGTGCCCACTATGCCAGTGTATTTCATGCCCAAAACAGCGTTGGGCCAGGCAAAATACAAGTGGGTCACATGCAAGTGACCACTCTCTGTTGATTTCAGGGGTCAAATTTGTGGCCCAAGACTAATTAACCCTTGCAAAACTACAGCTACTTATTCAAAATGGCAATTTATAAAATGGTGTTTGTGCCCACTTTGCCAGTGTATTTCATGCCCAAAACCGCATTGGGCCAAGCAAAATACAAGTGGGTCATATGTAAGTGACCACCCTCTGTTGATTTCAGGTGTCAAATTTGTGGCCCAAGACTGGTTAACCCTTGCAAAACTACAGCTACTTATTCAAAATGGAAAATATGGTGTGTGTGCCCACTATGCCAGTGTATTTCATGCCCAAAACAGCGTTGGGCCAGGCAAAATACAAGTGGGTCACATGCAAGTGACCACTCTCTGTTGATTTCAGGGGTCAAATTTGTGGCCCAAGACTAATTAACCCTTGCAAAACTACAGCTACTTATTCAAAATGGCAATTTATAAAATGGTGTTTGTGCCCACTTTGCCAGTGTATTTCATGCCCAAAACCGCATTGGGCCAAGCAAAATACAAGTGGGTCATATGTAACTGACCACCCTCTGTTGATTTCAGGTGTCAAATTTGTGGCCCAAGACTGGTTAACCCTTGCAAAACTACAGCTACTTATTCAAAATGGAAAATATGGTGTGTGTGCCCACTATGCCAGTGTATTTCATGCCCAAAACAGCGTTGGGCCAGGCAAAATACAAGTGGGTCACATGCAAGTGACCACTCTCTGTTGATTTCAGGGGTCAAATTTGTGGCCCAAGACTAGTTAACCCTTGCAAAACTACAGCTACTTATTCAAAATGGAAAATAGGGTGTGTGTGCCCGCTTTGCCAGTGTATTTCATGCCCAAAACAGCATTAGGCCAAGCAAAATACAAGTGGGTCATATGTAACTGACCACCCTCTGTTGATTTCAGGTGTCAAATTTGTGGCCCAAGACTGGTTAACCCTTGCAAAACTACAGCTACTTATTCAAAATAGAAAATATGGTGTGTGTGCCCACTTTGCCAGTGTATTTCATGCCCAAAACAGCGTTGGGCCAGGCAAAATACAAGTGGGTCACATGCAAGTGACCACTCTCTGTTGATTTCAGGGGTCAAATTTGTGGCCCAAGATTAGTTAACCCTTGCAAAACTACAGCTACTTATTCAAAATAGCAAAACATGGTGTGTGTGCCCACTTTGCCAGTGTATTTCATGCCCAAAACAGCATTGGGCCAGGCAAAATACAAGTGGGTCACATGCAAGTGACCACTCTCTGTTGATTTCAGGGGTCAAATTTGTGGCCCAAGACTAGTTAACCCTTGCAAAACTACAGCTACTTATTCAAAATGGCAATTTATAAAATGGTGTTTGTGCCCACTTTGCCAGTGTATTTCATGCCAAAAACAGCGTTGGGCCAAGCAAAATACAAGTGGGTCATATGTAAGTGACCACCCTCTGTTGATTTCAGGTGTCAAATTTGTGGCCCAAGACTGGTTAACCCTTGCAAAACTACAGCTACTTATTCAAAATAGCAAATCATGGTGTGTGTGCCCACTTTGCCAGTGTATTTCATGCTCAAAACAGCGTTGGGCCAAGCAAAATACAAGTGGGTCATATGTAACTGACCACCCTTTGTTGATTTCAGGTGTCAAATTTGTGGCCCAAGACTAGTTAACCCTTGCAAAACTACAGCTACTTATTGAAAATGGCAAAATATGGTGTGTGTGCCCACTTTGCCAGTGTATTTCATGCCCAAAACAGCGTTGGGCCAAGCAAAATACAAGTGGGTCATATGTAACTGACCACCCTTTGTTGATTTCAGGTGTCAAATTTGTGGCCCAAGACTGGTTAACCCTTGCAAAACTACAGCTACTTATTCAAAATGGAAAATATGGTGTGTGTGCCCGCTTTGCCAGTGTATTTCATGCCCAAAACAGTGTTGGGCCAAACAAAATACAAGTGGGTCATATGTAACTGACCACCCTCTGTTGATTTCAGGTGTCAAATTTGTGGCCCAAGACTGGTTAACCCTTGCAAAACTACAGCTACTTATTCAAAATGGAAAATATGGTGTGTGCCCACTATGCCAGTGTATTTCATGCCCAAAACAGCGTTGGGCCAAGCAAAATACAAGTGGGTCATATGTAAGTGACTACGCTTTGTTGATTTCAGGTGTCAAATTTGTGGCCCAAGACTAATTAACCCTTGCAAAACTACAGCTACTTATTCAAAATGGCAATTTATAAAATGGTGTTTGTGCCCACTTTGCCAGTGTATTTCATGCCCAAAACCGCATTGGGCCAAGCAAAATACAAGTGGGTCATATGTAACTGACCACCCTCTGTTGATTTCAGGTGTCAAATTTGTGGCCCAAGACTGGTTAACCCTTGCAAAACTACAGCTACTTATTCAAAATGGTAAAATATGGTGTGTGCCCACTTTGCCAGTATATTTCATGCTCAAAACAGCGTTGGGCCAGGCAAAATACAACTGCGTCATATGTAAGTGACCACCCTCTGTTGTTTATGGGGGTCAAATTTGTGGCCCAAGACTAGTTAACCCTTGCTAAACTACAGCTACTTATTCAAAATGGCAAAATATGGTGTGTGTGCCCACTTTGCCAGTGTATTTCATGCCCAAAACAGCGTTGGGCCAAGCAAAATACAACTGCGTCACATGTAAGTGACCACCCTCTGTTGATTTCAGCTGTCAGATTTGTGGCCCAAGACTGGTTAACCCTTGCAAAACTACAGCTACTTATTCAAAATGGTAAAATATGGTGTGTGTGCCCACTTTGCCAGTGTATTTCATGCCCAAAACAGCGTTGGGCCAGGCAAAATACAAGTGGGTCACATGCAAGTGACCACTCTCTGTTGATTTCAGGTGTCAAATTTGTGGCCCAAGACTAGTTAACCCTTGCAAAACTACAGCTACTTATTCAAAATGGCAAAATATGGTGTGTGTGCCCACTTTGCCAGTGTATTTCATGCCCAAAACAGTGTTGGGCCAGGCAAAATACAAGTGGGTCACATGCAAGGGACCCTACTCTGTTGATTTCAGGTGTCAAATTTGTGACAGAAGACTTATTAACCCTTGCGAAACTGAATGATCTGAATAAGAAGCTGGAGTTCGAATAAGAAGTGAATAAGAAGCTGGAGCTTGAATAAGAAGTGAATAAGAAGCTGGCCGAATAAGAAGCTAACTTCAGCCTCGTTGAATATATAATCTATGTATCCACTGTACAAATGCAAACAAAGTTCTAATTAATGAGAGCCGGCCCTAACTAATATGATGCCCTAGGCAAGTTTTTGGCTGGTGCTCCCTAACACCGCCGCTAGTTCCACCTCTGACCCTGCACCCCTTTCCCAGCACCATCACCCCTCACTCATAGCAGTCCTCATTTTGGTGCTCCTACCCTCTATATAGTAAATAGGAACAGTGCGCTCATTCGGCGCACAGCCCCAAAAGGGGCGTGTTCTTGCTGGGAAGGGGCATGGCCACACAATAGTACCCCCAATTTAAATTAGGCCACACAGTAGTGCAACTTTATTCACATTATATCACGCGATAGTGTCCCTTATTCACGTTACATCACACAGTAGTACCACTTTACCTTATATACGTTTCTCCTCACAGTATTGTCCCTTAGTCACATTACATCACACTGAATTGATCCTTATTCACATTACACCACACCATATTGCTCTTTATTCTCATTAGACCACACAGTAGTGCCCTTTCTATACATTACTCCACACAATAGAGCACTTTTTACACATAATGCCACACATTAGTAATGTGTTTGTACACACAATACTACACAGTAATGCCCCTTACACATATGACTCACATTATTAATATCCTTATAAACATAATGTGCCTTACACATTATGGCAACCTTTATTAATGCACTTATACACATAATGTCCCTTACACATATGCCGCACATTATTAATGTATTTATACACATGACACATATAATGCCCATCACACATATACCGAACACTATTGCACAAGCAACCCACCCGCACACAGCTGCTAATACTGTGTCCTTCTACACCTTGCATCAATACCCCATGCAGCAGGAGATGCCTTTTCTGCTGAAAAGTAGGGCGCCTTTTTGCCGTAAGTACATCTTATTTGCATTGCTATATGGCTAGGATGCACAAGCAGCTACTGCTGATTAAAATTACTTGCAACATGTCTATATTCTGTGTGTGGCTGTATCTGCATACAAAATGCTATGTTACAGTGATTTCAAGGAATACACTGTAACGTAGCATTTCGTATGCAGATTCGATCACAGTCACATGCAGAATGCCACATATAATTTTAATCAGAAGAAGCTGCTTGTGCCCTAGGCATTTGCCTAGTTTGCCTATGCCTTGTGCCGGCTCTGTAATTAATGAAACTTTTCTCTAGGTCTACTCCCTGTCCCACGTTAGTCCTGAACTCGCTGTATATTGGTTAAGGATGTGCTATTCTATTTTATATGTTCACATTTCAAAAGATCTGGCTAACCTATATATATATATATATATAAGATTTTACTTATCGGTAAATATTTCTCGTAGTCCGTAGTGGATGCTGGGGACTCCGTAAGGACCATGGGGATAGACCGGCTCCGCAGGAGACATGGGCACTTTAAGAAAGAATTTAGGTTTTGGTGTGCTCTGGCTCCTCCCTCTATGCCCCTCCTCCAGACCTTAGAGAAACTGTGCCCAGAAGAGCTGACAGTGCAAGGAAAGGATTTTGGTAATCCAGGGCAAGATTCATACCAGCCACACCAATCACACCGTATAACTTGTGATAAACTTACCCAGTTAACAGTATGAACAACAACAGAGCATCAGGTCAACCCTGATGCAACCATAACATAACCCTTATTGAAGTAATAACTATATACAAGTATTGCAGAAGAATTCTGCACTTGGGACGGGCGCCCAGCATCCACTACGGACTACGAGAAATAGATTTACTGGTAAGTAAAATCTTATTTTCTCTAACGTACTAGTGGATGCTGGGGACTCCGTAAGGACCATGGGGATTATACCAAAGCTTCCAAACGGGCGGGAGAGTGTGGATAACTCTGCAGCACCGATTGAGCAAACACAAGGTCCTCCTCAGCCAGGGTATCAAACTTGTAGAACTTTGCAAAAGTGTTCGAACCTGACCAAGTAGCCGCTCGGCACAGCTGTAATGCCGAGACCCCTCGGGCAGCCGCCCAAGAAGAGCCCACCTTCCTAGTGGAATGGGCCTTAACTGATTTTGGCAGCGGCAATCCAGCCGCAGAATGAGCCTGCTGAATCGTGTTACAGATCCAGCGAGCAATAGTTTGCTTTGAAGCAGGAGCACCAAGCTTGTTGGAAGCATACAGGATAAACAAAGACTCTGTTTTCCTGATCCTAGCCGTTCTGGCTACATAAAGCTTCAAAGCCCTGACCACATCAAGCAACTCGGAATCCTCCAAGTCAGTAGTAGCCACCGGCACCACAATAGGTTGGTTTATATGAAAGGATGAAACCACTTTCGGCAGAAATTGTGGACGGGTCCGCAATTCTGCTCTATCCGCATGGAAAATCAGATAGGGGCTTTTATGTGACAAAGCCGCCAACTCTGACACACGCCTAGCCGAAGCCAAGGCTAATAGCATGACCACCTTCCACGTGAGATATTTCAACTCCACCGTTTTGAGTGGTTCAAACCAGTGGGATTTCAGGAAACTCAACACCACGTTAAGATCCCAAGGTGCCACTGGAGGCACAAAAGGGGGCTGAATATGCAGCACTCCCTTTACAAACGTCTGAACTTCAGGTAGAGAAGTCAACTCCTTTTGAAAGAAAATGGATAGGGCCGAAATCTGGACCTTAATGGAACCCAATTTTAGGCCCAAATTCACTCCTGACTGTAGGAAGTGAAGGAAACGGCCCAGCTGGAATTCCTCCGTAGGGGCATTCCTGGCCTCACACCAAGCAACATATTTTCGCCATATACGGTGATAATGTTGAGCTGTCACATCCTTCCTAGCCTTTATCAGCGTAGGAATGACCTCATCCGGAATGCCTTTCTCTGCTAGGATCCGGCGTTCAACCGCCATGCCGTCAAACGCAGCCGCGGTAAGTCTTGGAACAGACAGGGCCCCTGTTGCAACAAGTCCTGTCTTAGAGGAAGAGGCCACGGGTCCTCTGTGAGCATTTCTTGCAGATCTGGATACCAAGTCCTTCGTGGCCAATCTGGAACAATGAGTATTGTTCTCACTCCTCTTTTTCTTATTATTCTCAGCACCTTGCGTATGAGAGGAAGAGGAGGAAATACATAGACCGACTGGAACACCCACGGTGTCACCAGGGCGTCTACAGCTATCGCCTGAGGGTCTCTTGACCTGGCGCAATACCTCTGTAGTTTTTTGTTGAGGCGGGATGCCATCATGTCCACCTGTGGCAGTTCCCACCGACTGGCAATCTGTGCGAAGACTTCCTGATGAAGTCCCCACTCTCCCGGTTGGAGGTCGTGTCTGCTGAGGAAGTCTGCTTCCCAGTTGTACACTCCCGGGATGAACACTGCTGACAGTGCGCTTATGTGATTTTCCGCCCAGCGAAGAATTCTGGTGGCTTCTGCCATCGCCACCCTGCTCCTTGTGCCGCCTTGTCGGTTTACATGAGCCACTGCGGTGATGTTGTCTGACTGAATCAGAACCGGTTGGTCGCGAAGCAGGGTCTCCGCTTGACGTAGGGCGTTGTATATGGCCCTTAGTTCCAGGATGTTGATGTGAAGGCAAGTCTCCTGACTTGACCACAGACCTTGGAAATTTCTTCCCTGTGTGACTGCTCCCCACCCTCGGAGGCTTGCATCCGTGGTCACCAGGACCCAGTCCTGAATGCCGAATCTGCGCCCCTCGAGAAGGTGAGCACTCTGCAGCCACCACAGGAGAGACACCCTGGCCCTGGGGGATAGGGTGATTAACCGATGCATCTGAAGATGTGATCCGGACCACTTGTCCAGTAAGTCCCATTGAAAGGTCCTCGCATGGAACCTGCCGAAGGGAATGGCCTCGTATGATGCCTCTATCTTTCCCAGGACTCGAGTGCAGTGATGCACTGACACCTGTTTTGGTTTTAATAGGTTCCTGACCAGTGTCATGAGTTCCTGAGCTTTCTCTATCGGGAGATAAACCCTTTTCTGGTCTGTGTCTAGAATCATACCTAGGAAAGGCAGACGAGTCGTAGGAACCAACTGCGACTTTGGAATATTTAGAATCCAGCCGTGTTGCCGTAACACTTCCAGAGAAAGTGCTACGCTGAGCAGCAACTGCTCTCTTGATCTCGCTTTTATGAGGAGATCGTCCAAGTATGGGATAATTGTGACCCCTTGCTTCCTCAGGAGCACCATCATTTCCGCCATTACCTTGGTAAATATTCTCGGAGCCGTGGAGAGACCAAACGGCAACGTCTGAAATTGGTAATGACAATCCTGTACCAAAAATCTGAGGTACGCCTGATGAGGTGGATAAATGGGGACATGAAGGTATGCATCCTTTATGTCCAGAGACACCATAAAACCCCCCCCCTTCCAGGCTTGCGATGACTGCTCTCAGCGATTCCATCTTGAACTTGAACCTTTTCAGGTACATGTTCAGGGATTTTAAATTTAATATGGGTCTGACCGAACCGTCCGGTTTCGGGACTACAAACATGGTTGAATAATAACTCCTTCCTTGTTGAAGGAGGGGAACCTTGACCACCACCTGTTGAAGATACAATTTGTGAATTGCAGTTAACACTATTTCCCTCTCGTGGGGGGAGGCTGGCACGGCCGATTTGGGGTATCGGTGAGGGGGCATCTCCTCGAATTCCAGCTTGTATCCCTGAGACACAATATCTATTGCCCAGGGATCCAACTGGGAGTGAACCCACCTGTGGCTGAAATTTCGAAGACGTGCCCCCACCGGGCCTAGCTCCGCCTTTGGAGCCCCAGCGTCATGCGGTGGATTTTGTGAAAGCCGGGGAGGACTTCTGTTCCTGGGAACTAACTGTGTTGTGCAGCTTCTTTCCTCTGCCCCTGCCTCTGTCAAGAAAGGAAGCCCCTCGGACTTTCTTGTTTTTCTGTGATCGAAAGGACTGCATTTGATAATACGGTGCTCTCTTAGGCTGTGAGGAAACATATGGCAAAAAATTTGACTTTCCAGCAGTAGCTGTGGAGACCAGGTCCAAGAGACCCTCCCCAAACAATTCCTCACCCTTGTAAGGTAAAACCTCCATGTGCCTTTTTGAGTCGGCATCACCTGTCCATTGCCGAGTCCACAGGACCCTTCTGGCAGAAATTGACATAGCATTAATTCTGGAACCCAGTAGACTAATGTCTCTTTGAGCATCTCTCATATATAGGACAGCGTCTTTAATATGCCCCAAGGTCAGCAATACAGTATCCTTGTCTAAGGTATCAATTTCCTCAGATAAGGTATCCGTCCATGCTGCTACAGCACTACACACCCAGGCCGACGCGATCGTCTGCCTCAGCAAGGTACCCGAATGTGTATAAATGGACTTCAGGGTTACCTCCTGTTTGCGATCAGCAGCATCTTTGAGGGTAGCCGTATCCTGTGACGGCAGGGCTACCTTCTTGGATAAGCGTGTTAAAGCTTTGTCCACCTTAGGGGAGGATTCCCAGCGTAACCTGTCCGTTGGCGGGAAAGGATACGCCATGAGAATCCTTTTGGAGATCTGCAGTTTCTTATCTGGAGATTCACAAGCCTTTTCACATAACTCATTTAGCTCGTGTGAGGGGGGAAAGGTTACCTCCGGCTTCTTTTCCCCATACATATGTACCCTCTTGTCAGGGACTGGGGTTTCCTCTGTGATGTGCAAAACATCCTTAATTGCTATAATCATATAACGGATGGATTTAGCCAATTTAGGCTGTAATTTTGCATCATCGTAATCGACACTAGAGTCAGAATCCATGTCGGTATCTGTGTCAACAATTTGGGATAGTGGGCGCTTCTGAGACTCTGACGGCCTCTGCGACATAGGATCAGGCACGGGTTGAGACCCTGACTGTCCTGAGACTTCAGCCTTTTCTAACCTTTTATGCAAGGAATTAACATTATCATTTAAAACCTTCCACGTAGCCATCCAATCAGGTGTCGGCGCCGTCGGCGGAGACACCACATTCATTTGTTCCCGCTCTGCTTCCACATAGCCTTCCTCGTCAAACATGTCGACACACGCGTACCGACATGCCACACACACAGGGAATGCCCTTTTTGAAGACCGTTCCCCCACAAGGCCCTTTGGAGAGACAGAGAGAGAGTATGCCAGCACACACCCCAGCGCTATAAACCCAGGAATAACACAGTAACTTAATGTTAACCCAGTAGCTGCTGTTTATATTGATTTTTGCGCCTAATTATGTGCCCCCCTCTCTTTTTACCCTCTTCTACCGTGTATCTGCAGGGGAGAGCCTGGGGAGCCTCCTCTCAGCGGAGCTGTGGAGAAAAAATGGCGCTGGTGAGTGCTGAGGAAGAAGCCCCGCCCCCTCAGCGGCGGGCTTCTGTCCCGCTTAAATGTACAATTTTTGGCGGGGGCTCATACATATATACAGTGCCCAACTGTATATATGCTAAACTTTTGCCAAAAGAGGTACCAATTGCTGCCCAGGGCGCCCCCCCCTGCGCCCTGCACCCTTACAGTGACCGGAGTATGTGAGGTGTGTGGGAGCAATGGCGCACAGCTGCAGTGCTGTGCGTTACCTCAGTGAAGAACGGAGTCTTCTGCCGCCGATTTGAAGTCTTCTTGCTTCTCATACTCACCCGGCTTCTGTCTTCCGGCTCTGCGAGGGGGACGGCGGCGCGGCTCTGGGATCGGACGGCGAGGGTGAGATCCTGCGTACGATCCCTCTGGAGCTAATGGTGTCCAGTAGCCTAAGAAGCAGGACCTAGCTTCAGAGAGTAGGCTGCTTCTCTCCCCTCTGTCCCACGATGCAGGGAGTCTGTTGCCAGCAGAGCTCCCTGAAAATAAAAAACCTAACAAAATACTTTCTCTCTGCAAACTCAGGAGAGCTCACTGAAAAGCACCCAGCTCGTCTGGGCACAGTATCAAACTAAGGTCTGGAGGAGGGGCATAGAGGGAGGAACCAGAGTACACCAGAACCTAAATTCTTTCTTAAAGTGCCCATGTCTCCTGCGGAGCCCGTCTATCCCCATGGTCCTTACGGAGTCCCCAGCATCCACTAGGACGTTAGAGATATATATATATATATTTCTCTAACGTCCTAGAGGATGCTGGGGACTCCGTAAAGACCATGGGGAAAGATGGGCTCCGCAGGAGACATGGGCACTTTAAGAAAGACTTTGGATCTGGGTGTGCACTGGCTCCTCCCTCTATGCCCCTCCTCCAGACCTCAGTTTGATACTGTGCCCAGTGGAGACTGGGTGCTTTCAGGGAGCTCTCCTGAGTTTCCTGTAAAAGAAAGTATTTTAGTTATGTTTTTTATTTTCAGGGAGCCTGCTGGCAACAGAATCCCTGCATCGAGGGACTGAGGAGAGAGAAACAGACCCACTTCTCTGAGTTCGGGGCTCTGTTTCTTAGGCTACTGGACACCATTAGCTCTAGAGGGATCGGTACGCAGGTCTCACCCTCGCCGTCCGTCCCAGAGCCGCGCCGCCGTCCTCCTCGCAGAGCCGGAAGAAAGAAGCCGGGTGAGTATGTGAGGAAAAGACTTCAGAGGCGGCAGAAGACATGATCTTCATAAGAGATAACGCACAGCAGTGAAGCGGTGCGCCATTGCTCCCATTCACCTCACACACTTCGGTCACTGTACAGCGGGGCGTCCTGGGCAGCAATAAACACCTCAGGTGGCAAATACACATATATACATGTACAGCTGGGCACTGTACATGTCTAAAAAGAGCCCCCGCCATGTTATTAGTAAATTTGAGCGGGACAGAAGCCCGTCACCGAGGGGGCGGGGCTTCTTCCTCAGCACTCACCAGCTCAATTTTTTCTTCACAGCACCGCTGAGAGGAAGCTCCCCGGACTCTCCCCTGCTTGACACACGGTGAAAGAGGGTTTTAAAGTAGAGGGGGGGCACATAATTGGCGCATATACATTATACATAAGCGCTACTGGGTAAACATTCTGTGTTTTTTCCTGGGTCATATAGCGCTGTGGTGTGTGCTGGCATACTCTCTCTCTGTCTCTCCAAAGGGCCTTGTGGGGAACCTGTCTTCAGAAAAGAGCTTCCCTGTGTGTGTGTGTGTGTGGTGTCGGTACGCGTGTGTCGACATGTCTGAGTTTGAAGGCTCACCTGAGGAGGAGGGGGAGTGTATGAATATTAGGTCTCCGTCGGCAGCGCCGACACCTGACTGGATGGATATGTGAAATGTTTTAAGTGCTAATGTTAATTTATTGCACAAAAGATTAGACAAAGCTGAAGCTAGGGTACAGTCAGGGAGTCAACCCATGTCTGTCCCTATGTCGCCGGGACCTTCGGGGTCTCAGAAGCGCCCACTATCCCAAATAGTTGACACAGATACCGACACGGATTCAGACTCCAGTGTCGACTACGATGATGCAAAATTGCAGCCAAGGGTGGCTAAATGTATTCGATATGATTATCGCAATTAAAGATGTTTTGCATATTGCTGAGGAACCCCCTGTCCCTGACACGAGGGTACACATGTATAAGGGAAAGAAACCTGAGGTCACATTTCCCTCCTCACATGAGCTGAACGAATTATGCGAAAAAGCGTGGGAAACTCCAGACAAAAAACTGCAGATTCCCAAAAGGATTCTAACAGCGTATCCTTTCCCGTCACAGGACAGAATACGGTGGGAATCCTCCCCTAGGGTAGACAAAGCTTTGACACGCTTATCAAAAAATATAGCGCTCCCGTCCCAAGTTACGGCTACCCTCAAGGATCCTGCTGACCGCAAGCAGGAGGTTACCTTGAAGTCCATTTACACTCATTCTGGTACGTTGCTCAGGCCGGCAATTGCGTCGGCCTGGGTTTGTAGTGCTGTAGTAGCATGGACAGATTCTTTATCAGCGGATATTGAGACCCTTGATAAGGATACCATTTTAATGACCCTAGGGCATATAAAAGATGCTGTCTTATATATGAGGGATGCTCAAAGAGACAGTTTACTGGGTTCCAGAATAAACGCCATGTCCATTTCTGCTAGGCGAGTCTTATGGACCCGACAGTGGACGGGGGATGCCGACTCAAAGAGGCATATGGAGTTTTTGCCGTACAAGGGTGAGGAATTGTTTGGAGAGGGCCTCTCGGACCTCGTCTCCACAGCTACGGCAGGTAAATCAAATTTTTTGCCTTATGTTCCCTCACAATATAAGAAAGCGCCTCATTATCAAATGCAGTCCTTTCGTTCAAATAAAAGCAAAAGAGTACGTGGATCGTCCTTTCTTGCCAGGGGAAAGGGCAGAGGAAAAAAGCTGCACAACACAGCTAGTTCCCAGGAACAGAAGTCCTCCCCGGCCTCTGCAAAATCCACCGCATGACGCTGGGGCTCCCCTGAGGGAGTTCGCTCCAGTGGGGGCACGTCTTCGACTTTTCAGCCACATCTGGGTTCAATCACAGGTGGATCCCTGGGCAATGGAAATTGTTTCCCAGGGATACAGGCTGGAATTCGAAGAGGTGCCTCCTCGCCGGTTTTTCAAATCGGCACTACCAACTTTTCCCCTGGAAAGGGAGATAGTGTTACAGGCGATTAAAAAATTGTGTCTTCAACAAGTGGTGGCCGAGGTTCCCCTGCTTCAGAGAGGGAAGGGGTACTACTCAACCCTGTTTGTGGTCCCGAACCCGGACGGTTCGGTCAGACCCATTTTGAATTTAAAATCCCTGAACCTTTATTTAAAACGGTTCAAGTTCAAGATGGAATCGCTCAGAGCGGTCATCGCCAGCCTGGAAGGGGGGGATTTTATGGTATCGCTGGACATAAAGGATGCATACCTGCATGTTCCCATATATCCTCCTCATCAGGCGTACCTGAGATTTCCGATACAGGATTGTCATTACCAATTTCAGACGTTGCCGTTTGGGCTTTCCACGGCCCCGAGAATTTTCACCAAGGTAATGGCGGAAATGATGGTGCTCCTGCGAAAGCAGGGTGTCACAATTATCCCGTACTTGGACGATCTCCTCATAAAAGCGAGATCACGGGAGAAGTTGCAGAACCAGCGTATCCCTTTCACTGAAGGTGTTACAGCGACACGGCTGGATTCTCAATATTCCAAAGTCGCAGCTGGATCCTACGACTCGCTTGTCCTTCTTGGGCATGATTCTGGACACAGACCAGAAAAGGGTTTTTCTTCCGGAAGAAAAAGCGCAGGAACTCATGACTCTAGTCAAGAACCTGTTGAAGCCGAAACAAGTGTCAGTGCATCATTGCACTCAAGTCCTGGGAAAAATGGTGGCGACATACGAAGCCATTCCCTTCGGCAGGTTCCATGCAAGGACTTTCCAGTGGGACCTATTGGACAAATGGTCCGGGTCACATCTGCACATGCATCAGCGGATCACCCTGTCCCCCAGGGCTGTCCCCCTGTCCTGTGGTGGCTGCAAAGTGCTCACCTTCTAGAGGGCCGCAGGTTCGGCATTCAGGATTGGATCCTGGTGACCACGGACGCGAGCCTCCGCGGTTGGGGAGCAGTCACACAGGGAAGAAATTTCCAAGGCCTTTGGTCAAGTCAAGAGACTTGTTTTCACATCAACATCCTGGAACTGAGGGCCATATTCAACGCCCTACGTCAAGCGGAGACCTTACTTCGCGACCGACCGGTGCTGATTCAGTCGGACGACGTCACCGCAGTAGCTAATGTAGACCGCCAAAGCGGCACAAGGAGCAGAGTGGCGATGGTGGAAGCCACCAGAATTCTTTGCTGGGCGGAGAATCATGTAAGTGCACTGTCAGCAGTGTTCATTCCGGGAGTGGACTACTGAGAAGCAGACTTCCTCAGCCGACACGACCTGTATCCAGGAGAGTGGGGACTTCATCAGGAAGTCTTCGCACAGATTGCAAGTCGGTGGGGATTGCCCCAAATAGACATGATGGCGTCCCGTCTCAACAAAAAGCTACAAAGGTATTGCGCCAGGTCAAGAGATCCTCAGTCGGTAGCTGTGGACGCCCTAGTGACACCGTGGGTGTTCCAGTCGGTCTATGTATTTCCTCCTCTTCCTCTCATACCCAAGGTGTTGAGAATAATAAGAAAAAGAGAAGTGAGAACAATACTCATTGTTCCGGATTGGCCACGAAGGACCTGGTATCTGGATCTGCAGGAAATGCTCACAGAAGATCCATGGCCTCTTCCTCTAAGACAGGACCTGTTGCAACAGGGTCCCTGTCTGTTGCAAGACTTACTGCGGCTGCGTTTGACGGCATGGCGGTTGAACGCCGGATCCTAGCGGAGAAAGGTATTCCGGATGAGGTTATTCCTACGCTGATACAGGCTAGGAAGGGCGTGACATCTAAACATTATCACCGGATATGGCGAAAATATGTTTCTTGGTGCGAGGCCAGGAATGCTTCTACGGAAGAATTCCATCTAGGCCGTTTTCTTCACTTCCTACAGACTGGAGTGAATTTGGGCCTAAATTTAGGCTCCATTAAAGTTCAGATTTCGGCCTTATCCATTTTCTTTCAAAAGGAATTGTCCTCTCTTCCTGAAGTACAGACTTTTGTGAAGGGAGTACTGCATATTCAGCCTCCTTTTGTGCCTCCGGTGGCACCTTGGGACCTTAACGTGGTGTTAAGTTTTTTCTTAAGTCACATTGGTTTGAACCACTTCAAACAGTGGAGTTGAAATATCTCACTTGGAAGGTGGTCATGTTGTTAGCCTTGGCTTCGGCTAGGCGAGTTTTGGAATTGGCGGCTTTATCACATAAAAGCCCCTATCTGGTTTTCCATGTGGATAGAGCGGAATTGCGGACCCGTCCTCAATTCCTACCTAAGGTGGTCTCATCCTTTCATATGAACCAACCTATTGTAGTGCCTGTGGCTACTCGGGACTTGGAGGATTCCGAGTCCCTTGATGTGGTCAGGGCTTTGAAGATTTACGTGGCCAGAACGGCTAGGATCAGAAAAACAGAAGCACTGTTTGTCCTATATGCAGCCAACAAGGTTGGCGGCCCTGCTTCAAAGCAGACTATTGCTCGCTGGATCTGAAACACGATTCAGCAGGCGCATTCTACGGCAGGAAGGTGGGCTCGTCTTGGGCGGCTGCCCGAGGGGTCACGGCACTACAGCTGTGCCGAGCTGCTACTTGGTCGGGGTCAAACACCTTTGCAAAGTTCTATAAGTTTGATACCCTGGCTGAGGAGGACCTCCTGTTTGCTCAATCGGTGCTGCAGAGTCATCCGCACTCTCCCACCCGTTTGGGAGCTTTGGTATAATCCCCATGGTCCTTACGGAGTCCCAGCATCCTCTAGGACGTTAGAGAAAATAAGATTTTAAACCTACCGGTAAATCTTTTTCTCGTAGTCCATAGAGGATGCTGGGCGCCCGTCCCAAGCGCGGACTATTTCTGCAAGACTTGTATATAGTTATTGCTTTATACGGTGTGGCTGGTATGAATCTTGCCCTTAGATTAACTAAAATCCTTTCCTCGTACTGTCCGTCTCCTCTGGGCACAGTTTCTCTAACTGAGGTCTGGAGGAGGGGCATGGAGGGAGGAGCCAGTGCACACCCAGATCCAAAGTCATTCGTAAAGTGCCCATGTCTCCTGCGGAGCCCGTCTATCCCCCCATGGTCCTTACGGAGTCCCAGCATCCTCTACGGACTACGAGAAAAAGATTTACCGGTAGGTTTAAAATTATATATATATATATATATATATATATATATATATATATATATATATATATATAAAAAACAAGGTTGTCTGCACTCACAATTCAATGTAATTTTGCTGGGGTGTCACTCAATATTTCATAGGGTCAAAGACATATTCCTTTCTCCATGAATACATATAAATCCTGTATAGAGTGCACTCACCAGACGAATTCTGTAGCCAACAGGGTTTTAATAGAGCATCATGTACAACATCACACCGACGTTTCGGTCCTTATTAGGACCCTTGACAAAGGTCCTAATAAGGACCGAAACGTTGGTGTGATGTTGTACATGATGCTCTATTAAAACCCTGTTGGCTACAGAATTCGTCTGGTGAGTGCACTCTATACAGGATTTATCTCTCTCTCTCTCTCTCTCTCTCTCTCTCTCTCTCTCTCTCTCTCTCTCTCTCTCTCTCTCTCTCTCTCTCTCTCTCTCTCTCTATATATATATATATATATATATATATATATATATATATATCTATCTCTCTCAACAAATATAAAACCACAGCACATACAAACAGAAAGTTCAGCACTCACTGAAGCAAGCTCACTTATTTTCACAACATCAATAAATAAATGATGGGGGTTTAGTTAGTGAGTTGGCCAATGCACGGAAGCCTGCAAACCGCTCGCCAAGGTACCCTATCTTCATGCAGGTCCTACACTATCACAGAGTCTCAAAAATTAAAACCTAGCAACTGTATCATTTATTTATTGATGTTGTGAAAATAAGTGAGCTTGCTATGGTGAGTGCTGAACTTTCTGTTTGTGTGTGTGTGCGTGTGTATATATATATATATATATATTTATATATATATATATATATATATATATATATATATATATATATGAACCCTCCTCTGACCTGCCCAGTGCAAGATGCAAGCCAATCAGCCACCAGGTCATCCTTCTTCTCTTATACAGATACTTAACAAGAAAGTGACATTGATCATAATTTTGGGGTGTCGTATGAAATGGTCAATTTAAATACTTTCATTTATTTTTTATAAGTATAGTGTAGTTTGTAATCAAGGAAGTATAAATAACTTGAATTGCTAGATTTGACTGTGTGCTTATAAGTTTGTCAGTGTGTAGTGGGAATAGTCCTGTTCTGCCGGGATTCCGGTGTTTGTATACTGTTCACCAGTATCCTGACAGCTGGGAAATTGACCGTATCCCGTGTTGCTGGTATGAGGTGCATTGGTAGACTGCTCACCTTGTCACTGATGTGACCTCCATATTACTTGTTTGCAAAGTAATGATAAATGAAAATATCTACATCTCTTCCATTTATGCAAAGTGTTTGGGGCAATGGTAATGAAAACAAAAATAAATACAACTCTAGATTGATCACTGCTTTGTATCATTTACTATATCACAGCTCTGCATCTGGGTTCAGTATGCCGGCAGCGGGGCGTGTGCTAGAAAGCCCCTTGCGGGCTCTCTGCGTTCGCCACAGGTTATATTCTCCCTCGAGGGGTGTCGTGGACACCCACAGAAAGAGAATAGCCTGTGTTGCCGGGAATCCGGTGGCGGCATTTCACCGCTAGTCGGAATTCCAGCGGCGGCATTGTGACCGCCGGGATCCCGACTAGCGGTATTTTAACTGCTTCCCCTGCATCTTTTTAATTTAGCGCTGTTATTGATTTAGCACTGTTCTTTATCACAGCTTTGCATCTCTTTATCACAAGCTTTGTCTCTTTTATTATATCCGTTTTGCATTTTGTTATGTATAACATCTCTCATTTTTTTTTTTTATTGTCACGGCTCTGCTTCTCTTTACTATGGCAGCACTTCCCCTCTAATTTTGTGTATCTCTGCTGCCACAGATGTCCCTCACTTAGTGCTTCACCCCCTCTTTTCCTCTTATTATGGGGCTCCTAACTTCCCATTTAGTTTGCTTCTGCAGTGACCCCCTCCCCTCCCTTATTCACTGCTTAGGTATTTTGTATGTGGGCACTCTCCACCTCTTTAGTCATACTGTGAGACTTTTCTTCTCTCCGTAACTGGCTTATGCCCCCTTTTTATGGGTGATTCACTCCTCTTCATATATGGGCTCTTTACCCCAGCTTTGTGTGGTATTCCTCCCTCACAATGTAGTTGGGGGTGACTCCCCCTCTCTTCAACAATTTAGGACTTCCTGGTTGTCCAGCTGAGATGTTCCCCTCTGTGCTCACTGAGACATCACCACAACTTTGTATTTCACTCCAACCCTCTTTCTGTGACAGCAGATCACCCAGAGCGGAGCGGTATCACTCTGTCTCCCTCTTCCCAGCAGATCACACACACAGCAGTGTGTCACTCCGCATACTGTCACAGGCTGGTGATACACGTTTGTATGGGTAGCAGTTGATTTACCGACACACAATACCCGAACAGCCATTGGCTGGCAGTCAAAATACCAACATTCATTATGCCGACATGTTCAAAATGCTGACATGTCTAAATGCCGACATTCGTTTTTACTGACTTTTTGGCCAAAAACAGACTTGTTTATACTTTACCATCCCAGTGGACCTGGAGGTGAAATAAAATAGTGTGCCGAGTGCAGCGAGGCACCGTGCCCCGAAGAATGGCGAGCGCAGTGGTACACTTAGATGGTGTCCATGTCAGCCTTGACAATAATTTTTTTTTTCAGCATTCGTTGCACTCGCCCCCTGCCAGCACGCTGGTGGATGGGATCACAGCGTCAGTATGCTGACTGCCAAGATCCTGACCACCGGTCACGTGATTCCCAACTCTCCAAAGTAATGGGTGAGCGTCGGAGCAATTCAATTATTGTTCCGATTGGGTGCCCATTACTTTTGATATGCCCAAAAGCACCGGGTTTAGCCTCGCAAAGCAGCTAAACCTGACTAAAGTCCTGCCCACGGAGCAAAGAGTACCATTTGGGCATCCAAACGCACATTTCTGCTCGTTGTCTCAGGAGGCTGCGAGCTGAAATGTCGGCACCAGCTGCACTTGCACCGGTACAGCAGAACAATCGAATTGCTGCCAGCAGGCACCCAAATAACAATTGAAAATGCCTCCATACAGTGTGATGTTATAGACATACAATGTAACTCCAAGTCAGTCACACTTCTGTGAAATCAAACTGTCCACTTAGGAAGCAACACTGATTGACAATCAATTTCACATGCTGTTGTGCAAATGGAATAGACAACAGGTGGAAATTATAGGCAATTAGCAAGACACCCCCAATAAAGGAGTTGTTCTGCAGGTGGTGACCACAGACCACTTCTCAGCTCCTATGCTTTCTGGCTGATGTTTTGGTCACTTTTGAAAGCTGGCGGTGCTTTCACTCTTGTGGTAGCATGAGACGGAGTCTACAACCCACACAAGTGGCTCAGGTAGTGCAGCTCATCCAGGATGGCACATCAATGCGAGCTGTGGCAAGAAAAAGGTTTGCTGTGTCTGTCGGCGTAGTGTCCAGAGCATAGAGGCGCTACCAGGAGACGTGGAGGAGGCCGTAGGAGGGCAACAACCCAGCAGCAGGACCACTACCTCCGCCTTTGTGCAAGGAGGAACAGGAGGAGCACTGCCAGAGCCCTGCAAAATGACCTCCAGCAAGCCACAAATGTGTATGTGTCTACTCAAACGATCAGAAACAGACTCCATGAGGGTGGTATGAGGGCCCGACGTCCACAGGTGGGGGTTGTGCTTACAGCCCAACACCGTGCAGGACGTTTGGCATTTGCCAGAGAACACCAAGATTGGCAAATTCACCACTGACGCCCTGTGCTCTTCACAGATGAAAGCAGGTTCTCACTGAGCACATGTGACAGACGTGACAGAGTCTGGAGACGCCAAGGAGAACGTTTTGCTGCCTGCAACATCCTTCAACATGACCGGTTTGGCAGTGGGTCAGTAATGGTGTGGGGTGGCATTTCTTTGGGGGGCCGCACAGCCCTCCATGTGCTCGCCAGAGGTAGCCTGACTGCCATTAGGTACCGAGATGAGATCCACGGACCCCTTGTGAGACCATATGCTGGTGCGGTTGGCCCTGGGTTCCTCCTAATGCAAGACAATGCTAGACCTCATGTGGCTGGAGTGTGTCAGCAATTCCTGCAAGACGAAGGCATTGATGCTATGTACTGGCCCGCCCGTTCCCCAGACCTGAATCCAATTGAGCACTTCTGGGACATCATGTCTCGCTCCATCCACCAACGCCACATTGCACCACAAACTGTGCAGGAGTTGGCGGATGCTTTAGTCCAGGTCTGGGAGGAGATCCCTCAGGAGACCATCCGCCACCTCATCAGGAGCATGCCCAGGCATTGTAGTGAGGTCATACAGGCACGTGGAGGCCACACACACTACTGAGCATCATTTTGACTTGTTTTAAAGGACAATGCATCAAAGTTGGATCAGCCTGTAGTGTGTTTTTCCACTTTAATTTTGAGTGTGACTCTAAATTTAGACCTCCATGGGTTAATAAATTTGATTTCCATTGATAATTTTTGTGTGATTTTGTTGTCAGCACATTCAACTATGTAAAGAACAAAGTATTTAATAAGAATATTTCATTCATTCAGGTCTAGGATGTGTTATTTTAGTGTTAATAATCAGATAATACGGAGATCTTAGTTGCGTATATCTGCAGATATAGGGTTAAGCCCCCAGGCCGATCGGCAATGCGTCTCCGTCACTGGGGGTCCTTAATACTAGGTATGGGTCCGGGGTGCAGGACCTCATCACGCCGCCACAGGTCGGCTACCCCAGGTCAGCACACAGGTGAAAATTAGTAGGGGTTAATAAGGACATAAGTGCTATATAAGTGAAGTGTGATTAAAATAATACAAAAATATATACAAAGTGATAGGGAAAATCATAAGTGTTAATAAAGTGTTAGGGTGTGCCGACCTGAAACAGTCCAGCCATACCGACATAGGGGCCACCGCACCCCACACCCACCCCATAAATAATTACACATATGCCTGGGTCTGAATGCCCAGTGTAAGGCCACATGATAATGGCTCCTACAGCATCTGAGAGCCAGCTTACCTGTAGACACCCCTAACTTCTCCAATGGCACTCTGGAGTCAGCAATCCCTCCTAATGCTGACCCATCCATGCCTCTCTAAATACAATGCACATTTATTGGCAAGCTGCTCAATCAGATTGTGATGTCACTTAGGTGCTAAAAGGGAGGGGTAATTCTGTGTAAGAAAAAAACATTTTGTTTTCCCTAATGCACACTGAGTGAAAAACAATACTACATAATAATCAGATAATACGGAGATCTTATTTGTGTATATCTGCAGATATAGGGTTAAGCCCCCAGGCCAATCGGCAAGGCGTCCCTGTCATTGGGGGTCCCAAATACTAGGTATGGATCTGGGGTGCAGGACCCCATCACATCGGCCTGATTATTATGTAGTATTATTTTTCACTGAGTGTACATTAGGAAAAACAAAATGTTTATATATATGTTATATATATATATATATATATATATATATATATATATAATCTCCAAGAAAGGACGGCACTGGAGACAGCAATATGCAGAAAACTTGTATTCAAGTTTTCTGCACATTGCGGTCTCCAGTGCCGTCCTTTCTTGGATTCATGTGTATATTTTTGTGAGTTGGCACGGAGCAAGTTGTGGATAGAGCTGTGGAGTGCCGACTGCTTTGCAAGTGTAATAAATATATATACACACTCACTCACACACACACACGTACGTGTATGCGTATACAGGTATGGCTCACTGGGTCGATCACTATTGGTCGACAGTGGAAAGGTCGATATGACAGGTGGTTGATACATTTTTAATTGTATTTGTCTTTTTGCTGTCAAAGCGCGCACATGGAACCCCAATTACTGTATCGCGTCCCCTTGAATGGTTAGCTTTGATTGCAATGCTTCGGGCAAGGTGCCCCGCTCCACTACCGTTGTACTCAGCACAGGTTGCTATTCCCAATCATAGTCTACGTGGATAATAAAGTATGAAAGAGTTGAACCCCCCCCCCAAAAAAAAAAAAAAATCTCTGTCAACCTAATGCCCAAGTCAACCTAATGCATGTTGACCTTTAGTGGTCGACATGGACAAAAAGTCAACCTATACCAGGGTATACATGCAACAATTGTAGAGATATTCGCTCTTAGCCTACCTCCTCTGGGCCATTGCTCAGTAACATATTACCTTATGCTGTGTCTGTCCAGCTCCCCGCGGGGTGCTCGGTTAGCAGGGAAGCAATATACAGTAAGACAAGGCAAAGAAACCCGCAAACCTTAAAGCCGGAGCATGGTAAAATCTATGGCTAAAATCTTAGTTGCCTGGCGGCTGGTATTTGTTTAGCCCAGACTTATGTAGCGGCGCTATTTGCCAAACAAATACACACCTGGATATATGACTGAATTGCGTATGACTTAATCACCTGCAAATGTATGTGCAGTGCTAAAACCAACTTGCATGCAACTTTGCCTCAGCCCCTGTTTGTTCACCCTGTGTTTGCTTCCATACTCCAGGTAGGTCAATAGGATCTTGGTAAGATTTACCCTAGTATGTTTGTTTCTTGTGGTCGTGGAATGTATAAATATTCTTTGTAAAGTGATTAAAACCTGATATACGGGAAGATATTAAAGAGGGGACTGTAAATTCTGTTGAGACGTTATGGGTAGAAATAGCATGTGGGGGTAAAGGCATAAAAAAGTTAGTATTGGGTGTATGCTACAGGCTGCCTGTTATTAATGTGTCTGATGAGGAATTGTTACTGAAACAAATTGAAAGAGCAGCAGGAGTAGGTGACATAGTAGTGATGGGAGATTTTAACTATCCACAGATAAACTGGAAAAATGATTCATGTGATACTGCTAGGGGTAATAAGTTTTTAAACACACTAAATGATAACTACTTAGTTCAATTAATGAGGAACCAACTAGGTACAATGCAATCCTAGACCTGGTATTAACAAACAATGGGGATTTGGTATCAGGTATTATAGTAGGGGAACCCATAGGAAACAGCGACCACAATATGGTCACATTCTATATCAGTTTTCATAAGCAGTCCTATAATGGCTCAACTAGGACTTTAAACTTTAGCAAAGCCAACATTTGCCCTGATGAGGGAAGTTAAGGGACATTGAATGGGAGATTCTGTTTCAAGAAAAAAATACTACGGAGAAATGGGATGTATTAAAATCACTGCTAGTTAAAAATACTCGCAAATTTATTCCCACAAGCAGCAAAAAAAGGACTAAGAATCCCAAACCAATGTGGCTTAACAAAAAGATAAAGGAACTAATGGGCAAAAAAAGTCGAGCATTCAAAAAATACAAATCTGAAGGGAATGTGGAGTCATTTCAGCATTCTAAAGGGGAGGTACTCACGGAGCGATCGCTGCTTAAAATCTAAGCAATCTGACTAGATTGCTTAGATTTTAAGCAGCGATCACTCCATGTGTACCCCTCACAGCGATAGCGATGCGCAGCGCATCGCAATCGCTGATGCTAGATTGGCCTGCATGCAGGCCAATCTAGCAGGTCGCTCACTTCACCCGCTGGGTGAAATGAGCGGCCGCCCCGTCTCCCCCCGCACGCTCAGCACACATCGCGCTGTGCTGAGCGGGGGGAGAGATGTGTGCTGAGCGAACCGCTCAGCACACATCTCTCCCCAAATCGGCCCGTTAATGTGGCCCTTAAGGATTGTAATAAAATATGCAAAAAAGAAATTAGAGCGGCTAAAGTAGAAACTGAAAAACTAGTAACAAAGGAAAGCAAAGCAAATCCCAAAATTTTGTTTTAAATACATCAACAGCAAGAGATTAAAGAAGGAGAGTATAGGCCCTTTAAAGGACAAGTTGGGAGTCTTAATCAAAAATGATAATGACCTAGCGAACAAACTAAATGAGTTTTTTTCAACGGTATTTACCAGAGAAGACCAAATGCAGGGTCTAACGCACAATCTCAACAAAAATAATGTCCCACTGCTAAATGCTTATTTAAGTGAGGAGGTAGTCTGTGACCGATTAAAAAATTTAAAGATTAATAAGTTACCTGGTCCCAATGGAATTCACCCAAGGGTTCTTATGGAGCTTCATTCTGAACTAGCAAGACCACTATTTTTGATTTTCAAAGATTCAGTTATATCAGGTATGGTTCCCAAGGACTGGCGTATAGCGGAGGTGGTGCCAATATTCAAAAAGGGAAGTAAAGCCGAACCGGGTAATTATAGACCAGTTAGTCTTACATCTATAGTGGGGAAAGTATTGGAAGGTATTCTAAGGGACAGTGGCCCTCATTCCGAGTTGTTCGCTCGCTAGCTGCTTTTAGCAGCATTGCACACGCTAAGCCGCCGCCCTCTGGGAGTGTATCTTAGCTTAGCAGAATAGCGAACAAAAGATTAGCAGAACTGATAATAAATAATTCCTTGCAGTTTCTGAGTAGCTCCAGACGTACTCACAGATTGCGATCAGCTCAGTCCGTTTAGTTCCTGGTTTGACATCACAAACACGCCCTGCGTTCGGCCAGCCACTCCCCCAATTCTCCAGACACTCCCGCTTTTTACCCTGACACGCCAGCGTTTTTTAACACACTCCCGGAAAACGCTCAGTTACCACCCAGAGACTTTGCCAAAACTTTCGACACAGTACCGCACATGCGACTTATCTATAAGCTACAAGAAATAGGCCTAGGGAGCACAATATGCACTTGGTTCAGAAATTGGTTAGATAATAGGGAGCAGCGTGTTGTGGTTAATGGATCATTTTCAAATTGGACTAAAGTGCTAAGTGGTGTGCCACAAGGGTCTGTACTTGGCCCACTATTGTTTAACATTTTCATTAATGACCTAACAGTAGGTCTAGAGAGCATGGTGTCAATCTTTGCAGACTATACAAAATTGTGTAAGGTTATAAATAGGGAAGGGGATGCAGAGTCTCTTCAGAACGACTTAGTGAAACTAGATGCATGGGCAGCTAAATGGAGAATGAGATTCAATACCGACAAGTGTAAGATAATGCATTGTGGTAGCAAGAACAAAAACAACACCTACATACTAAATGGGGTAATATTAGGGGATTCTGTACTGGAAAAAGACTTGCAGCAAAGAAGGCTAATAAGATATTAGCATGCATAAAACAGGGAAATGATGCAAGGGACGAGAGTGTTATACTACCTTTATATAAATCACTAGTGAGGCCTCATCTAGATTACTGTGTACAATTTTGGGCACCATACTACAAAAAGGATATCCTGGAGTTTGAAAAGGTTCAGAGGCAGGCAACCAAACTAATTAAGGGAATGGAGACGCTGGAATACGGGGAAAGGCTTGCAAGGCTAGGCATGTTTACACTGGAAATGAGGAGACTAAGAGGGGCCATGATCAACATCTACAAATATATAAGGGGACAATATACAGAGCTTGCGCGGGACCTGTTTTTGATAAGATCAGCTCAGAGGTCACGTGGCTACTCGCTTAGGTTAAAGGAGAGGAGATTCCGCACAATGGCCCTCATTCCGAGTTGTTCTCTCGCTAGCTGCTTTTAGCAGCATTGCACACGCTAAGCCGCCGCCCTCTGGGAGTGTATCTTAGCTTAGCAGAATTGCGAACGAAAGATTAGCAGAATTGCGAATAGAAATTTCTTAGCAATTTCTGAGTAGCTCCAGACTTACTCCTACATTGCGATCAGTTCAGTCAGTTTCGTTCCTGGTTTGACGTCACAAACACACCCAGCGTTCGGCCAGACACTCCCCCGTTTCTTCAGACACTCCCCCGTTTCTTCAGACACTCCCCCGTTTCTTCAGACACTCCCCCGTTTCTTCAGACACTCCCCCGTTTCTTCAGACACTCCCGCGTTTTTCCCAGAAACGCCAGCGTTTTTTCGCACACTCCTAGAAAACGGCCAGTTTCCGCCCAGAAACACCCACTTCCTGTCAATCACAGTACGATCACCAGAACGATGAAAAATCCTCGTAATGCCGTGAGTAAAATACCTAACTTTTGTGTAAAATAACTAAGCGCATGCGCTCTGCGAACCTTGTGCATGCGCAGTAAGCGACTAATCGCAATATAGCGAAAATGAAAATCGGCAACGAGCGAACAACTCGGAATGACCCCCAATGTGGCGAAAGGGTTTTTTCACAGTAAGGACAGTACGTGTTTGGAATTCCCTGCCTGAGGAAGTAGTAACTGCGGACTCAGTCAACACCTTTTAAGAATGGGTTAGATAAATTCCTAATGGATAAAGAAATTCAGGGTTATGGTGCTTAGTCACGCACTATAGTTATTAAAACACATCAGCATTAAACAAAACTGCTGACAGCATGAGGCAAAATTAGTCCTAAAAGAAAACTGCATAGGAGACCACCAATAGGTTGAACTCGATGGACAAATTTGTCTTTTTTTCAACCTTAGATACTATTAGGGAGGCCAATCCCGGGATCGGGATCCCGGGATTTGGGCCCAAAAATGCCGGAATTTGAATCCCGGGATTGGAGCATCCAATCCCGGGATTCACGGGATTACACTGCGCATGTGCGGGAGGGAGTGTGTGTAAGTAATACTACTTACAGTTAGGCGGGCGGTAGCCATAGACGAACGTTGAACGCGGCGACACTTCAAATGTGTCGCCGGACGCCAGCCAGTCAAAGCTGGCGGACCGGCAGCCAATTAGGGAAGCTGCCGCGGCAGCCAATCAGGAGCGACTGCTGCGGCCGCTTCCCTGATTGGCTGCTGGTCCGCCAGCTCTGGCTGGCTGGCGGCCGGCGCTTCATTTGAAATGCAGCCGCGTTCAGTGTGTCCATGGCTGGCGCCCACCTAATGGTAAGTGTTATTACTTACACCCAGCCTCCCTCCCGCGCCGCTACCAACCCTCCCCGCTACCTACTGTACATCCTCCCGCCCAGCTACCTACAACCTCCGTGCCGCTACCTACACCCTCCCGACCAGCTACCTACAACCTCCGCACCGCTACCTACACCCTCCCACACCGCTGCCTACCCTCCAGCGCTGCTCCCTACACCCTTCTTCACTGATCCCTACTGCAATCCCGGGAATCCCGGGATTGATTGTTTTTCAATCCCGAATCCCGGGATTGAAAAAACGGCCCGGGATTGGCCTTCCTAGATACTATGTTACTATGTAAGTATCTGTGTTTATTGTAAAGTAATTATTGTCTGTTGAGAATTCTTCTATACTATCATGATTTGAACAGATCTGTGGTGCTATAATCTGGATATCTCCATGCTTATGCTAGGCATACACAGTACAATTATCTGGGTGATCCGCCTAATATCAGCAGATCGGTCGGATAAGTACTGTGTATTCACTTGACCGATCTCAAAGCAACGATTGATCAGACATGCCAAATCATCCAACATGTCCAATAATTTATTGTCTGCTACTGGCAATGTATGCGCTACTGCTTCCGACTGACCAAGGAGAGGAACAGAGAAATGTCTCCTCCCCAGGGGAGGAACACGGATATCACGGGCCATATACAGTACACTGTGAGATAATCTACCTTGTATGCCCACAATATCAGGCTGTCAGATAAAATGTCTGACAGGCATTTTATCCCTCCATTGTGCACACTGGACGAAATATTGTGGGTGCGTTGGCAAGTGTGTACTAGCAATATGTCTGTAAACAATGTCGTTCATAGACATTGCCTCAGCCGTGCAGCACAGGCGATGGCCGATATATCTGCCAACCACCCGTACACTTGTTGCGGGGGCCAGCGTCCAGCTGCAAGACATGGACCAACATATCATGGCTGATCAGTAAGTGGCTTGATCATGGCTTGATCTTCTGCTTGGTTGGCGCATCGGCAGGTTCACTGACTTATCTGTCAGGTCCAATCTTCCTTGGCAAAGCACCTGTATGAACAGACTTCGATTTACTAAAAAATATAGGGCCAAAGGCAGTAGCCTGCAAGCTGCATGAGGTGTGAGACTATGTGCGAGTCATACTTTTAAAGCAGCAATCATTTACAAAGCAAAACCAACTACAGATGTGTCCACTTACATGTAGCCTCCCTGCACGTTAAATAGCCTTTCTAGTCACGCCATGCCTTGGAGTGATTTTGGTAGTGCCAAGTGTCTTTACGTGCAAATTTTTCCATTAAAATGCGTCTTATTCACAAAATGATGCTAATAGGATGCACAAGCAGCTTATGCTGCCTAAAAAGATATGCAGCATGCCTATATTCTGTGTGCGACCACAACTGTATCTGCATAAGAAATGGTACGCAACAGTATTTCCTATGCAGATACTATAAGTGTACCATTTTGTATGCAGAAACAGCCGCAGACACACACAATATAGGCATGCTGCATATCATTTTAATCAGCTGGGTCTGCTTGTTCATCTTATTCACATAACGATGCGAATAAGATGCATTTTCGGCAAAAAAAAAGAAGCCCAACGCTAACTAAGTTGCGCAGGACCTGGCATCTCCCGCTACGTGGTATATTGAGGCAAGGTGTAAGAGGACACATCTGTAAATGATTGCCGCTTTAAAAATACAGGCAGATTTGCACAAATTCCTGCAGCTCGCAGGCTATTACATTTAGCCCATAGTGTGTCAGTGTTTATATTATGGCCAATGATGCAGTCCACGTGTTGTACCACTTTTATGTTATGTTATAATTGAAAAGATCATACACTTTGACCAAAGTTTCTTTTGTTGCAGATTGTAGAAATCGGCCTAAGATAAATGAAAAAATGACATGCCGCAAAGGTAGGATAAAGTACACCTGTTTTTTTAGTTTTTTTAAATGTTTTATTTACTGAAAGCAATCAAGATAATAAAGATCCAGGGTCGGATGTAATGACACCCGAGTTCAGCAGCCATGCGGGATGCTGGCCGAACTTGAATGGTTTTTTTAAAGGGGCAATCACTTACAGGGCATGATTTTGCCTTGTGAGTGCTTGCCCCTTTAAAAAAAACATCTGAGTTCTGCCGGCATCTCCCACGGCTGCTGAACTCGGGTTTCATTAAATTCGGCCCCCAGAATTAAATGTCCTATAAAAATTGACAAAAACCGGGAAATACTTCCTTAGAAGTGTATATATTATACATTCAAATAAACCTTATCGCACACATATATAAAATAATTAACAACAGAAATGTTATTGTTTGGTAAGTTGTTTTAGGAAGAAACACACCTCATTGAGCCCATACATCTGTGATGGATTGTGGTAATTTGCTGTTCTCCCGATGCCTGGGTCAGGAGATCTGTGAAATACAACATGTTAGTAATTCCAGATCCATGGAGGTTTAACATGTTGAATTTCCCTCATTTCCCCAATGGATCAGTAATAATCTATGCCAACAAATGTTCATTGTATCGCGATCATCGGATCAGATGAACGGGGAATTGGGTCTTACAGTAGATGTATGGCCCAGGTTAGTCTAATTTATTAGATCAAACACATTTGGACAAGTCGTCTGCAGTGAGTTTACTACTTTTCTAATCTGTAATTTACCACTTAAATCCACAGCCGAATATTTCACAACTGTCTACTCCTTTTTTCAGTGAATATAGTAATAATTGTGCTGGCGGCAGTTGTATTTCTCCTCATCTTGCACCATAACCTACTGGGCCTCAGCGATATCCTGAAAAGACAGAGTTCAGGTAATTGGAACTTTCCAGGATTTACTTAACTGACCTCATTTGTCCAACCACTATTTTCAGGAATCCACTGTAAATTTCCTTTAACCACTTAACTGGCTAATATTTTTTCTTACAAAAAACCCTTAGCAATGGGCTTTTTTATGATTTAATATCTCTTTGAAACAGATCTCACACGGTTTTATAAAAAAAAATTGTAAAAAAAATACATAAACATTGGTTAAACATCAATGGGCAAAATATAGGCCCATTGATGATTGTGAACCAATGGCTGCTTCTTTCTGCAGCATCAGGGTGAGGGGGTGCCGCCAGGCTGCCCGATCAGTAGTGATTGGCAGCACAGCAGGCACTGGGGGAGGGAACCAGGAAGCAGAGGGACCTGAAGGTCTCTCTGTGAGCAACAGCTGTTGGAAGATCTTCTTCCAGGAGCCCCACACAGTGGGCTTTGTGACTGGTTGCACATGATGCAACCATACCAGGGAAAGCCCAGCCAGGTGTGGTCACATCTGATGCGACCACGTCAGGCAGGTGTTTAAATCATAGGTTCTTAAACTTGGTTTTCAGGACCCCAAATATTTCATGTTTCTCAGGACTTCTCACAGAATTGCAAGTAAAATAATTAGCTCCACCTGTGGATCTTTTATAATGTGTCAGTGAGTAATGAACACACCTGTGCACCTGCTAGGTGACCTGTTTGGTGTCTTGAGAACCACTGCTTTAAGTGATTTGCAAAGATATAGGGAATTCTTTTCTGCACCTTAATTCACATATATTTAAGGCATATTCATATATGAAGGTGTATTTGTATGAAAAACCCCAATACACAGTCAAGTTTGGCGGAGGATCCATCGCTTTCTCTGAAGAAGGGACTTTGAAATGCCTTAAATTGTTGGCAATTTGTAACTAATACAGGATGATTTTAGAGAGGAAAGTCCTTAAGATTCTTATTATCACAATGTATATGTTCTTTTTCACCAGTTTGTTACTTGTGCATTCAGGACTATATTGACATGCATGAGCTTTCCCCTCCAGATTCCAGTCCTGTGGGCTTCCAGCACATTGATTTCCTGCCGGGGGCTCCTGAGAGTGTGTCTGATGAGAAGCATAATGGAGAAGTGCCTGTGGTTATTACTGCTGTGGAGAGCAGACTTGGAGGGGTCATCACTGCCATAAATAGTATTTCCAGCAACACAAAGTCCAATGTCGTCTTCTACATTGTCACCATGAATGATACCAAGGAGCATTTGAGGTATTTCTCTTGCTACATGAGAGATGGGATTATAATGATTAGATATCGGATACTTGTATTGCTGGTAGGAAAGACATTACTATTTGTAGTCATAACCCATCATCCAATAACTGATGAAGCTTTGCATTTAGAGAATAGGCATCTAAGGTGACCTAAATGCAGAAGTGCACGTAGCTTTAGGGCTATTTCACACTGCCCAGCTTTCACTGGGTGGCAAAAAGCTGCCCGGTTTTTGCCCGTGATTCAGATCCTTTCGCATGGAACGGCTGTATGTAGTAGCAGCAGCCGAAAGGCAGCCATCCAACTCACTGGATATTGTCAGCTGTAACACGGCAACCGTGCAATTTGAAAGCTGCTGTCTGCTACAATACTTAATTAAAATAAATACATGCTCAAAAACCGGTTAAAGTTGTCCAATGTGATATATCCCTTATTCCTAGCAGGATCTGAGCATACTGTACGTTTACACGTTTATCCTAAAAATCCTTTTCCATACTTAAATGTATTTATTTTTTTACTCTATTTCATTTATTCCTTGATGGATATTTCTTTCTGTAATATAGAATGTATTTTAGGCAGAAGACAGGAGTGGATCAAAATTGGATTTATTTTTACTCATCACTTTGTATAAGAGAACTCTGAATAGTAATAGCTCTGAGTGTCAACTATGTAAGCAGTACCGGTGGTGTAATGGTTAGCATTACTGCCTCACAGCACTGAGGTCATGGGTTTGATTCCCACCATGGCCCTAACTGTGTGGAGTTTATATATTCTCCCTGTGCTTGTGTGGGCTTCCTCCGGGTACTCCGGTTTCCACCCACAATCCCAAAATATATTGGTAGAGTAACTGACTCCCAACAAAAATGAACCCTGGCATGTAAGTATGTGTGTACATGGGCAGACTAGATGGGCAAAGTGGTTTTTATTTGCTGTCAAAGTCTATGTATCTAGCTCATTATGGGAATTGACAATTCCTCTTTACACTTCTACAAGTTCTCAGCCTATGTATTGTTAAACAAATAGGGTGACAGCGCAGATGTGGGTTTGTATATGTATAGGAACACTACAAAATCAGTATATTTATTGTAAATATACTGCAATATATGATGCAAATGTACTATTTTTCTACTGTTCTTATACATATATATCTGTGCTGTCACCATGTTTCACTTTCCAATTTCCTTATACACCTGTACTGGTAGCAACACCTGATTGGTGCATGATATATGTATACCTTTTCCTTTATTCCAACACATTTCGGGCTTACATAGCAGCGCTAACTAGGCCTATTTTTTTCAATATTTGCTCAGCCTATGTATGCTGGTGTTCTCTAACATATACCACCTGAATATACTCTCTAGGCAAATAGTGTTCTTTTCATGTGATAGTACCAGTCTTCAGCATAAAAACAGAATTGGATTCAGAATGTGTAATTTTGTTAGAATTTGATTTTTTGAAGATCTTCATTTCATGTTCCACTTTCCATTATTTTTTTCCCCACTTTTAAAGGACCTGGATTGGTGACTCTAGGCTTAAAAGTGTCAAGTATAAAATTCTGGACTTTAATCCTCAAGTCCTTGATGGGAAAGTTCGAGCTGAAGTGGTTGGAAAACCTGTAAGTAAATTTTACTTTATGAAAGATGCTGTTAATGTGCTCAGTTTAGACAATTACATCTTTTTTTTTTTTTTGGAATCTTTTTCTTTTAGTTAACGTTTGCAAGATTCTACCTCCCTGATTTGGTACCTGGAGTAGAGAAAATCATCTATCTGGATGATGATGTCATTGTGCAAGGTATTCTGCCTAGTTTGAGTAAAGCTGCATTATTGTACATACATGGTACAAATTGGGCCAAATAGACCCGTTTAGGAACACAGACTTTGCAACTTAGCCGCTCCAAAACACTAATTCTAAATACCTATGGGGGAACTTCAAGTAGCCACGGGTAATTGAGTCCCAGGGGATATCCAATTGTCCCCGATAGCTGACACTATCAGGGATTTTTTTTAATCTGCCTGGAGGCAGGAGAAACAAAATCCCCTATAAGTGACCTGTTTTCGCGGCCGCAATTGCGAAAAAGCATAGGTCCAGGATCCTATGTGTTTTCGCCCGAAAACGGATCATTTTTCATGCGGTAAAAACTGGCTATAATTGGATAACCCGGAAAAAAAAATGTGGAAAAGTCCCATTTTTACTACATGAAAAATTAACATGGGCAATTGTATGAGGACACATCTGTATATTTAAAAAAAAAAAAAAAAAAGTTTCTCTTCCTAGGACTAAAGTCACTCTTTGTGTGATAAGGTGCTGCCGACACATTTCGAGCTATGTGCTCTTTATCAAGGCCTTGATAAAGAGCACATAGCTCGAAATGCGTCAGGGGCACCTTATCACACAAAGAGTGACTCTAGTCCTAGGAAGGACCATTCTGGATCTACCGGTGAAAAGCTGTGGAGCCCAACAGGGTGTCTTTTAGACGCACCCCGCTTCTACACCTTTGTGGCTCCACATACATACACCGGGTATGATACTAACGAACAGGACAGAGACTTATTGACCTTTTGTTTGCAACCTAATCTGTATGGGTGTATGCTTATCACCCTAGTGCATATCGTTAATATTCATTGTGCGTGTACTTTGTCTATCATATTTTATTTTGTCCAATGTTTTTATACGCAATATAAAGTTGTTGTTTTTTTATACGTTTCACTTGTTGCAATCTTGTTATACCCAGCGCCCAGTGGTCTAACACCAACCTACACTTCTCAATTGACCTCCTAGGGTTATAGGGAAATCCCAGGTGTCAGACACCAGGCAGCAAAGGGAAGGTAGCGCTCCAGATCCACACTAAACTCACATTTCCGGAATCCAAGATTTTGCCCGTGCTGCCCCTCTATACTGAAACGAGCTCCCTTGCTATATTAGATACTCCCAGACCATACGGACACTTCAAACTCACCTGTTCATCAAAGCATACCCTTCTGCATAACCTAGTCTTAAAACCGCTCTCCTACCCCTTGCCTCATGCATTGGCCATCTCTGCCTCGTTACTTCCTGCCTTCAGGCTGCATTCCGCTTGCTTATGCCTCATGTCACCTGTCTGTCTCCCTCCTACCCCTAGATTGTAAGCTGCTTGGAGTAGGGCCCTCTTCTCTCCTGTTCTCACAGCCCTCTTCTCTTGCACCTCAATTACAGCTCTGTCCCACTCAGTGACTGTCTATACCTGCGTTTCCTCTTGCTCGTGACTGTTCATTTCTTCCAACGGCTGCCCGCCCCCAGTAGTACGCTGATTACTCCTTTACTTCCTTACATCTCAGCTGTATTGTGTACCGAGAACTGTGGTGCTAATTGTTACCTGTGCTCTGTTTTACGTTTTCTGTTTCTGTAATGTTAAGTTCTGTGTACCCTGTATTGTTCTAATGTGTGCCATATGTACGGCGATGCAAAAGACTTGTGGTGCCTTTATAAATAAAATGTAATAATAATAATGTGGTCAAAACACCGTAGTGCTCATGTGTGTATGTATATACAATTTTTTTAAATAGTGTATGCTGCAATTGTATTGCTCAGCAAATCTGACAAAGCTCATTTGGGGCACACAATGTCCAGATCAGAACAAACAGTAAAAGTGTGTTGCTAATACAGTGAGAGTACAACACCGTATGCTGCATAGATACAGCTGACGAGGAAATGGTTTATTTTTGCAAAGTTCATTGAACAAAATGTCTTTGACCAAAGATATGTTTTAAAATAAACCACACTGATACTTTTGTTTCTGTAATGTAAATGTCAGATGATTGTGTAGGGAAACAATAACTAACCTTTGCGTTAATTACATCTTCTGAATTAAATCTACAACTGGTATTCCCTGTAGGTGACATCCTAGAACTCTACAAAACCCCAATAAAAGTGGGATATGCCGCAGCATTCTCTGAGGATTGCGATTCAGTCACCTCGAAATACCTGGTGAGAGGTGCTGGAAACCAGGTATGACCGTGTTTTCTGGAATAATCCATAATTACTGGTACTAAATCTGCTGCATGGGTTCACCTACATATAAGGTAGCAAGTTGTATGAACACCGCACTAGTAAACAAGCATAAAATAAACCGGAAGCTGCTAATATTTTAAAGTACTTATAACCATTGTGAGACTAAAAGACAAAGGACAGTTTTACAATCCAATCCAAGGGATGCGTGAAAAATATGAACGTCTAAGTGTACTAAATTTTGTAATCTATTGCATGTTTTATTACTGTATATGTAGATGAACACTTTATTGAGTATACATGTTACTATGGGCAGCATGGTGACACAGTAGTTAGCATTGCTGTCTGAGGTATTCCCATGGGTTCTATTTAGACCAGGACACTATCTGTATGCTTTCCTTTTGTTGACGTGGGTTAAAGAGATTGCCTGTAATTGTGGTGAGGTCCATGGCTGCCAATACCTGACCCTGCTGGGTCCCACTGCAACGGCACACGCAGAAGGAGGGGGGTGGATGCACATTCTTTGGTTCATGGTTATGTCTCTCTTGCATTCAAAGCACACACCCCGTTTATCCCTCCAATCAGGGCTGGATTATTACACTTCAACTGTGAGAGACAGAATCTGGAAAAAAAAACAGGAACTCGCATTGTATGATGTTTAAACAATTTATTTGTATATTCTTGTGGAAATTATTTGGACACCTACCAAGCAGCAAGATCTCTGCCTCTCACACACCTGTTACTTCTTCTTTAAGAAGCTCTTCTATCCTCCACTTGTTATCTGTATTAATGGCACCTGTTTGAACTGGTTATCTGTATAAAAGACACCTGTCCACACCCTCAAACAGTCAGACTGCTACCTCTCCACCATGGCCAAGACCAGAGAGCTGTCTAAAGCCCAGTACTCACGGGCCGATCAAGGAGAGATGCGTGCTGAGCGAACCGCTCAGCACACATCTCTCCTGCCGCTCAGCACAGCGCGATCTGTGCTGAGCGTGCGGGGGGAGACGGGGGGGCCGCTCACTTCACCCAGCGGGTGAAGTGAGCGACCCGCTAGATTGGCCTGCATGCAGGCCAATCTAGCAGCGGCGATAGCGATGTGCGGGGCCGCGCATCGCTATCGCCGAGGGGGCTACACACGGAGCGATCCTGCCGATATTCTAAGCAATCTAGTCAGATTGCTTAGAATATCGCTCCGTGAGTACCCCCCTTAAGGACACCAGGGACAAAATTGTAGAGTTGCACAAGGCTGGGAATAGCTACTCGACAATAGGCAAGCAGCTTGGTCAGAATAAATCAACTGTTGGCGCAATTATAAAAAAATGGAGGAAATACAAGATCACTGACAATCTCCCTCGACATGGGGCTACATGCAAGATCTCTCCTCGTGGGGTATCAATGATCTTGAGAACGGTGAGGAATCAGCCCAGAACTACACAGGGGGACCTGGTCAATGACCTCAAGAGAGCTGGGACCACGGTCACAAAGGTTACCATTAGTAACACACTACGTAGTCATGGATTGAAATCCTGCAGCGCCCGAAAGGTCCCCTTGCTTAAACCATCACATGTCCAGGCCCGTCTAAAGTTTGCCAGTGACCATCTGTATGATTCAGAGGAGGACTGGGAGAATGTAATGTGGTCAGATGAGAGAAAAATCAAACTTTTTGGCTCTTTCATCCGCCGCGTGCGGCTCAGCCGGCTCCTGGCCACCGCTGCCCCCAGCTCCAGACACACGCACGCCTCGACGGCAGCGGTGTCTCGCTTCAATATGGCGGCGGCCCGCGAGCCAATCAGAGCTCGCGGACCGGCAGCTAAGGCTTCTGATTGGCTGCCGGACCGCGAGCTTTGATTGGCTCACGGACCAGCGCCTAATTCAAGATAGATGCCGCCGGAGAGAAGAAGCAGCAGCGCGGTGAGCGGGGAGGGGAGCGGAGCGGGGGGAGCTGGTGAGCACTGTAGGGACATGTGTATCTGTAGTATACTAGGTGCATATCTGGCACTGGGGGCAAATATGTATCTGGCACTGTGGAGGCACCCATTTTCTGGCGTTTTTATATGTACGTGGCACTGTACTGGGGCATTATATGTATCTGGCACTGTGCAACATGACAAAAAACGGTGTTATGATATGAGGTCATACTTCTACAAACGTCATACCGAAAGGTGTGCACACAAAAATGGGGTGTGGCTTTGTGACAACTAGGCCACGCCCTCATATTTGCGCGCACGCATGATAGTGGCTCTTGCTCTTGACTACAAATCTTTTCTGCCTCTGACTGGCTGGCCACCCCTGTATTACAAAGTATTGAGTTAAACTTTTTGATTGTCCAAATATTTATTTCCGCAAGAATATACAAATAAATTGCTTAAAAATCATACAATGAGATTTCCTAGTTGTTGTTTTTTTAGATTCTCTCACAGTTGAAGTGTACCTATGATGGAAATTACAGACCTCTCTCCTCTTTTTAAGTGGGTCAACTTGCACAATCGGTGGCTGTCCAAATACTTTAATTGCCCCACTGTGTGTGTGTGTGTGTGTGTGTGTGTGTGTATGTATGTATGTGTATGTGTGTATATGTGTATATATATATATATATATATATATATATATATATATATATATATATATATACACACATATACATACATACGCACATATATATATATATATATATATATATATATATATAAAATGTGTATGTATATGTACACACGCTAATGATGGAGTTTAATGATATACACTACTCTTGAGCATATAACAAAATAAGAATACTTATACTAAGTATACAAGCAGATGTGTTACATAAGAATCGTTTTGAGGATTTAATGAAAGACTATAATAAGAAAACTTTTCAAATATAAATAAAGTGGAATTATACAAAAATAAACCTTTTTACTCCTTACTGTAAATTTTGTTTGATTTTGAAAAAGAACATTTTATTTTACTTATTATTGTTTAGAATTTGATATATATGGGGACACAATATCTTTTAAGTGCTAAGAGCCTCTAAAGATGGGTACACACAGGGAGATTTCTCCCTGAGATATGTGCTGAGCGATCTAGCACAGAACGCTCAGAACACATCTCTGTCCCACTCGGCATACAGCGCGATGTGCCCTGAGTGAGGAGGGGAACGCTCACTTCACCCAGCAGTGAAGTGAGCGATCTAACTAGATTTGGCATGCATGCATGCATGCCAAATCTAGAGCCATGCGGGACTGCGTATCGCTGTCGCCGGCACCCTACACACGGAGCAATGTGTGCTTAATTTCTAATCAATCTAGTCAGATTGCTTAGAAATTAAGTAGAAATCGCTACTTGTATACCCCCCAAAATGTCTTGATCCAATCCTGCCTTGTGTAAAGTACCATACACTGCGTTTCACTACATGACCACTGTATGCTGCTGTTGTTACGCCAGGAATGGAAAACAACTATTCCTTGTCTCAAGTCCAGACACCAAGCATTCATTGACACTGTATACCATCATCTTTTATGGCTGCTTTATCCGCATACTCAAATATATGTATTCGATTTATAAACCGTACAGTACAGGCCAATCGAGCAATTTTAGTCAGATCTCTCCGTGTGTACCCCCTTTAGACAATAGGGAGTAAACAAAGATCACTTCTGCTGAACGATCGTCTGGTCTACCTGACCTGATGATCTGATTATTCACGTATGGTTTCACAGATCTAGAATACACATATAGACTTGTACCCTTGGCATAAGGAAAACAATAGGAAGCTCTAAAGGGTAGTACACACGGAGAGCTCCGTGCTTAAATTCTAAGCAATCTGACTAGATTGCTTAGAAGTTAAGCACAGATCTCTCCGTGTGTATGCCCCACAGCAATAGCGATGTGCGGTGGCATGCATGCCAAATCTAGTGGATCGCTCAGTTCACTGCTGTGTGAAGTAAGCCTCCTCCCTGCCCCCCCTTCCTCGCTCAGCACACATCGCGCTGTGTGCTGAGTGGGGGGAGAGATGTTTGCTGAGCGGTCTGTGCTAGGACGCTCAGCACACATCTTCCCCTTGTGTACGAGGCTTAATACTAAAGGGCAGTACTGACGGCCCGATGCGGGAGAGATGTGTGCTGAGCGTACGGGGGGGGGGGGGGGGGGAGGCGCTCAGGCCAATTTAGCACCAGCGATAGCGATGCGCGGGGCTGCGCATCACTATCGCTCTGGGGGGTACACACGGAGCGATCATGCTTAAAATCTAAGCAATCTGGTCAGATTGCTTAGATTTTAAGCAGCTATCGCTCCGTGAGTACCCCCCTTAACAGTAATACCCCAGATACAGTATAACAGCTAACATAACACAATCTGCTATATTACTGATACTGATGTTGATTCAAACACAGTATGGGGCTCAGCACAACATGCCATGGGGGACATGGTGACAGAAAGTAAATATTCAACTGGTTTTAGTACAAGAGCATTCATGATTTTAATTGTTAAGTAAAAATTCATCAAAATATACAATCATAATTCTGATGTACATCTAACACTAAATACTAACGCAGCTCACAGGGGTGATACTACATCAATCTGTACTGAGCTAGCATGCAAACAACCCTGAGGTGCGAGATGCTCAAGTACTCACCTTACTCTAACCACCCCATTAATGATATGAGGGTAATGGAAATAAGGGATTGTATTGTCACTTAGTAGGTCCCAGGTGAAATCTTTTTTCAAGTATTGTGTAGTTTTGTAGGCTTTCTCTAAAAAGCCTTAATTACTCTAAAATTATTTCTAAAAAGTACTGTTCCAATGTCTGTGTAATCGCCTGTGATCTGCAGCCATCGGTGGGTTCCCGGCGAGTCTGCCTGATGTTATAAAGTAGCAATATTTCAAAAGGAAAAACCAACCTTGTTTTGCTTTTTTAAATGAATTCTACTTTAAAACATCGGGCAAACCTACTATGGACCCGCCCATGCCTGCAGGTAATTACATTTACCCCATGGGCTGCACGTAAAAACATTTTTATGATAGATATCAGATCTACTTTATTTTAACTTTGAATGGGTTTTTAATTTGGAATTAAATAAGATTTTAAGGGTAATAAAAAGGAAGCATGTCTCTCTTAGAACTTTCTGTTGTAGATTTTGTATTACCTTCTCTGCAGGTGTTAGCTCTGTGCATAATTTAATCACTAGCTGATACAGCAAGGTTTCGTACAACGTGATGATATCACAGGGGCCAGAATGGTAGTAATATTAATGAATCCATGTTTGCTAATATTGTTTCTCGTACCTCCTAGAGGATGCTGGGGTCCACATTAGTACCATGGGGTATAGACGGGTCCACTAGGAGCCATTGGCACTTTAAGAGTTTGAGAGTGTGGGCTGACTCCTCCCTCTATGCCCCTCCCACCAGGCTCAGTTTAGAAAATGTGCCCGGAGGAGCCGGTCACAGCTAGGGGAGCTGTACAGAGTTTCTCTGGTAAAAGTTTTTTTATTTTTTTTAGAGTTTATTATTTTACAGGGAGGCTGCTGGCAACAGCCTCCCTGCTTCGTGGGACTAGGGGGGCCGGTGTGAAGCGGGGGGGGCGGTGTGAAGATGGCGGCAACAGGGTATGGAGCGCAGTACTAACTGCACTTCGGGGCTCAGCAGTACATAGTGCGGCGCTGTGAGGGGCGCCCTGAGCTAGCGCCTACACCCTACACTGACCTCCAAGCCTGTCAGGGTCCCAGGATCGCTGCCAGCTCAATTCCTCAGGCTAGTATAGTCTCCAGAAGAGCTGGAAGACAGTGCCATGAAAGGGGCAGTGTTTCTCCTCAGAGCGGACCCAGCAGCGTTCAGCGCCATTTTCCTGCCTGCAGAAGCGCTGTCAGTGAGAGCTGTCCCTCCAATTCAACTCCAGCTATCGCTAAAGGCCCATACTCACTGGCAGATCAGGGGAGAGATGTGTGCTGAGCAAACCGCTCAGCACATATCTCTCCCCCCGCTCAGCACAGCGCGATGTGTGCTGAGCGGTGCGGGGGGACAGGGGGGGGGGGGGGCGCTCATGCCAACCAGCGGGTGAAATGAGCGACCTGCTAGATAGCACCAGCGATAGCGATGCACGGGGCTGCGCATTGCTATCGCTGTGGGGGGTACACACGGAGAGATCTTGCTGAAAATCTAAGCAATCTAGTCAGATTGCTTAGATTCTCGCTCTGTGAGTACCCCCCTTTACGGTACCAGGGGGTTGTAGAAGGGGGGGGGGGGGGCTGTATAAAGACTGTGTAACCTATTAAGGTGCACAGTCGGCGCTGGTTGGGGGTCTCCCTATACCTTAAAAGTGTGTGTGTGTGGATTGGCTCCAATCTCTGTGTCTCTCTTGTCATTCTTGGGGGAGAAACTCTGTCCTCCTCTGTGTCTGTGGATTGTCTGTGGTCTCCATTAAGCTATGTCCAGGGACTCTGTGTCATATGCTGCAGAGGATATGTCCTTTCAGGACAGGGGCGTCGGAATGGGGGGGGGGCAAGGGGGCAGCTCGCTCCCCCCAAACATGAGAGAGGCGCCATCCACCCGGATTAATCCCCTGTGTGTGCATGCCGCCACCAGCTGCAGCGGAACCCTCTGTACTGGTCAGCAGTCTGCAAAGCAGGGAGGCGCTCTCCCCGCCCTGCAACTCTGCTGTATTCCGCAGCTGCTGCTAGACGATGACAGCGCCGCTGCCTGTCATACCAGCGCTGCGCCTGTCAAATGGTATGACAGGCAGCGGCGCTGTCAGCGTCTAGCTTGGCTTCCCAGCCCCAGAAGTGTCCCTGTTCAGGCCAAACAATCTATACGCGCTAGCCGCGCCGGGAGAGAACGCATGCACACGGGGTAAATATCCGGCACCCCCGACCCGCCACGCCTGCTGCCTACAGCGGCACAGTCAGTGATGATTGCCGCAGTCCGCGAGACGCCGCCGGCGGAACTCAGCCTACTGCCCGCCGCGCCCGCCGAGTATAATATGACATACAGTATAAATGGCCGCACAGAGGGGGACAAACGTTACACTCTGACTGGCGCTGTGACGTGTTGATGCCACACTGCATGTCTTCCCCGCCAGCGCTCTCCAACCCGCCCGCGCTCCAATCCAAGTGTGCCCTGCCACTGCTGCCGCGCTAACACCAGGTGACCAGAAAAGTGCAAATAGAGTTTTTTTAAAGAAATCTAAATTCTTTACCTACTTGGTACTGTATATATTTGTCTGCAGTACCAATTGCTTGGAATCTGTTTAGGGTTATAAACCACTGAGAAATCTTGTGGAACATAGTAGTTTAATTAAAATTAATAGTTATGTAAATGTCATAGGTTCTACAAATTTAATGAGGCCATTTTACCTTCATCTAGACTATCAGTGATCCTGTTAGGTCAGTAATAACATTGCTTTTCCTGAAAAATATGAGCAATCTTTCCTTTCACAGCCGTACTGTAGCCTAGTGCTCCTTCCGACTAGTAAAGAGGTTGAACTGCACAGTAATATGAGACACATTAAGTGGCATCACTACCCAGGTGTCACCCGCAAAGGGGTGACGCCAAAATGCCAGCTCCTTTTCAGTGACAGGAGCCGGTACTGACAGTCTCTGCGGGGCAGCTCAGCATCTTCGGTACGCTTGGAGTAATGAAAAGTGATGATACTCATACTGTGTGCTGTAATGTGAATTTGGCTCATACTGTGTGGTGTAATGTAAATTTCGGCTCATACTGTGTGATGTAATGTGAATTTTGGCTCATACTGTGTGGCGTAATGTGAATTTTGACTCATACTGTGGTGTAATGTGAATTTTGGCTCATACTGTGTGGCATAATGTGAATTTAGGCTCATACTGTGTGGCGTAATGTGAATTTCGGATCATACTGTGTTGGGTAATTGAATTTTGGCTCATACTGTGTGGCGCAATATACATTTCTGCTCATACTGTGTGGCATAATGTGAATTTCGGCTCATACTGTGTGGCGTAATGTGAATTTCGGATCATACTGTGTTGGGTAATGTGAATTTTGGCTCATACTGTGTGGCGCAATATACATTTCTGCTCATACTGTGTGGCATAATGTAAATATCGGCTCATACTGTGTGACGTAATGTGAATTTCGGGTCATACTGTGTTGGGTAATGTGAATTTTGGCTCATACTGTGTGGCGCAATATACATTTCTGCTCATACTGTGTGGCATAATGTGAATTTCGGCTCATACTGTGTGGCGTAATGTGAATTTCGGATCATACTGTGTGGCGTAATGTGAATTTTGACTCATACTGTGGTGTAATGTGAATTTTGGCTCATACTGTGTGGCATAATGTGAATTTAGGCTCATACTGTGTGGCGTAATGTGAATTTCGGATCATACTGTGTTGGGTAATTGAATTTTGGCTCATACTGTGTGGCGCAATATACATTTCTGCTCATACTGTGTGGCATAATGTGAATTTCGGCTCATACTGTGTGGCGTAATGTGAATTTCGGATCATACTGTGTTGGGTAATGTGAATTTTGGCTCATACTGTGTGGCGCAATATACATTTCTGCTCATACTGTGTGGCATAATGTAAATATCGGCTCATACTGTGTGACGTAATGTGAATTTCGGGTCATACTGTGTTGGGTAATGTGAATTTTGGCTCACACTGTGTGGCGCAATATACATTTCTGCTCATACTGTGTGGCGTAATGTGAATAAGGGGCGCTACTGTCAGTAGCTGGTGATCATGGGGTCATGTGACAAATGCTGGTGTCCTGCGGAGGAGGAGGAGTCTGATGGCATATAAAGAGGCAGCTATGGCTCTGATGGCACATGTGTACATTTTAAACTTTAGTTGTGTTATATTAAAACTCAAATGTTTTGTCCCCTAAATCTCCATACTTTTCAGAGTGGCCTACCCAAAATAGGCTGTAGGTGCTGGAGGGTGCAAGGGGTATGGGGGGTGGGTAGGGGTAATGCATATGCACCTAGGCCCACCACTCTCTAGTTCCACCACTGGGTCAGGGATAGGTTGGGGAAGTGTAAGTAGCGATAGGGTGCAGCAGCAGCTAGGACTCAGGGTTATGCAGTACCGGCCGGTGGTCGCACCATTATGTTGTCATTTTATTTCTCTCGGGTGTATTATATCTACTTCATTATTAGGAACCTGGGAGAAATTATATTAAGCCATGTGATTTTACTGAGAGAATGTAAAATAGTGCAAGACATGTACCTGGGCGGTGCTAAACACGGCCAAAAGGTGATGCTAGACACGCCCCTCCTGCAGTGCACCCCCTAATAAATTAGCTGTGCACGCCTATGGAAAGGAGCTACAGCCGCGTCTAGCACTGCAGCCGTGCCTATTCACCACCTGCTCCTGGTAAGTGGAAGTTGGGCAGCTTTCGATTGCAAAACGGTGGTGGGGGGGTAGGGGGGGTTGGTGTTTGGGTGTTGGGAATAGTGAGCACCTGCTGAATGTTTTCACACTAGACCACCAGGTACAACAGAGTTATTGGAAAATCTAAATTAACTGTACCGATTTTAAAAAGCTATGTAATAGCAATCAGTATCAATGTGAATAAGTATTTAATGAATAAAGGTAGGAGGGTGAGTTTGGTTGCAGGTAGGAGGTGTTTGGGCTGTACCTGGCATAATGTGTTTAAGCAGCTCTACCTGGCATTACATGTATAAGGTGCTCTACTGTAGCATAATGTGTATAAGGGGCTTTGCTGTGGTGTAATGTGTATAAGCGGTTCTTCTGTGTGGTGTGACGTGTATAAGGGGCTTTACTGTGTGATATACTGTGTATAAGGATACTACTGTGCGTTATACTGTGACTAACTGATACCACTGTGTGTTGTAATGTGACTAACGGACGATACTGTGCACTGAAAAGTGATTAATGTATGCTATTGTGCACTGTAATGTGACTAACGGATGCTACTGTGCAGTATAATGTGACTAACGGATGCTACTGTGCAGTGTAATGTGACTAATGGACGCTACTGTGCACTGAAAAGTGATTAACGGATGCTACTGTGCACTATAATGTGACTAAAAAATGCTACTGTGCACTGCAATGTGACTAATGGACGCTACTGTGCAGTATAATGTGACTAACAGACGCTACTGTGCAGTGTAATGTGACTAACGGACGCTACTGTGCACTGAAAAGTGATTAATGGATGCTACTGTGCAGTATAATGTGACTAACGGATGCTACTGTGCAGTGTAATGTGACTAACGGACGCCACTGTGCGGTGTAATGTGACTAACGGATGCTGCTGTGTGGTGTAGTGTGTTTAATGGATGCTACTGTGCGGTGTAATGTGACTAACAGGCACTACTGTGCGGTGTAATGTGAGTAATGGACATAGAGTTCCGTACAGGTTCAAGTGACCTGTCTAAGGTGGCCAGAAGTTAGGGGCGCCAAACTGAGATTTTATCTTGCCCCCCCCCAACCAAAAAAACGTTCTGACACCCCTGTTTCAGGATAATCCCATTCCGTGTAATCAGGATTGCACTGTTTTAGCGCAGATGCCAGCAAGGGAGCCGGAATGGTTATCCTCTATTAAAACTATGATTTCCCAGATTTCTACTAGGGTTGCACAGAGTGAATCTGCAACTCCGGTTTTACAGAACTCTATGGCAGTTTGGCCCGGTTTTGTTAGCTCAGGACCCCCTACTGTATGTTCCCACAAACGTGCTCTTGCCCAGATTATGCAATATGACATGGATACCGATTCTGACACGCCAGACTGTGACGGGTATGTGCTGCGGGGGGCGGCATCTCTTGCAAAAGGGGTGCAGTCGATGATAGTGGCTATTAGAGATGTCTTGAATATTGCTGATACAACACCTGAACAGGTTGAGGAGGCTTACTTCACTGGCAATAGGAAAGCCTCGCTAACCTTCCCTGCGTCTAAAGAATTAAATTCTATATTTAAAAAAGCATGGGAACCCCCCCCATAAAAAAAAATAATTCCTGATCCCTAGGAGGTTTTGGATGCTTTCTCCTTCCCTGAGGAGGATAGGAAAAAATGGGAAAACCCACCCAGAGTTGCCGTGTCTGTATCCGGACTCTCAAACATGGTGGTTTTACCTGTTCCAGGATCTACCGCCTTAAAAGAGCTGGCTGATCACAAAATCGACACTACGCTCAAATCCATATACATGGCTTCAGGGGCGATACTACATCCTATTATTGCATGTGCATGGATTTCCAAAGCTATAGTAAAGTGGTCAGGCACGTTACTTGAGGATTTGGATACAATGGATAAAAGTGATGTTGAATTGTTTTTATGTAACATTCAGGATTCTGCAGGATTTATGGTGGAATCCATGAAAGACCTGGGTTCCATGGCTGCAGGGATATCTTCCATGTCTGTCTCAGCTCGTAGGGGACTTTCGCTGCGCCAGTGGTCTGCCGACGCAGAATCCAGGAGAGGTGTGGAAACCCTACCCTACACAGGTCAGGCTCTCTTTGGGGAAGCGTACAATGCGTGGATTTCCACGGCTACAGCGGGTAAGTTTCCTTTTCTTCCCTCAGCTGCACCTGCTACGAAGAAACACTTTTCTTCAGCTGCATCTCAGTCCTTTCGGACTGCCAAAGCACATTCTTTAGAGGAGGTCAGCCAAAATCCAAGAAACCTGCTGTGGGGTTTCCCAGGAACAGAAACCTACTTCGGGTACGGGTGGACCGTGCAGCCTGGAGGTCGGACCGGTGGGGGCGAGATTCAGGCATTTCAGTCACGTCTGGGGGTCGTCTGGCCTGGATCCCTGGGTGCAAGATATTGTGTCCCAGGGGTATAGGCTAGAATTTCAAGAGCTCTCTCCTCACCGGTTCTTCAAATCAGGCTTGCCAGCTTGGCTGGCAGATGGGACTATCCTACAGGAAGCCATCCTTAAGTTGGTGGAGGCAAAGGTTATCGTACCAGTTCCTCCCCATATGCAAAACAAAGGTTACTATTCGAACCTTTTCGTGGTACCAAAACCGTATGGATCGGTCAGGCCCATTCTGAACTTAAAATCGCTAAACCCCTCACTGAGGGAGTTCAAGTTGAAAATGGAGTCTCTAAGGGCGGTGATATCAGGTCTGGAGGAGTGGGAATTCCTGGTATCCCTGGATATCAAGGATTCGCACTGTTGGACTGCCATTTTCAATTCCAGGCCCCGCCATTCGGCCCCTCCACAGCACCAAGGGTATTCACCAAGGTGATGGCGGAAATGATTGTTCTCCTCCGCAGACAGGGGGTGAACATAATTCCATATCTGGACGATTTGCTAATAAAGGCATAGTCCAAGGAGAAGCAGTCAATAGTTTTCAAGACCCATCTACTCAGGGAACACGGTTGGATCCTGAATCTTCCAAAATCACATTTGGAACCAACCAGGAGGTTGTCCTTTCTGGGAATGATCCTCGACACGGAAGTGCAGAGGGTGTTTTTTTCCAGAGGAAAAAGCGTTGGCGATACAAACAATGGTCCGGGATGTCCTGAAGCAAGCCCGGGTGTCGGTTCATCAATGCATTCGCCTTCTGGGGAAGATGGTGGCCTCTTACGAAGCTCTGTAGTACGGGAGGTTTCATGCTCGGTCCTTCCAACTGGATCTCCTGGACAAGTGGTCGGGATCTAATCTACACATGCACCAGAGAATACGTCTGTCGCCAAAGGCCAAGATTTCACTCCTCTGGTGGCTACAATTGCCTCACCTTCTGGAGGGCTGCAGGTTCGGGATTCAGGACTGGATTCTTCTAACCACAGATGCAAGTCTCCGGGGCTGGGGCGCAGTCACTCAAGGGGAAACCTTCCAAGGAAGGTGGTCAAGTCTGGAAGCTGGCCTGCCGATAAACATTCTGGAACTAAGAGCCTTCTACAACGGTGTTCTCCAAGCGGCCCATCTTCTGAGAAATCGGGCCATTCAAGTACAGTCGGACAATGTAACGACAGTGGCTTACATAAACCGACAGGGCGGAATGAAGAGCAGAGCTGCAATGTCAGAGGTAACAAGAATCATCCTCTGGGCAGAAAAACACGTGCTGGTGCTGTCGGCAATCTTAATTCCGGGAGTTGACAACTGGGAAGCGGACTTCCTCAGCAGACACGATCTCCATCCAGGGGAGTGGGGTCTCCATCCGGAAGTGTTCAAGGAGGTAACAGATCTTTGGGGTGGACCCCAAATGGACATGATGGCCTCTCGTCTCAATAAGAAGCTTTGGCGATATTGTTCCATGTCGAGGGACCCACAAACAGTGGCGGTGGACGCCCTAGTGACTCCGTGGGTATTCCAGTCCGTGTACGGGTTTCCACCACTCCCACTCATTCCAAGAGTGCTAAAGCTCATAAGAAGAACAAGGGTTCAAGCGATCCTCATTGCACCAGACTGGTAAAGAAGGTCTTGGTATGCGGATCTTCTGTATCTACTGCTAGAAGAGCCGAGGCCTCTTCCTCTTCGGGAGGACCTGCTGCAGCAGGGGCCGTTCGCTTATCAAGACTTACCACGGCTACATTTGATGGCATGGAGGTTGAACGCCAGATACTAGCTCGGAAGAGCATTCCGAACAAGGTTATTCTTACCCTGATACAGGCTAGGAAAGGAGTAACGTGTAAACATTACCATCGTATTTGGAAAAAATATGTATCTTGGTGCGAGTCCAAGAGGTTTCCTACGGTGGAGTTTCAACTGGGTCGTTTTCTCCTCTTCCTGCAAGCAGGTGTGGATATAGGCCTGAGGTTAGGATCCGTAAAGGTCCAAATTTCGGCCCTATCCATTTTCTACCAGAACAGTTGGCTGCCCTCCCTAAGGTTCAGATTTTTTGAAGGGAGTTCTGCACATCCAACCTCCCTTTGTACCGCCTACGGCACCCTGGGATCTTAACGTGGTGTTGCAGTTTCTCCAGTCTGACTGGTTTGAGCCTCTACAGGAGGTTGAGGTCAAGTTTCTCACGTGGAAGGCTGTCACTTTGTTGGCCTTACCTTCTGCTTGACGTGTGTCGGAGTTGGGTGCTTTGTCATGTAAAAGCCTATACTTGATCTTCCATGAAGATAGAGCTGAGCTTCGGACACGTCAGCAGTTTCTTCCGAAGGTTGTGTCGGCATTTCATATCAACCAACCTATTGTGGTGCCAGTTGCGACTGACTCCTCAATTTATTCAAAGTCCTTAGAATGTTGTAAGGGCTCTAAAAATCTATGTGAGGAGGACTGCTCGTCACAGAAAATTGTCCTCTCTGTTTGTCCTGTATGATCCCAAGAAAATTGGGTGTCCTGCTTCTAAGCAGACGATCTCTCGCTGGATCAGGTTCACTATCCAGCATGCGCATTCTACGACAGGCTTGCCGTGTCCTACGTCTGTTAAGGCCTACTCTACTCGTAAGGTGGGTTCTTCCTGTGCGGCTGCCCGGGGTGCCTCGGCTTTACAACTCTGCCGAGCGGCTACTTGGTCGGGGTCGAACGCGTTCGCAAAGTTCTACAAGTTCGATACTTTGGCCTCTGAGGACGTTAAGTTTGGTCAATCAGTTCTGCAGGAGTCTCCGCGCGCTCTCTCCCGTTCTGGGAGCTTTGGTACATCCCCATGGTTCTAATGTGGACCCCAGCATCCTCTAGGACGTAAGAGAAAATAGGATTTTAATTACCTACTGGTAAATCCTTTTCTCGTAGTCCGTAGATAATGGATGGGGAACCTTTGGCCCTCCAGCTGTTGCTAAACTACACATACCAGCATGCCCTGCAACAGTTTTGCAATTCGGCCATGCTAAAACTGTTGCAGAGCATGCTGGGATGTGTAGTTAAACAACAGCTGGAGGGCCGAAGGTTCCCCATCCCTGCTGTAGATAATGCTGGGCACCCGCCTAGCGCTTCGTTTTCCTGCAGTGGTTTTCTGGTTCAGTACAGCTTTGTTTTTAGTTAAGTGCATTGTTACTTGGTAAGTACTGTTTCAGCGGTTGCTGAGTTTCCAAGCTTGTTAGCTTGGTTTGCCTTCTGTGTGTGAGCGGGTATGAATCTCGCCACTATCTGTGTTCAATCCTTCTCTCAAAGATGTCCGTCTCCTCGGGCACAGTTTCTAGACTGAGTCTGGTGGGAGGGGCATAGAGGGAGGAGCCAGCCCACACTCTCAAACTCTTAAAGTGCCAATAGCTCCTAGTGGACCCGTCTATACCCCATAATACTAATGTGGACCCCAGCATCCTCTACGGACTACGAGAAAAGGATTTACCGGTAGGTAATTAAAATCCTATTTTTTCAGTATAATTACATTGGATATTTTGACTACAAGAAGGAGACCATCCGGAAGCTGGGCATGAAAGCAAACACCTGCTCGTTTAATCCTGGAGTCTTTGTAGCGAATCTTACTGAGTGGAAGAGGCAGAACATTACCCGGCAGCTTGAGAAATGGATGGAACTGGATATGACGTAAGTTGATTGTCTCAGCATATTGTGTGTGGTCATCTCTTGATTTCAACATATAGTCAACACATCGTAATCCATTAGTGGTGGTCACCAGCTTCTTGTCCATAAATGTTAACATATTTAAGATCTCAAGGCCTTTTGCTATGGCTCTTGCAGTGAGATACATGAATGTACTATCCTGTTGTTTTGCCTTCATTTTGTCTTTTCTTTGTTCTGCGTCAATTTTATTCATTGAGATATTGAATTATACAGTAATTGCAAGACACTTTATAAAACTAGCTGTCATCTTCAGGAAGATGATGTTAGCCTTAGTAGTGTGACTGCTTTCAATATTTCATCATTTGTACAGCTGTATGGTAACTGGACATGCTATAGCTGAATAAGGTGAACAGCTGTAGGGTAACCGGATGTGTACACAGCTATAGCCGAGTAAGACACAGAGAGAAGGTGGCCAGCTGTAGGGTAACAAAACGTGTACACAGCTATAGCCGAATAAGACACAGAGAGAAGGTGGCCAGCTGTAGGGTAACAGGGCGTGTACACAGCTATAGCCGAATAAGACACAGGGAGAAGGTGGCCAGCTGTAGAGTAACAGGACGTGTACACAGCTTTAGCTGAATAAGACACAGAGAGAAGGTGGCCAGCTGTAGGGTAACATGACGTGTACACAGCTATAGCCGAATTAGACACAGGGAGAAGGTGGCCAGCTGTAGAGTAACAGGACGTGTACACAGCTATAGCTGAATAAGACAGAGAGAAGGTGACCAGCTGTAGGGTAAAAGAACGTGTACACAGCTATAGCCGAATAAGACACAGAGAGAAAGTGTCCAGCTGTAGGGTAACAGGACGTGTACACAGCTATAGCTGAATAAGACACAGAGAGAAGGTGGCCAGCTGTAGGGTAACAGGACGTGTACACAGCTATAGCCGAATAAGACACAGAGAGAAGGTGACCAGCTGTAGGGTAACAGGACGTGTACACAGCTATAGCCGAATAAGACACAGAGAGAAGGTGGCCAGCTGTAGGGTAACAGGACGTGTACACAGCTATAGCTGAATAAGACACAGAGAGAAGGTGGCCAGCTGTAGGGTAACAGGATGTGTACAAAGCTTTAGCTGAATAAGACACAGAGAGAAGGTGGCCAGCTGTAGAGTAACAGGACGTGTACACAGCTATAGCCGAATAAGACACAGAGAAGGTGGCCAGCTGTAGGGTCACAGGACGTGTACACAGCTATAGCCGAATAAGACACAGAGAGGTGACCAGCTGTAGGGTAACAGGTCGTGTACACAGCTTTAGCCGAATAAGACACAGAAAGAAGGTGACCAGCTGTAGAGTAACAGGACGTGTACACAGCTATAGCTGAATAAGACACAGAGAGAAGGTGACCAGCTGTAGAGTAACAGGACGTGTACACAGCTTTAGCTGAATAAGACACAAAAGAGAAGGTGACCAGCTGTAGAGTAACAGGACAGGTACACAGCTTTAGCCGAATAAGCTAAGTGTGCAGCTGTAAAACACTGAGATTATTACTGTAACTGCAGATCAGTAGCACTTGAGTAATATAGTCGATGTATACAGCTGTGGATTAATAAATTAATAAACACAACATTGAATCTGTGCCACTATAATTCAGTGGGACTGTGAGTACAGCTGTAGTTCAGCAAGACCAGGTGCAATTGTGTGGGGGTCATGCGTGTTCATAACCCAGTACCAGTATGGAAGGCCATAAAATGTATGCTTTTATAGGTAACTATTTCTGGTACGTCTGATTCTGAGCTGGTTGTACAATAAGATGTTACCATGAGTGTCTCTACTTTCAGGGAAGAACTATATAGTAAAACCCTAGCTGGCAGCATCACAGCGCCACCACTTCTCATTGTCTTCTACAAGTTGCACTCTAGTATTGACCCTATGTGGCACGTCAGGCATTTAGGTAAGTACTACTTGCTGATCACTAAATGGAAATCTGTGAGGAACACTGTTTATTGATAGTGGCTGATGTGAAACATATTTTTAAAGGAAGTTAAAATTATATTTCTGGTAATGGTTAAATGGAAAGGTAAGTGTATTATTTGTAGGTGATGGGTGTTCTTCAAGGTAGATTAGTACATATTGGCAGATACTTTTCTGCTGTGTGTGATCATCCACTGCTGTACTCCTATTCCACCATAGCTTATGTAGACTGTGTCTGGACAGTAAGCAGAAGCCATTATGGTGGCAGTAAGCTTAGTCACACAATGGGTAATCAAATGTATTATACTACTACATCCAGAGATCTAGGGGGGAAAATTATCTAAGCGGCAGGTGTGAAGTCATGTCGAAGCTGCCGCATATTAACTTTAGGTACTATTGACAAAAGTCAGTATTTACTAAAGGTCATTTTGACATTCTAAATAGAGCCTTTCGTCTATCTCCGGCGGCCTGGATCACACCACAGTCCCACACTTGTTTACAAGACTGCACAGATTTCTAAGATCTGAGCAGGCTTATATAGTGTTAAAAAATTAAATAGACAGATGCTAGATTTAGCACAGCTTTACCAAATCTGGACAGATTAAGATGTCTGACGACTCGGTGTATCTCAGTGTCACAGGCTTCTAATGAATTATTAGGACACATTCTCAAGATTATTGGGTCTGCCCAAACCATAGTCGCCTCCATAGTGAGTACAACACGGCTCTGGGCCCTGAAAATCTACCTCATCTGTCTTTATTGTAATCTGCCACCATTGCCAGTAAGATACTGTAGTATTCAGTTTTATATAGTCCATTCATTTTGCAAACATCCTTGGACTATGCATTTTTAACAGTACTAATAAATTTTCTGTCATGTAGTCACATTGGGGAAGTTCCCCAGCCCGTACCTAATACACTTCCAAAAATAAACTGTAATGTACTACAAAGACCAGTGGTTCCCAACTATTTTGAATCACAGTGACCTAGAGTACCAGCGGAAGTATATTATGATGGGCAGCCACCAGCACTGGTTTTACCTATCACACTGACCATAAATAATTTGGTCCTGGGCCACCAACCCATGGCACCCCTACAAATGCCCGCTGCACCAAGTTTGGGAACCACTAGACTATACCAAGCTCTAGGAATTTTTAAAAACATGTAGAAAGTTACCATTTGCAGGTAATCTTAGTATGGCTATTCTTTCCAATGCAGGATGTCTATTTTTACTTAAAACTATTTGTTAATGACACAATTTAACTCTGTTAAAGGTTCTAGTACTGGGAAGCGTTATTCTCTTCAGTTCGTGAACTCTGCTAGACTTCTCCATTGGAATGGACATTTTAAACCATGGGGACGAACGGCCTCCTACTCTGAGGTTTGGGAGAAGTGGTACGTTCCTGACCCTACTGGGAAATTTTCAATCATCAGGAGACACTCAGAGAATGATGGAGCTGAGTGAGGGATGATCACCAATCTGGGAACATCATGAACTCATAGGACTGTGTTTGGAGCATTGAAGAGCAGTATTTTCTCAGGAATTCACAGCTAAAAGCTTTTTTTTATGTGTTTGATTTGTCTCATTAGAAAAACTCACTACCGTGTACTACTGTTACTTCCAATCATTTCTGAATGCCTACATATTTTAAAAATAACAATGTCAAACTGGGCAGAGCACAATGTAGTACTATCGTTAGGGTCAAGCTCATACATATAGGATAACTTAAGGCACAACCTTATTATAAATAGCCTTGGAAAATTGTGAAATCCTCTCTCTGGGACCCCGACATCTATATGGTATTCTCCCCAGCTGCACCCAGTTTACTGCACAGCATGGAGAATTGTGATTCTGTATGGGTATGAAGTTGGGATGCTCTCAGCTCCATATTCTACAAGCCATACAAACTGGAGAATACTGCTAGCTAAATGAGTACCTTGCTGATGGTATATACGTCGGGGACAGAGACCTGCTAGATGAAGGTGGTGGGATTTTTGTATATATAAGGTTGCTTAGTGTGTTTTAACCTTTTGTTTGTGTGTGTGTGTTACTACTTATTTATACCCAAATGTATAATGCTGTCATTTAGATTCCTATGGATCAGCAGCAAAGACATCTTCACAAGGTCTTCATTTGTCACTAAAGTGATACATTTCTGTATTTTTTGCTCATAGGACACCATGGGGGATATTCAATTGTTTGAAAAGTCAGTTGGGTGTCTGTGTTTTCCTATCTAATAGACAGGGAAAAAACAGACACCCAACCGACTTTTCAAACAATTGAATATCCCCCTTCGAATTCTGTTGTCTTATTCAGAACTACCTGGTAATCCCACGCTGACCGCATGCACAGCACGTAAAGTCCAAAGCGTGTGAACTCTGCATGTATCATTTCCATTGTGTGGAGTTGTGAATGTGGCAGGTGAGGACACCTGTAATTTCATTGTGTGGATTGTGCATGATATTACATCCTATATAAACCGGGAGACTTAAACATGCTCTAGAAAATGCTTATGAACAGCTACTTGGCTTATGTATATGCTTAGTAAAATGGAAAACAAGTATTAGTGATGCTGTTATAAGCTATTTATGGACAGTTCTATAAAAGTCGGTTACTATAACACTACTAGAATGAGTAATGCAATTCTGAAACCATGTTTTTTACCTACTTTACTTACTCATGTAAAACTATGTTGTTCACTGTACTGTTCTTTAAACCACTGTTTATTTCAATTTGTTTCAGTTTGTTGTACACAGAATATTACAGTATGTCAAGGAGTTATTTAATGCCATGTTTGTTCTCTCTTGCTCTGTTAAAAGAAATCTGGGAAGAAATGTTTGTGTGATCGAAAAATGTGCCTCCATGAGGTTAAACAAATGGAAATACATTTATAAGCAAAGTTGGTCATCCTGGTATAGTCCATTGAGGGTAGTGATTGGCCTTTCATCTACATTAGTTCCAGCAATGAACCATGTGCAGCATTTGACTGCCGTGCAACATTTTTCTGGCCTCCTTGCACCGATTGCCATATAAAATGGACATCTGCGGTGCTGCTCTCTTGCTGTGAGCTAAGCACTTATAGGGGCGAATGTAATAGGGTGTGAGAATCAGGAAGTGAGAGATTTTGTAAGAGTTCTACTGTTTGTTTTTAAAGTGGAAATCATTAACATGGAAAAATCAACCTGGTTTTGCCCTGTAAATGATTGGCACTATTAAAAAGAAAAAAAAGAGAACTGTCACAAAATCTCATACCCTATTACATTACCACCCACCCAGTGTTGATTGACATTGGAGGTGATTCAGACCTGATCGCTGGGCTGCTAATTTTGTTGTCCTGCGTTCAGATAGTCGCTGCCTCCAAGGGGGAGTGTAAATTCACTGTGCAGGTGTGCGATTGCATGTGTATGCTGAGCTGCAAAAATCCAGTGTGTGCAGTCTGTTCGCAGCCCAGGACTTACTCCTACAGTGCAATGAGAACAGGCTGATCGGGGCCGGAGCTGACGTCAGATACCCTCCCTGAAAATGCTTTAACCTGCGGTTTTCACTCTCAATAAACGGTCAGTTACCACCCACAAACGGCCTCTTCCTGTCAATCACCATGCGAACGCCCGTGCGATCGGATTTTTTGCATTATCCGGTCACTGACCGGCGATGCCCCTTGTTGTTGTCCGACGCGCGTGCCCATTGCGCTGCATACGCAGGCGCAGTTAGTACCTGATTGCCCACTTTGCGGAAACGTACAGCAGCAATCAGATCTGAACCACCCCCATTGTTTGTTCCATCTCACTTCTTCTTACTGGATGATCTGGTATCATTTAGTACTATGAGCTACTGTACACTATGGGGGTTATTTAATTAGCGCCGATAATTTCTGAGCTATTGCATTCACTTCCCTGCGTATTCAATTGCAGGGTTTTTCAACGATTTTTAAGACATTTTCGCCAATGTCTTTTCACTTTTTGGGGGGGGGGGGGGAAGCATTGGCAAAAAATGCCTCAAGATCTGCAAAAATAGCCTGCATTTTCCCTGGCGCATGTGCAAAAACACATGGATTTGCTGAGGCAAAAAACTGCCCTGCTATTGAATAGGACGAATCCCCATTTGCCCTAAAAAAGAAAATGGCCCTAATTGAATACCCCCCTATGTAGTGTACAGAGATGTTCCTACTCCTGAATGACCCTAAAACTTTTGTCAATGAGGAGGCACCAGGAGGATGTTCAACGTGCCACAAGGTAAACCACTCGGGGGTCCAGCAATTGGTGAAATTGTAAGGGATTAATCAATATGGGCAGAAATTGGGGATAGACGATATCTCAATTTTAATATATTGCTATCTCTGTCTAATTTATACAGTATTGGCAATGGTTTGTTTCACTGTATACTGTATGGCTGGTAGTTGGGATGGGGATAGCTCTGAAATATTTGCTTAGCAATAAAGGAGAAGGGTACCTTCTGCCCACAAATTTGAAGAAGATTCTCATTCCATGCAGTACCTATGTACTGAGGCTAGGAAAATGAGTCATCCTCCTTTTATGTACAGATGAGGAGCCTTATTCATAGGGGTGTATTCAATGCTTGTCGGATCCTTTCCGACGGAAAGTATCCGACAATGCCGTATTCAATGAACGACCAAATCCGACAGGATTTAGCCGTTCCCAACAATGCCGGCAGTTCAGACTGCAATTGAATACACCCTATAGTTAGCATTTGTTGTATAGAAGCATTGCAGTCTATTGATAGGTAGAATAATGATAACCAGGCTAACATTGGTGTATAGCCACACCCACTTTTGCCATTTTTACAAAATTGTGCAACAATACAGTAATACTCCTAAAACACGTAGTATCTTAAATATTAGGTAATACAATTTAAACCATTCTGTATTTTCTAATACCTTCAAAATGCCGTAATTTGTGTGCCAAAGTCCAATCAGGATGTTGACATTTAATGAAAGCTCGTTACTGAAGCAACAAAATGTTTTCTATGTATAGGGAAGACATACATTCTATTTACTATGATGAGTTTCCTGTAAGACAATAGAGATGAGCGCTGTAATAACCTCATACCTCCCAACATGACGCTCTCCAGGAGCAACAGAATGCTCTGCCCCTGGACTTCCCTCTTAATTCATGATTGTTATTACCTGTGCTGAAACACCTTTCTTACCCATTAACCTGTTCAACACAGGTGCAGACAATCATAAATTAAGAAAAAAGTCTAGATGCAGAGCAGTGTCTCTCTCCTGGAGAGAGTCATATTGGGCGGTATGTAACCTGATCTAATTTAGAAAAAATTTCTGGGACATTCAAAGTTATAACGAGATTTATGGTAAGATCTTACCGTTGTTAAATCTCTTTCGGCGAGGTACACTGGGCTCCACAGGGAATGACATTGGGGTGTAGCGTAGGATCTTGATCCGAGGCAACAACAGGCTAAAAGCTTTGACTGTTCCCAGAATGCATAGCGCTGCCTCCTCTATAACCCCGCCTCCATGCACAGGAGCTCAGTTTTTGTTAACCAATCCAATGCAGTAGCAGGCAAAAGAGATGACAACTGTTAGTAGCCACATACACCACACTCTCACGTCAGGAGAAAGTGTCAACGGCTAATGTCATACCAACCCAAAGAAGCTAAGTGCATCAGGGTGGGCGCCCTGTGGAGCCCAGTGTACCTCGCAGAAAGAGATTTAACAACGGTAAGTTATTAACATAAATCTTGTTTTTTGCTGTGGGGAACACTGGGCTCCACAGGGAATGACAATGAGGATGTCCTAAAGCAGTTCCTTATGGGAGGGGATGCACTGTAGCGGGCACAAGAACCCGGCATTCAAAGGAAGCATCCTGGGAGGTGGAAGTATCGAAGGCATAGAACCTAATGAACGTGTTCACTGAGGACCACGAAGCCGCCTTGCACAATTGTTCAAGGGTCGCACCACGGCGGGCCACCCAAGAAGGTCCAACCTACCGAGTAGAATGGGCCTTTATGGTAGCAGGAGCTGGAAGGCCAGCCTGTACATAAGCATGTGCAATCACCATTTTAATCCATCTGGCCAGGGTCTGCTTGTGAGCAGGCCAGCCACAGTTGTGAAAACCAAACAGAACAAAGAGAGAATCTGACTTCCTGAGTGAGGCAGTTCTCTTCACGTAGATACGGAGAGCCCGTACCACATCCAAAGACCGCTCTTTGGAAGACAATTCAGGAGAGGCAAAGGCTGGAACCACAATCTCCTGATTAAGGTGGAAAGAAGACACCACCTTAGGTAAATACCCGGGACGTGTTCTAAGAACCGCCCGATCACGGTGAAAAATCAGATATGGTGACCTACAAGACAAGGCACCCAAATCCGACACCCGCCTAGCAGAAGCAATAGCCAGCAGAAACAATACCTTAAGAGAAAGCCACTTACGGTCTGCAGATTCAAGAGGCTCAAACGGAGACCCTTACAACGCCTCCAAAACTACGACAAGTCCCAAGGGGCCACAGGCGGGACGTAGGGAGGTTGAATCTGCAACACACCCTGAGTGAATGTACAGTTGTGCTCATACGTTTACATATCCTAGCAGAATTTGTGATTTTCTGGCCATTGGTTGCTCCTTATTCTGTCATAATTAACACATGCAACAATGTTATTACTAGCCAGTGGCAAGGGCTAGACAGTATAATGAGCATGATTGTTAGTTTGTGGCCGCACGTCGAGTCAATAGTAATGCTAAAACAAAAATCCTTACTTTACTCACGTGATCTAAGTTCAGAGATACATTAATACAATACGGTTAACATGAGAGACGGTAGATTAACTAGTCATTTCGAAGAAACTATTTGTTTTATTTTGTGTGTAATTGTTTTGTCTTGTTAGTCATTAAAAATATTAAAAGTTAAGTTTTAAAGATAAAAATTTTCATAAGAGTGCCCCACACAATAGAGTTGTCCTTTCCTCTCTTTCAATTTCGGGTCAGTATAAACTCCGTCCTCATCAGACGAGGTGTCTGGGACGTTGGTGGATTGTGAGGAAGTAATGGCCCGCTTAGAGGACCCCTTGGTCTTAGGAGGGCGAGGGTTAGACTTCTGAGTAGTCAGTGATTGGTTCAATTGCTGTAACTGAGCAGACAGTTGATCTGCCCATGGCAGGTTAACCGCAGGGACCATAAGCAGTTGTACCGGCACAGGAGGTCCCATATGGGGCGTTAGTATAGTTACCAGCGTATTCAATAGCGTGGAGAAAGTAGCCCAAGGCGGGTCATTTTGAACCCCCGTTGCTACGATCCCACTGGGGGATAAGGAACCCCCAGAACCTGAACCCTCAGCTGCTATATTTTCCTCAAATGTGTCTACAGCATCACCACCACACAATGTGGGATCAGCCCTAACACCATTGAACTTTGTAGCTGACATATCCGAAAGCTCAATGCAGGGCAACACAGTACAATATCAGCAGCACAATACCTGACCAGCACCCCCTGTGCAGTGTAGCAGCACAAACAGAATTCAAGAGGGATATGGTGACTAAAAATCACAGAGAAAAATACACACAGTATATCTTGCGAAATACCTATATTAAATGATAAACCTGACGCACCTAGCCCCCTCAGGTTATAGAATATAGGGATAGCAATCTGAGTGAGATACACGAAATGGAGGTCACACGGCAGCTATATGCACACACACACAGTCATTGTACAATGCAGAAATTATGACATGCAATAAAACTGCACTGGACTAGCAATACAGAGTAGTACTAAGTATAGCTATATACTCAATAGATATAACAATGCACAGTAAAAACTGGATGTATATCACAGGGTACTTGTACTATATAACCCTGACTAAATGCACTCTTTCTTAACTAACACTGTCAGCAGACATTTAGAATACTTAAGTGTCCAGTAAAATGCACAGCGCTGACATGCAGGTGGCTTTACAGAGGAGGATTTGCCCAAACAGTCCCAGGATCAGCTCAGCTTGACCTAATGGCGCCCAAACGCTGACAGGGAGTGAGGGAGAGAGAGATATGCAGCTCCAGGGTGGGAATATTTACTCTAAATGGCGCCCTGGGGCTGGGGGAGGGGCTACAGGTCAAAGCCTTATCCCCCTGCTGGACTTCACCACCGGGTACAGTGGGCTATATAATAGTTTTTTTTTTATCAAAACGGACCTGTGCCCTTGCCCTGGTGGTCTAGTGGGGATCCCTGTACTGCCACAGTGTCCACACCAGAGCGCGTGGCCCGCCTCCCACCGTCCGCGCGGGGTCGCGATTTCCAGCGGGTCCCTTCTGAGGGACCCACTTACCTCCTCCCTGAGTGTGGCTACGCAATCCTGGAGAGCAGCGGTGGTGTGTGACTAACTTGAGAGAAATCGGAGCCTCTGCTGTAGGTACCCGGCAACCAGGGCGCGGGAGTGTACAGCGCCGCTGGGGGAGGTGATGGAGCTGCAGCAGGAGATGTCTGACTGACATCTAACACAGTGCCTCTGCTACAGCCCTTGAAGTCTTCATTTTTAACTTTAAAAGCTCTTCTCAGGGCTTCTGAAGCAGCCCCCCTGTTGTATGCCTGCACTGCATGGCACCAACTACAAAACTGAGCTCCTGTGCACGGAGGCGGGGTTATAGAGGAGGCAGCACTATGCATTCTGGGAACAGTCAAAGCTTTTAGCCTGTTGGTGCCTCGGATCAAGATCCTAGGCTATACTCCAATGTCATTCCCTGTGGAGCCCAGTGTACCCCACAGCAGAAAATACATTTTTACACCAAGCATGCTCAGTATTCACCGAAATCATAAACTGTGTAAAATCAACCAAATTAATATATTCATTATGTATTCTAAACCTTCTAATTTTATATAAATTAATCGTATCCCTTGTTAAATGAAGTCTATGTTATGGTCCGGAGTAGATACCTGGACTAATTGACGCAGAAGTCTGGGTATGAGACGGATATAGTGGATTGGCTTGACACGTGGAACAACTGTAATGACTCAGGCTTGGTGTAGTGGCTGTTACGAGGGGTACCAGGTGGCGCTAACACGATTACACTTTCCCAGCAGTCTTTTAGCCTCCTGCAATGCTAGGCTTCACCTTTAGCAACTGCCTTTCCAGGGTGAATTAGGTCCACCCCGTACTCAGATGCCCCCAGGACTTATGTATTGGCAAGGCGACTATTGGAGGCTGGGTAAGAGTAAGGTACAAGTGCAGAGAGACGCTCACTGGATACAACCTTGATAAAAACTGCCCAAATCACAAGCTAAGATCAGTAACAGAATGTATGTGAGTACAACAATGCACAGGATGGTGTTAGCAACTAAACACAAACTGTATGTGAATGCAACAATGCACAGGGTGGAATAAGCAAGTATTAACTTTGTGTGAATGCAACAATGCACAAGATGGTCAACAATAATATAATGAGTAAGTGTAAAAAGATTAGAATCTGTGTGGAAGGTTCACACAAAACCTGATTTCAAGGTGAGCTGGATCCGATCAGGAAAACGATCTAGACTGGGTAACCGAACTTCAGGGATACACAGAGCTGACAGGTTCTCACATGTAGCAGGAACTATAACCAGCAGATTGGGAGTGACCAGGAAGGGAATATATACATGGCTGCTCCATCAGCCCCAGGAATCCAGAGAGGAGATGATTAGAGGAAAGGACGTGCTGCTGCACATCAACAGAATAGACTAGTTGGCCAGCAACCGGGAACGCTGCCTGCGTCTAGCGTCCCAGTTGTTAGGTGCTCGGCAGCTCCCAGTCCCCCCTACAGTAGCATTGCTAGGTGCAGGGCGGTACTCGGAAGCACTGTCTACCGGAGGAGGTGCAGCGTCCCGGTCGCTTAGCAACGGCCAGGACCTGCGCCCTTCATGAGCCGTGCCACGTCTGTTAACAGTCTACAGCATTTAAATATGGGGGAAAACACATGGTAAATAGTGACAGACTTGGAGGTACATTAAAAAAAATGAGGAATGTTTTATTTCTCAATTGTAATAAAGTTTAACACATCTGGCATACCTAATTTACCTTTTTTCTGGTGGATATATTTTCTTCTCCTAATTATCCTAAGTCTCCTTTTCCGCCACACCCACTTAATGTTTTTCATTTATACACACACACACACACACACCAAGGGAACCATTCATCATCTGGAAAACTTTTTGATCACCAGGGGGCCAATGCAGAGGTTAACATATGCCAGTTTGCATAGCATATCTTCTGTGAATTTGTACTGTGGATGGCTGTATATATGCAGAACCGCCTGCAGTTTGTACATATCAAATCTTACAACCGGAAAGGTGGATTTGGTGGTGTGAAGGGACATTCTCAATTAGACAAGGTTCAGTTTACACTCACATGTGGCCTGTCTGGACCAGCAAGTTAGCGCATACACAGGAGGAGACATGTCTTTAGCACCAACTACAGGGAAAGTGCAATAAGGTACCAAATACACAAAATTTCAATATATATATATATATATATATATATATATATATATATATATATAGAGAGAGAGAGAGAGAGAGTAATGGTCTGTGGCACCACTGTACTGTGAGTCTTGGAAATGCCCAGACCTACATCAATTATACTCTGACATCTTGTGAGACAGTTTTAAAACCGGCTATACTGCTCATGGCAAGGCAATGTGATTTATCAGAGTTCGAATGGGGCATGATAGTGGCTGCTCAACAGATGGGACATTCCATTTCCTAAATTGTGCAGACATTAAACATTCTTTGATCTACGGTGTCAAGTGTACCAGGAATACCACCCACTGGACAGTACAGTAGCCGACCACAGGTGCTTAATGATTGTGACCTGCAGCATCTTGACAGAATTGTCTGTGGTAACAAGCGACACTGGCTGAAATCACATCCACATTCTATGCAGGAGGTACCAGATGCATATCCAGCAGGTCAGTGCACCATTCTGGAGCTTCCATGGGATATGGGAGCAGAAGAGCCACCAGAGTGCCCCTGTTAACACTACTATACTGGACACAGCGCTTCACCTGGGCTCGTGACATCACTAATTGGACTCCGGAGGACTGGCAACATGTGGCGTGGTCTGATGAGTTAATGTACCAGTTGTTTCAGGCTGAGCATAGGGTTCAGGTGTGGCACAGACCCCATGAGGCCATGGACCCCTGTTGCCAATAAGGCACTTTGCAGGTGGGAGGTGATTCCATAATGGTGTGTTGCTGCATGCACATGGCATGGGCTGGGTCAATCAGTCTGCCTGAAGTAATTGACTGGTTACTGCTATGTTGCATTGCATGATGACCATATTCAGCTTTTTGTGGACTTCATGTACCCCCACGATGGAATAGTGCAGCAGGATAATGCACTGTGTCATTGGTCCCAAGTTGTCAAGAATTAGTTCGAAGAGAGTTCCGATGAATGGTCTGGCTACAACGTTCGCTTGACATGAATCCAATCAAGCATTTTCCTGCACTCACAAATATCAGGGAACGGTGGGAAGCTATCTAGATGGCATGGGCCAACATCTCTCCAGATGTCTCCTATCCACCTTTAGAATCAATGTCACGTCAAGTTGCTGGGCTAGCGGGGGGGGGGGGGGGGGGGGTCATACACGATTCTATCCCATGACTCTTGGCACTTCAGTATACATACAGTTGCAAGAAAAAGTATGTGAACCCTTTGGAATTTCCTGGATTTGTGCATAAATTGGTCATAAAATGTGTTCTGGTCTTCATCTAAGTCACAATAGACAGTCTGCTGAATCTAATACCACACAAACAATTATATGTTCTCATGTTTTTATTGAACACACCATGTAAACATTCACAGTGCAGGGTGGACAAAGTATGTTAACCCCTAATCTAATGACTTCTCCAAGAGCTAATTTGAGTCAGCCAACCTGGAGTCCAATCAATGAGACGAGATTGGAGGTGTTGGTTAAAGCTGCCCTATAAAAAACACACCAGTTTTGAGTTTGCAATTCTCAAGAAGCATTGCCTGATGTGAATCATGCCTCGCAGAAAAGAGCTCTCAGAAGACCTATGATTAAGAATTGTTGACGTCTATAAAGCTGGAAAGGGTTACAAAAGTATCTCTAAAAGCCTTGATGTTCATCAGTCCACGGTAAGACAAATTGTCTATAGATGGAGAAAGTTTAGCACTGTTGCTACTCTCCCTAGGAGTGGGCGTCCTGTACAGATGACTGCAAGATCACAGCGCAGAATGCTCAATGTGGTGAAGAAGAATCCTAGAGTGTCAGCTAAAGACTTACAGAAATCTCTGGCACATGCTAACATCTCCGTTGACGCATCTACCATACGTAAAACACTGAACAAGAATGGAGTTCATGGGAGGATACCACGGAGGAAGCCACTGCTATCCAAAAAAAAACCATTGCTGCACGTTTGAAGTTTGCAAAAGAGCACATGAATATTCCATAGCACTACTCGCAAAATATTCTGTGGACAGATGAAACTTAAGTTGAGTTGTTTGGAAGGAAAACAGCACTACGTGTGGAGAAAAAAGGCACAGCACACCAACATCAAAACCTCATCCCAACTATGAAGTATGGTTGAGGGGGCATCATTGTTTGGGGCTGCTACGCTGCCTCAGGGCCTGGACAGATTGCGATCATCGACGGAAAAATGAATTCCCAAGTTTATCAAGACATTTTGCAGGAGAACTTAAGGCCATCTGTCCACCAATTGAAGCTCAACAGAAGATGGGTGATGCAACAAGACAACAACCCAAAGCCAGGGCTGTAACTAAGGGGGGCGCTAAGGGGGCACGTGCCCCGGGTGCAGGATTTGAGGGGGTGCCAAGGAGTTACTGAGTAGATTTTTTTGTCTTTTTTTTTTTTACCAGCAGTGCTGTGCTGCTCCAGTGAGACAGCAGACAGCTCCCAGGGCAATGTATCTGACCCACATATCTGCCCGCAGCTGGCTCCGATGCTGTGTGGGTGAGCTCCTGTACCTGGAATCTCTCCCATGTTGGCTACTGTCTTGAACTCTCTTCTTTGCCATGCAGTGCTGCGACTAGCATGCGGTGAACCGTACAAGCTATGGAAGCGCACTGTGCACCCAGTTAGCAGTATCAATCTCCACTTTACCTCCCAGATGGGGGGATTTGGTGTAGCTTATAGGGGGGTGTAGTGCAGTGATGTAGTGTACCATATAGGGTATTTAGTGTGGTCATGTATTGCAGTATATAGGGGCATGTAGTGCACTGATGTGGTGTAGCATATAAGGCGATGTAGTGTAGCATATAGGGTATGTAGTGTAGTGATGTAATTCAGCGTGTAGGGCAGGGATGGGGAACCTTCGGCCATCCAGCTGTTGTTGAACTACCCATACCAGCATGCCCTGCAACAGTTTTTGCATGGCCAAATAGCAAAACTGTAGCAAGGCATGCTGGTATGTGTAGTTCAACAACAGCTGGAGGGCCGAAGGTTCCCCATCCCTGGTGTAGGGGATGTAGTATAGTGATGTAGTGTAGTCATGAAGTGTTATGATATAGTGCAATGTATGAGGACACACAGAGGAGCATGTAATTGAACACACTGGCGGGGCATGTGATACATAGGGCATTTGAGGCACATAGGGGAATATTGTCCAGTAGTATCCCCTTTTTTCAACATTTTTGATAATCTGATTATTTTAGTCTGATAGGGTTTGTTTGTTTTTTATGATTTTTTTCTTTGGGGGGGTGGGGGGCAAAACTACTGCCTTGCCCCTGGTGACGAAAATCCTAGTTTCGGCCCTGCCAAAGCACAGAAGTAGATCAACAACAGAATGGCTTCAACAGAAGAAAATACGCCTTCTGGAGTGGCCCAGTCAGAGTCCTGACCTCAACCCGATTGAGATGCTGTGGCATGACCTCAAAAGAGCGATTCACACCAGACAACCCAAGAATATTGCTGAACTCAAACAGTTTTATAAAGAGGAATGGTCCAAAATTCCCCCTGACCATTGTGCAGGTCTGATATGCAACTATAGGAAACGTTTGGTTGAGGTTATTGCTGCGAAAGGAGGGTCAACCAGATTAAACCCAAGGGTCCACATACTTTGTCCACCCTGCACTGTGAATGTTTACATGGTGTGTTCAATAAAAACATGAGAACATATATAATTGTTTGTGTGGTATTAGTTTCAGCAGACTGTGTTTGTCTATTGTTGTGACTTAGATGAAGATCAGAACACATTTTATGACCAATTTATGCACAAATCCAGGAAATTCCAAAGGGTTCACATACTTTTTCTTGCAACTGTATATAGTTAGGTTTATATATTTGGAAACTGACACAATTTTTGTTGTTTTAACTGTTTACCAAAACAGATTAAAATGACAGTTATATGATGAATAAGGTTTTAAAGTGTAGATGATCAGCTTTAATGTGAGGGTATTCACATTCAAAAATAGGATTTTAATTACCTACCGGTAAATCCTTTTCTCGTAGTCCGTAGAGGATACTGGGTTCCACATTAGTACCATGGGGTATAGACGGGTTTACTAGGAGCCATGGCCACTTTAAGAAATCAATAGTGTGGGCTGGCTCCTCCCTCTATGCCCCGCCTACCAGACAGTCTAGAAACTGTGCCCAAGGAGACGGACATACTTCAAGAGACGGATTTAACGGAACAGTTGTGAGATTCGAACCGGCACACACAAACAAGAGGAAAGCCATGCTAACCAAACTTGAACAGGAACAGCAACGGATAAACCAAGAATAATACTTAATCAAGTAACAGTGCAGAAAAACTAAGCACCGGGCGGGCGCCCAGTATCCTCTACGGACTACGAGAAAAGTACTTACCTGTAGGTAATTAAAATCCTATTTTCTCTTACGTCCTAGAGGATACTGGGGTCCACATTAGTACCATGGGAATGTACAAAAGCTCCCAAACCGGATGGGAGAGTGCTGTGGTTCCTGCAGAATTGATTGACCAAACTGAAGGTCCTCAGAGGCCAAAGTATCGAACTTGTAGAACTTAGCAAATGTATTCGATCCTGACCAAGTAGCTGCTCGGTAGCGCTGCAAAGCCGAGACACCCCGGGCAGCCGCCCAGGAAGAACCCACTGACCTAGTAGAGTGGGCCTTACTTTAGGAACCGGCAATCCTGCTGAAGAATAAGCCTGCTAGATAGTAAGCCTGATCCGGCGAGCAATAGACTGCTTTGAAGCAGGATACCCAATTTTCTTGGGATCATAGAGAACAAACAGCGAGTCAGATTTTCTGTGACGAGCTGTCCTCGTCACGTAGATTCTCAAAGCCCTCACAACATCCAGGGACTTTGAGGTAGCAGAGGTGTCAGTAAGCACCGGAACCACAATAGGTTGGTTGATATGAAATGCAGACACCGCCTTAGGAAGAAATTGCTGATGAGTTCTGAGTTCAGCTCTATCCTCATGAAAAACTAAATAGGAGCTTTTGTGAGACAACGCCCCCAGTTCGGACACACGCCTTGCGGAAGCCAAGGCCAACAGTGTAACAGTCTTCCACATAAGAAACTTAATGTCAACCTCATGTAAAGGTTCAAACCAGTCCGATTGCAGAAACTGCAACACCATGTTAAGATCCCAAGGTGCCGTGGGAGTCATAAAGGGCGGTTGGCTGTGAACCTCAGGAAGGGAAGTCAATTGTTTCTGGAACAAAATGGACATGGCCATGGACTTTCAAGGAGCCCAAACGAAGGCCCTCCTCCACACCTGACTGTAGAAAAAGGAGAAAACGTCCCAGTTGAAAGTCCACTGCAGGAAGTTTCCTGTTTTCACACTATGAGACATATATTTTCCAAATACGGTGGTAATGTTTAGATGTTACCCCTTTCCTAGCTTGCATCAGGGTTGGAATAACCTTGTTCGGAATGCCTTTCGGGCTAAAATCTGATGTTCAATTTCCATGCCGTCAAACGTAGCCGCGGTAAGTCTTGATAGACGAACGGCCCCCGTTGCAGAAGATCCTCTTGCAGAGGAGAGGCCACGGGCCAGTAGATCTGCATACCAGGCCTTTCTCTGCCAATCTGGAGCAATGAGAAATGCTTGAACCTTTTCCCTTTTTATTCTCTTGAGAATTCTTGGGATTACTGGAAGAGGTGGAAACATGTAAACCATCTGGTAAACCCATGGAGTCACCAGAGCATCCACCGCCACTGCTTGTGGGTCCCTCAACATGGAAAAATAGCGCTTTAGCTTCTTGTTGAGACGAAAGGCCATCATGTCTATATGTGAATTCCCCACCGACTTGTTAAGGACTCGAACACCTGCAGATGAAGGCCACACTCTCCTGGATGGAGGTCGTGTCTGCTGAGAAAGTCCGCTTCCCAGTTGTCTACTCCCGGAATGAAGATTGCCGATAGCGCCACCGCGTGTGTTTTTCTGCCCAGAGGAGAATTTTTGTTACCTCTGACATTGCAGATCTGCTCTTCGTTCCACCCTGTCGGTTTATGTACGTTACAGCCGTCACATTGTCCGGCTGAACCTGAATGGCTTGATCTTTAAGAAGATGCGATGCCTGTAGAAGGGCGTTGTATATGGCCCTTAGTTCCAGAATGTTGATCGGGAGAATGGCTTCCTGACTTGACCATTTTCCTTGGAACTGTTCCCCCTGAGTGACTGCTCCCCAACCTCTGAGGCTTGCGTCCGTGGTTAGCAGAATCCAATTTTGAATCCCGAACCATCGACACTTGGTCAGTTGAGAAGTCTGGAGCCACCATAGAAGAGAAATCCTGGCTTTTGGTGACAGACGTATCCCCTGGTGCATGTGAAAATGTGATCCGGACCATTTCTCCAACAGATCCAGCTGGAATGGCTTGGCATTAAACCTTCCGTACTGCAGAGCCTCGTAAGAGGCTACCATCTTCCCCAGAAGGCGAATGCACAGATACAACGATATCCGGGTTTGTATTATGACATCCCGCACCATTGACTGTATTACCAATGCCTTTTCCAACGGATGTAACCTCTTTTGTTCCTCTGTATCCAGGATCATTCCTAGGAACGGAAGCCTCCGTGAAGGTTCCAGTTGGGATTTTGGCAGGTTCAGAATCCACCCGTGATCCTGGTTGAGAGGGCAATGCTGTCCAACAACCTCTCCCTGGAAGGCGCTTTTATCAGCAGGTCGTCCAGGTATGGTATGATGTTCACTCCCTGTTTGCGAAGGAGAAACATCATCTCTGCCATCACTTTGGTGAAAACTCTCGGTGCCGTGGAGAGGCCAAATGGCAGGGCCTGAAACTGGAAGTGACATTCCTTCAGTGCAAACCTTAGATACGCCTAATAAGGTGACCAAATCGGAAAGTGAAGGTACGCATCCTTGATGTCGAGAGACACCAGGAAGTTCCCCTCCTCCAGACCTGAGATCACTGCTCTCAGAGACTCCATCTTGAACTTGAACACTCCTAAGTACGGGTTCAGTGACTTGAGGTTTAAAATGGGCCTTACAGAACCGTCTGGTTCGGTACCACAAACAGGTTGGAATAAAACCTTTGTTTTGCAGGTGAAGAGGAACTGGAACAATGACCTGAGTCAGTACCAGTTTTTGAATTGCTGCTTGCAAGGTCGAACTGGCTTCTATTTGCAGAATCTGGGAGGTGGGAGTTCCTGAATCTCCAGTCTGTATCCCTGTGCTATAAGATCTTTGACCCAGGAATACTGGCATGACATCCAAATGTGACTGAAACAACATAACCGGGCTCCCACCTGCCTGTCTTCCAGGCAGTGTGTTCCACCGTCATGCTGAAGGCTTTGAGGAAGCAGACCCTGAGGCCTGTTCCTGAGAACCTGCAGCTGCAGGTTTTCTGGGCTTACTTCTATTAGGTTTGAAGGCTGTAGAAGAACCCTTAGATTTGCCCTTGAATTTAGCCATCCGAAAGGACTGCAGAGTTGGAGCAGAGTATGCTTTCCTAGCCGGGGTAGCTGCGGAAGGAAGGTATGTAGACTTACCCGACGTAGCCTTGGATATTAGCTTATCCAGTTCATCCCCGAACAGGACATCTCCTGTGAAAGGCAGATTTTCCACTCCTTTCCTGGAGTCCATATCCGAAGTCCACTGACGTAGCCACAAATCCCCTGCGTGCTGACACTGCCATGGCAGTGGTGCATGCGTTGAGCACACCAATTTCTTTTATGGCTTCCACCATAAAGTTAGCAGAGTCCTAGATATGCTGTAGAAGTAAAATAATATCGTTCCTGGTTAAGGAATCTAAACCATCAATTAGGTTACCCGACCATTTAGCGATGGCCCTAGTGATCCATGCGCAAGCAATAGTTGGTCTCTGGGCCACCCCCGCCGCGTATAAAGATTTGAGAGTGGTCTCAATCTTGCTGTCAGCCGCGGCTTTTTTTAGACACAGCCCCAGGAACCGGTAAGACTATCTTACGCGACAACCTGGACACCGATGCGTCCACAATCGGCGGGTTCGCCCATTTCTTCCTATCATCTAATGGAAAGGGAAAGGAAGAAATCAACCTTTTAGGGATCTGAAATTTCTTGTCAGGGTTTACCCAAGCCTCTTCAAAGAGGCATTCAATTCCTTTGAAGCGGGAAAAGTAGCTGAGGATTTCTTTTTAGTATTAAAATAAGATTCCTCCTCTGTCCTGTGAGGAATGTGCAGGACAGTTCTGATAGCCTCAATGAGGGCCTAAATCCCCTGTGACAGGAGAGCATCCCCCCACTCGCATCTACTTCACCCTCCTCTGGATCTGATATATCAGGATCAGTATCATCCTGCCTGATTTGGGCCAGAGTACGCTTTTGTGGGCAAATGGCTAGGGATTGAGATGCAGGCATGTGAGCTGAATCTCAATTTATCAGGTCATCCATAGACTGCCGTAAGATTTGCGTCTCCTTCTCATTATGAGAAAGTTTAGTGGAAATATTAGAAATCATCCCTTTTATGGAAGCTAACCATGGGGGTTCAGCCCCACTGGACTGGGAGTGAGCACTATCCTGGGTACAGGGTAGTGAGTCCCCAGGGGATGAAAGACATTCCGCTGTACAAGAAACACAGTCCCTGGACATGATTGTGAAGGGACACCCACACAGACACCAGGTGAAAACACAGTATATGTAGGCAGCGTCTTCAGAGAGACACAGAAGTCAGAGCCAGCCACACAGCGCCCCTTTAGCAAAAGTGAAACTTAGCTGGGTCGCAAGAACTAACACCTCAGTAGTGCTTATAATCTTAACACTGCTCTCCCCCCTTCACTAAGACCCCCCTGGTTCCGCTGAGGAGACTTGGAGTCCTTGTGGAGGAACTGTGCTTCCCTGTGAGTGCTGCCTGTATGAGCTGCAGAGGGAAAATGGCGCCGGAGAGCTGTAGGATCCGCTCTGAGTGAAGCCCCGCCCCCTGTAATGGCACGCGGCTTCCTGCATTTATTATACTGGCCTGAGGTAATATAATGTCCAACCAAGGGTTAAAACCCCTGTTAGATAGTTGTGGCCAGTGTGGGTATCAATGGTGGCTCAGCTCGCCCCTGACAGTGGGACACACTGCAGTGTGTGCCTTCTGAGCACCCTGGAGCGCAGCCTGTACTCAAAGCTGTGCTCCCACCCTTGTGCTGCCATTCCCGCCGGCGACCCGCTAACCAGGACGCTGGCGCTGTACTCGCCACTCTTCTGTCTTCAGGCTCTGTTAGGGGGTGGCGGCGTACTGCGGGAGGGTACGCTGCACCATGGTGTGGCTTGCGAATGGCTCCTTCAGGAACTCAGTGTCCTGTCAGCAGGAAAACGGGACCATTAACTCTAAGGAAGTTGGGCCGTTCTCCCCCCTAAGTCCCACGAAACAGTCAGACTGCTGCCAAAACAGACCTGACTGAAAAAACCAAACTTTGAAAATAAATGTAGAAAACTCTTCAGGAGCTCTCCAAATCGTGACCGGCTCCCCTGGGCACATTTTCTAAACTGAGTCTGGTAGGAGGGGCATAGAGGGAGGAGCCAGACCACACTATTGATTTCTTAAAGTGCCCATGGCTCCTAGTGGATCCGTCTATACCCCATGGTACTAATGTGGACCCCAGTAACCTCTAGGACGTAAGAGAAAATGGATTTAGGAATTACAGCTGTTTAAGATGTAGCCCCCTCTTTATCAAGGGACCGAAAGTAATCGGTGAAGTTGAAGAAAGACTAGACCATCGAGTTCAACCTGAATTATATTGCATTCCCTATTCTATTTAGGTTAAAGGCTATATCCTCGTATATCTTTTTCCATTAGAAATTGGTCAAACCCATTATTAAACGCATTTACTGAGTCCGCCATTACAACCTTCTCTTGCAGTGTATTCTATATTTGTATTGCCATTACAGTGAAGAATCTCTTCATGCGCGGAGTACGACATTTTCTCTCCTCAAGCCTTAGCGTGTGTCCGTGCGTTTTGTGTAGCGGTCTCATAGTAAACACCTCACCTGATAGCTCTGCATATTGCCCATTTATATATTTGTAAATAAGGAGATTTATGGTAAGAACTTACCTTTGCTAAATCTCTTTCTGCGAGGTACACTGGATTCCACAGGGAATAACATCGGGGGTGTAGAATAGGATCTTGATCCGAGGCACCAACAGGCTAAAAGCTTTGACTGTTCCCAAGATGCATAGCACCGCCTCCTCTATAACCCTGCCTCCGTGCACAGGAGCTCTGTTTTGCGAACCAGTCCAATGCAGTAGCAGGTAGAAAAGAGACGACAACACTTAGTAGCCACACAGAACCACATTCTCACGACAGGAGAAGGTACTAGCGGCTAATGCCATACAAACCCAAAGAAGCTAAGTGTGTCAGGGTTGGCGCCCTGTGGAATCCACTGCACCTCGCAGAAAGAGATTTAACAAAGGTAAGTTCTTGCCATAAATCTCCTTTTCTGCAGCGGGGTACACTGTATTCCACAGGGAATGACATCGGGTATGTCCTAAAGCAGTTCCTCAAGGGAGGGGACGCACTGTAGCGGGCACAAGAACCCGGCGTCCAAAGGAAGCATCCTGGGAGGCGGAAGTATCAAAGGCATAGAACCTAATGAACGTGTTCACTGAGGACCACGTATCCGCCTTGCACAATTGTTCAAGGGTCGCACCACGGCAGGCCGCCCAAGAAGGTCCAACAGACCGAGTAGAATGGGCTTTAATGGTATCAGGAGCTGGAGGGCCAGCCTGTACATAAGCATGTGCAATCACTATTCTAATCCATCTCGTCAAGGTCTGCTTATTAGCAGGCCAGCCACGTTTGTGAAAACCAAAAAGAACAAACATAGATTTCCGAACCAACTCCGTTATTTTCACATATATACGGAGAGCCCGTACCACATCCAAAGACTTCTCTTTGGATGACAAACCTGGAGAGGTAAATGCCGGAACCATAATTTCTTGGTTAAGGTGGAAAGAAAACACCACCTTAGGCAGATAACCAGGGTGGGTCCTAAGAACTGCCCAGTCACGGTGAAAAATCAGGTAAGGTGACCGACAGGATAAGGCACCTAAATCCGAAACTCGTCTAGCAGATGCAATAGCCAGCAAAAACAAGACCTTAAGAGTAAGCCATTTAACACACCGACATTAGGGGTTCAAAAGGAGCCTCTTGTAAGGCGTCCAGAACAACCAACAAATACCAAGGAGCCACAGGAGGAACGTAGGGAGGTTGAATTCGGAGAACATCCTGAGTGAAGGTATGAACATCAGGCAAAGTCGCAATCTTTCTCTGAAACCAAATCAACAAGGCCAAAATACGAACCTTGAGAGAGGCCAGACGCAAGACTAAGTCCAGGCCCTGTTGCCGAAAACGCAATAGATTGGCAGTACCGAATTTGAATATATTAACAGTGTAAGCAGCACATCACGTGAAACAAGAATTCCAGACCCTATAATAAATCCGAGCCGAAGCCGGTTTACGGGCTTTCAACATAGTTTGAGTGACCGCCTCAGAAAAACCTTTGGTCCTTAGGACGGAAGCTTCAAGAGCCATGCCGTCAAAGCCAGTTGGGCCAAATCCTGGTAGACCCAGAGGCCCTGAACAAAGAGGTCTGGGCGTTGTGGAAGTAGAAGAGGACGTTCTATCGAGAGACCCTGTATGTCTGAGAACCAATGCCGTGTGGGCCACGCTGGAGCGAGTAGAAGTAGGATTCCTCCTTCTTGCTTGAACTTCTGTATTACCCTGGGTAGGAGTTCCATGGAATTACCAGTGCATCCACGAATGCTGCTTGAGGATCCCTTGTCGAGACGCCATCAGGTCTACATCTAGTAGGCCCCACTTGTCCACTAGGAGTTGAAATACTTCTGGATGAAGGCTCCACTCTCCGGCGTGTATGTCCCAGAATGAACACTGCCGACATGGCTGGCAGATGGCGTTCTGCCCACTGAAGTATCCTTGACACTACGCTCATTGCCATGCGGCTTCAAGTGCCGCCTTGATTATTTATGTACACCACCGTGGTGGTGTTGTCTGCCTGTACTTGAACAGGCCTGTTCTGTATCCAAGGCAGGGCTAGTGGCAGTGCATTGAACACTGCCCGCAGTTCCAGAATATTTATCGGGAGGAGAGACTCCTCCCTGGTACACCGACCCTGAAGAGGGTGTTGCTCCAATACTGCTCCCCAACCCCTCAGACTGGCATCTGTCGCCAGCAGGACCCAGTTGGAGATCCAGGAGGGACGGCTCCTGCTCAATCGCTGATCTCGGAGCCACCAGGACAGAGACAGGCGAACCTCCGGAGTCAGGGAGATCATGTGAGTCCTGATCCGATGGGGCAAGCCATCCCATTTGGAGAGAATCAACTTCTGGAGAGGGCAAGAGTGAAATTGAGCATACTCTATCATGTCGAAAGCCGAAACCATGAGGCCCAGTACTTGCATCACCGAGTGTATTGACACACGTGGGCGAGATAGGAAGTGTCTTATTTTGTCCTGAAGTTTCAGGACCTTGTCCGGAGACAAAAACAACCGCTGTTTGTGTGTGTCCAACAACGGTCCCAGGTGCAGCATGCTCTGAGCCGGGACCAGGGAGGATTTCTTCCAGTTGATGAGCCACCCATGGGCTTGTAGGAATTGGACCGTCAGTTCCAGATGACGAAGGAGAACCTCTGGTGAGGTTGCCAGGATCAACAGATCGTCCAGATACGGTAGGATCCTGATGCCCTGACGGCGAAGGAGAGCCGTCATAACCGCCATGACCTTGGTGAAAATATGTGGAGCCTTGGTCAGACCAAAAGGTAAGGCCTGAAATTGGTAATGTAGGTTGTCAAACTGCAGGTATCGCTGATGCGAAATGGCAAAAGGGATATGTAGGTAAGCATCCTGTATGTCCAGGGATACCATATAGTCCATGGGCTCCAAGACCAGAACAACAGAACGAAGAGTTTACATACGTAACTTGGAAACCTTCACAACATTTGTTCAAAGACTTGAGGTTGGGAATGGTCCGGGAGGACCCATTCGGTTTCGGGACTAGAAACAGCGTGGAATAGTACCCCCTGCCGCTCCGAGCCAGAGGCACCGGCACTATCACTCCTGTATCCATGAGAGATTGCACCACCAGATGGAGCGTCTTTGCTTTCACCTGATCCAAAGGGACGTTTGTCGAGCAAAATAGAAGCAAGGGATGTTTCTTGAAAGAGATGGCGTAACCGTGACGACTTCCCTTACCCAGGCATCCGAAGTGGTCTTTAACCACACCTGAGCAAACCGTAGAAGTCGGCCTCCTACCCTGGGATCCCCCAGGGTGAGGCCCACCCCGTCATGCGGCAGGTTTATCCGTTTTGGAAGCAGGCTGATACGTTTTGGTTTGGGCTTGGTAGATTTGGAAGAGCGTGACTTGTTTGCTTTACCTGGAGGCTGAAAGGAACGAAAGGAAGTACTCTTAGCCTTCGGAGCAGAAGGAGTAGTACTAGGTAGACAAGCCGTCTTAGCTGATGCTAAATCAGCAACAATCTTGTTGAGGTCCTCCCCAAAAAGTATCAACTCCAAGGTGCTTTTAGAGTCCAGGTCAACAGACCAGGACCGGAACTGCGAGCCAGAATGGATGTAGACGCCTTGGCCGCCAGGACCACCTGCATCAGAAGCTGCCTCCTGAATGTAATGAGAGGCCATAAGGATATAGGAAAGACACTGTCTAGCATTATCAGAAAAATTAGAAGGTAGTTCCGCTTCAACTTCCTGAACCCAGGCTTCAATAGCTTTCGCTGCCCAGGCAGCTGCTATAGTGGGTCTGTGCACGGCCCCTGCAATGGACTCCATGCAACCCTCCACACGTTTATCTGTCAGCTCCTTCAGGAAGGTGATGGTAGTAACCATCAGGCGTGCAACCTGCGAGTTCACCGGAGGTGGGGTTTCCCAATTCTTACTAAACTCTGCGGCGAGGGGATAATGAGCCAGGATCTTTTTAGACAGTGAAAATTTTGTACCTGGAGATTCCCAGGATTCCTGACGTAGGTCAACCAGAATGGGGCAGAAGCAATTTAGTCACCTTCTGATGTTTAAACTTATCTGGTTTCTTAGAGGTAGTAGGAGGCTCCACATCATCCTCAATTTGAAGAATGAGCCTGATGGCCTCCAAAAGGTCAGGAACATCAACTTGTGTCAGAGTTTCCTCATCTGAAGTATCTGGATCAGTATCAGTGAGGTCAGTGTAAGCCAGGCTTTTTCAACCAGTGAGCTGTGGCACACTAGTGTGCCACGACCAGTTGCAAGGTGTGCCGCGGAGCCAGAGCAGCTTCCTGCACCTTCAGAGTGAACTATTGGCCTGTGCTCGTCTTAGAGGAACAGTCGTGCTCCGGCCATGACCTATGCCTTGAAAATGATGTGATATCATAGGTCACAGCCGTCGCGTCTCACCACCCAGCCAGCCCACCCGCCTGCATACACATCTTCCAGTTCCTGCCTACATACACAGCTTTCCTTGCGCACCCACATCCACACCTGCCCGACCGCCCACTGCTCAGTATTTGCAGAACCCCACTATGAACAACCCCCGCCACTGAGGGACAGGGAGGAGGACAGCTGATAATAATATTTGTTATTTTATTTCTCCTGTGGGGAACAATAGGATTTCAATAGGATTTATGTGGGGAGAATAAGAATTTATGGATTTATGGGGGGAACAATGTGAATAATTCATGTGTGGAGCAATAGGATTTATGTGGGGAGCAATGTGATTGGGTTTTTTTCTGTGTAGGCCAATGTATGTGTGAATTTTATTTTTATTTTTTTACCGTGAGGGCCAATGTGTGTGTTTTGTTTTTTTTCTGTGGGGAACTGATGGTGTGCCTTGGCAATTTTAAAATATTGTTTGGTGTGCCGCGAGTAAAAAAAGGTTGAAAATCACTGGTGTAAGCGCCATCTTCATTGGAAGAAGTATCCGGGATATGCGTGGATTGTGCCCATTTAGAGGACCCCTTGGTCTTAGGCGAGGATTAGTGTTTTGTTTAATTGCTGTAACTGAGAAGACAGAGTATCCATCTGCCCATGGCGGATTAACTGCAGGGACAATATGTGGCTGTAATGGCACAGAAGGTCCCATAGGGGGCGTAAGCCTAGTTACCAGCGTAGTCAGTAAAGTAATAAAGGTAGCCCACGGTGGGAATTGATCTGCCACTGGTGCTGCCGACTGACCCTAGGGTGCAGAGACCCCTGTACTTGAACCCTCTGCTGCTATATTTTCCTCATGACCCTCCATGGCATCAGCACTGCCTGGTGCAGGGTCAACCCCAGAGTCCTCACCCTGTCTAGCAGACATTACTTGTAAGCGTACCCTTAGGGTGACCAAAAGTACAATATAAGCAGACAGAATACAGCTCCAGGGTGGGAACATTTGCAGTAAAGGGCGCCTGGGGCTTGGGGAGGGGCAACAAGTCAAAGCCTTATCCCCTTGCTGGACTTCACCACCGTGTACTGCGGGCCTTGTTAAAACGGATTTTTAGTAAAATCCGACCTGTGCCCTTGCCCTGGTGGTCTAGTGGGGTCCCTGTACGGCCACAATGTCCACGCCAGCGCGCGCGGTCTGTCTCCTAAAGACCGCACCGGATCGCAATTTCAGCAGGTCCCGCCTGGGGGACCCTCTTACCTCCTCCCTTGGTGCAGCCACACAATCCTGGAGAGCAGCGGTGAGTGTGTGTGCCCTGATGGAGACCGGAGCCCTCAGCTGTAAGTACCCGGCAACCAGGGCGCGGGAGTATACAGCGCCGCTGGGGGAGGTGATAGAGCTGCAGCATGAGATGTCAGAGTGACATCTAGTATTCAATACCTATGCTGCAGACCTTGAAGTCTTCTATTTTTCAATGTAAAAGCTCTTTTCAGGGCTGCTGGAGCAGCCCTCCCTGTTAGTGACCTGCTTGCAGGCACCAATTTACAAACTGAGCTCCTATGCATGGAGGCGGGGTTATAGAGGAGGCGGTGCTATGCATCTTGGGAACAGTCAAAGCTTTTAGCCTGTTGATGCCTCAGATCAAGATCCTACTCTACACCCCCAATGTTATTCCCTGTGGAATACAGTGTACCCCACTGCAGAAATTAATCATATCTCCTCTTAAGGGCCCTACCAGAGCCGGCCTTAGGCATAGGTAAACTAGGCAAATGCCTAGGGCATTTGGTATGCTTAGGGGCACTAGCAGCTTCTGCTGATTAAAATTATATGCGGCATGCCTATATTCTGTGTGTGACTGCGTCTGTATCTGCATACGAAATGCTACGTTACAGTGTATTCCTGGAAATCACTGTAATGTATGCAGATACAGCTGCAGTCACACACAGAATATAGGCATGCTGCATATCATTTTAATCAGCAGAAGCTGCTTGTGCATCCTTGACACACAGTAATGCAAACAATATGATGCATTTTCATAAACAAAAGGCGCCCGACGTTAGCAGAGCTACCAGCTGACTCATGCCAGGCATCTCCGGCAGAACTAGCGGCGGTGCTAGGGGGTACCAGCCAACATCTTGCCTAGGGCATCATATTGGTTAGGGCCGGCTCTGGGCCCTACACACTGGCTGATAGAAGTAAATGATATGAACGTTCTCGTTCATATCGTTCAGTGTGGAGGCAGCAACGATGAACGATGCGCGGGCCCGCACTCGTTCATCGTTGGTGCCCCTTCGCTTGTGCATGCAGGCCAATATGGACGATCTCGTCCATATTTTCATGCACTGCTATGAAGCCGGGTGGAGTGAAGAAATTTCACTCCCCCAATCACCTCCCCTTCCCCCCCCTCCCCCCCCGCCGCCGGGTCGTCCAGTCTGTAGGGCCCGTCGTCTCATTTCTAGTGTAAACATATCTAATTTAGAAAGCCTCTCCTCATAGTCCAGTGTCTCAAACCCCTTAATCAGTATGGTAGCTCGCCTCTGAACCTTTTCTAGTTCTAATGTGTCTCTTTTATAGTTGTTATGATTCCAGTACTTCTGACCAGAGGAGATCTTATGACAGAGGCCAGAGTACTGGAAGGAAATGCTGGTTATGGGAGCGGGAAAGCCTAGTAACCCCTGGCGCCCTAACTCCGTTGTCTCGCCCGTGTAATCAGAAATCCCCTGCGAGACTATGGTTGCTTGAGCCCATGGCAGCCGCGTTTGAAGGGCGGATTATGTCTGCCCAACTCCGATGCCCCCTCAGGTCTTAATGGGAGACAAAGGGAAATCCGAGACAGGGTGATAACAAGGGGCCCTCTGACTAAGCAACCAGGCCAGGGGCTACAAGCTAACTAACTTAAACCAGAAGTATGTGCGGACAAACCGCCAGGGAAAAGGACAACCAAAAATCCACTAATCCGTTACTCCTATCCAGCACCGCTGGATACCAGAGTGGATTTGTGGGAGCGGAATCCTCCGCAAAAGCTCCGAAACACAATATAACCAAATAATAAATAGTAAGCGGTCAAGCCGCAACACACGGCTACGCCGCGACTCACGAACACCACAGGATGTTAAAGGTGCTCGGTCTGGACTCCAGGAAAAGATGACAACTTCCGAGTACTGGATCACTGAGGACAGGAACGACCGGATAGAACAGGACTGGAAAACTCTCTGCAACTGACACAGCAAACAGGAAGCTATTACCGGCGTCTGTGAGAAGTCCTGAGAGTGCCTTTAAATGGGAGCCCTCCAATCAGGAGCCAGACAGGGCTAATTACAACATGCCGTGCAGCTGCATGCTGCACGGCCAGGAACCAGTGAGGTGATTAACTTAGACCCAGCAACGGGGAACGCGGTCCGACAGTGGCGTCCCCGTTGCTAGGGTCTGTGCGGCTCCGTGCGCCCGGCGTCTAGCGTTGCTAGGGAGCCGGCGGCTGTCCGCATGCGGCGTCCCTAGTTGCTAGGCGCCGGGCCGCACTGACGAGCGGACCCTCGGCGCCTAACAATAGTGTGGTGCCCAGAACTGTACACAATACTCAAGATGTGGCTGTCCCAATGATTTGTACAGTGGCAGGATTACAATCTCGTCCCTTGTCTCAATTCCCCTTTTAATGCATGCTTACACCTTATTTGCCTTTGTTGCTGCATTTGACATTGTATGTTGCCGCTAAATCATTTTCTTATACAGTTTCCCCTATTTTTTCCCCATTTAATTGATAGGTTGCATGTTTATTCTTAGTCCCAAAGTTCATGACTTTCAATTTTTCCACATTAGGGGGTATATTCAATTGCAGTCGAAAACTGCCGTCTGTCGAAAAGACGGCAGTTTTCGACTTTTTATGGTCGAATCCTGATTCGACCTATTCAGAGCTTTTCGACAAGTCGAGGCATTCGACTTGTCGAAAAGCATGTGGATCGGCGGAATAGCTGCCGATCCACGTGTTGATGTAGAAAACGGGGCCAAAACCAGACAGGTTTTGGCCCCCTTTTCGACTATCTCAATCCGACATCAAAATGATGTCGGAATGAGATGGACCCGGAGGAGGCGAGGGATGGGGGGAGCCGCAGGGAGATAGGGGGACAGCCGGCGGGCATACAGGAGATCAGCGCTACGATCAGCGCTCCAGCAGGATGTCACTCAGCCGCCCGACCTCACGGCAGCTTCCACCCGGCTCCAGCACGCTGTTGGAGCCGGGCGGAATCTGCCGTGAGGTCGGGCGGCTGAGTGTCATCCTGCTGCAGCGCTACGGTAGCGCTGATCGTAGCACTGATGTCTCCTGTATGCCCGCCAGCTGTCCCCCCACGGCTCGCCCCCCTTCTCCTCCTCTGTGTCCCATCTTAATTCGACTTGAAAAAGTCGAATTAAGATGGGGATTGAATAGGGGTTGTCGGATCCATTCCAACAAATGCATGTCGGAATGGATCCGACTTTAAGTGAATATACCCCTAAATCTCATACATCATTTCATTGCCCAAACTTCCAGTTTAATTAAATCGCTCTGAAGAGACTCCACATCCACATCTGACTTGATTACCCTACATATTTTAGTATTGTTGTTTGTAGGCTCCCAAAATGGCTGTATGTAGGCGCCCAAAATGGCTGCCTCGTCTTTTGCATGCTCCTGATCATCTCCATTAAATTCTCCACAAAAGACCTATGAATCACCATAAATATCCAAGGACTTACCTTTAACTTGTACTGCTCTACGCGGACATCTCATCATAACCAACGGATTGCATTCCTGCGCTGAGATACACACTAGATTTAATCCTCTGCAACTCTCCACTGAGAAGTCCTTCAGTTTGGAATCTGCTGTACTCTGCATTGGACATCCCAGACAAGGTACTGTGGAGGACTACAACCTACAGATGTATCCTCATACAGCGTTGCTCATAGCGCACTATTTAGGGTCCAGTGTCGCGAGTTGGAAATAACGTTATGGCGTGCGTTATGTCCCGTGCCATGTAATACACAGTTTAACCGCTGGGTGGCGAATGCTCCACATTGAGACTACAGTGCTGAATACAATGCTGTGGCAGTAAGCAGTGATCTGTGAAAGGCTGGCCAATCACATTCTTCCCTTTATAAAAAAAAATCCCTTTCCACAAATTACAGTGCCACGCTGCCGCCCGTTCAGTCAATTAATTTTTTCGTTATGTTGTGTACAAAATACCGAATAGCATTAATATGACTCCCAGATGGTCTACAGCCACACTGCCGCCCGATCACGCTAGATATGAATATTGTCGTTATAGTATTAGCATAACAGCATTCATATTTCGGACTAGCTTCGGCAGAAATATTGAATGCAAAGTGCACTGGGTCCCTACTGTACCTCATGATGGTATCCGTATTCAATCCGTTTATTTTTATTTTTTTTAAAGCACTCAGATACAACACATCACATATATACCCGGAGGGCCTGCCTGTATCGTGGTCGGCTGTGACCTAACAAGAACAGCATCCACCTGCAATGCTTGCACTCGTGAGTTCGATACCCATTAGTGCTTGATCACTGCTAGGGACAATGTTAAAGCTGTGGCCGATGCGTTGACCATAATTTTTTTTTAGGTGTATTTAGATATTCTATTTTAATACAATAATGTTTTTTGGTGTATTGCTACTTCTCGTTATATAAAAAAAGTCAGCTTCTACTAAATACAAGGCCAAGCTGCTGCCCTGTTCACGCTATTCATCTAGTCATTACGTTGTGTACAAAATGATGGATAACATTAGCATAAGCAGCAATCCTATTTCGGACTAGCTTTGTGTCTCTGTTGTTTCAAATGGGCAGAAATATTGAATGCAAAGTGCAACTGGGTACCTATAGTATCTCATGAATGCACAGTATGACTACCAGATGGTCTACAGACACACTGCCGCCCGATCACGCTAGCTATAGATATTGTCGTTACAGTGTGTACAAATTGCAGGATCACATTAGCGTAAGCAGCTACCTTTTTTTTTTTTTTAAAGCACCAAGATACAACACATGACATATAAACCCGGAGGGCCCACCTCTACCATGGTCGGCTGTGGCCTAACTAGAACAGCGGCCGCCTGCAATGCTTGAAGACCCGGGTTTGATACAGAGTTCGGCACCCGTTTATTATTTTATTTTTATTTTTTTATTCTTTTTTAATACAATAAAGTTATTTAGTGTTTTAAGTTTCTACTTCTCGTTATATAAAGAAAGTCAGCTTCTACTAAATACAAGGCCACGCTGCAGCCCTGTTCACGCTATTCATCTAGTCGTTACGTTGTGTACAAAATGATGGATAACATTAGCATAAGCAGAAATCCTATTTCGGACTAGCTTTGTGTCTCTGTTGTTTCAAATGGGCAGAAATATTGAATACAAAGTGCAACTGGGCACCTACAGTATCTCATGAATGCACAGTATGACTACCAGATGGTCTACAGGCACACTGCCGCCCGATCACGCTAGCTATAGATATTGTCGTTACAGTGTGTACAAATTGCAGGATCACATTAGTGTAAGCAGCTACCTTTTTTTTTTTTTTAAAGCACCAAGATACAACACATGACATATAAACCCGGAGGTCCCACCTCTACCATGGTCGGCTGTGGCCTAACTAGAACAGCGGCCGCCTGCAATGCTTGAAGACCCGGGTTCGATACAGAGTTGGGCACCCATTTATTATTTTATTTTTATTTTTTTATTCTTTTTTAATACAATAAAGTTATTTAGTGTTTTAAGTTTCTACTTCTCGTTATATAAAAAAAAGTCAGCTTCTACTAAATACAAGGCCACGCTGCAGCCCTGTTCACGCTATTCATCTAGTCGTGATGGATAACATTAGCATAAGCAGCGATCCTATTTCGGACTAGCTTTGTGTCTCTGTTGTTTCAAATGGGCAGAAATATTGAATGCAAAGTGCAACTGGGTACCTACAGTACCTCATGAATGCACAGTATGACTACCAGATGGTCTTCAGCCACACTGCCGCCCGATCACGCTAGCTATAGATATTGTCGTTATGTTCTGTACAAATAGCCGGGTAGCATTAGCATAAACACTCCATGTTAACTTGCTATCAAATACTGTATGACAAAGGATGACATTATTTTCCAAATTCTGATACAGGTGCATTTGCATTGTGTTCGACCAATAGCAGGGCAGACCCACCGGCAATGCACACAATGGCAATTAGCAGCATTGTCTAGGGTGTCAGCCGCTAAGAGCTCACACAAATGAGTCTTCCTTTTTGATAATTGGTATTACAGACTTGGTGGCACCGCAGACAGAGTGGCCAAACACTTTATAGACACTTCATACTGTATAAAGCCACTTTGTAGACACAAGAAGCTATCCATTCTGTGATTCTGCATCTTACAGTGTAGACTTGCTACTGGATTCGTCTCTTCGGCCGTATCACCCATACAAGCCCTTGAGATACATTCTGCCACTTCTGCTGACTTCAAAGTCAAGTTGTTGCTGTATTCTACTTTTTCTACCACAAACTTTTTCTACTGAAGGATCATCTCGCTGGTATAGTAAGCATAGTAAGTACAGGTCATTTGTACATTATGCAGTATGCCACTGATTTCTGAATTTAAAGTATACACTAATGCTACGTCCAGTTACATGGCAGTTACTGTAGGATCTGATTGGCTGGTACTTTGGGGAACATCTACTAAGCAGTGATAAAAGTGGAGAAGAAAGCCAGTGGAGAAGGTGCCTATGGCAACCAATCAGCTGCTCTGTATACTTTTATAGTATGCAACTTATTAATGTTACGTTAATGCTGATTGGTTGCCATGGGCAACTTCTCCACTGGCTCACTTCTCCAGTTTTATCGCTGCTTAGCACGTTACCCTTTATCTTCTACCACTTTATCTCCATCCAAGGCTTAGTAAATAGACCCCTAAGCCCCCTGCTGCTACTGCACTGTATCATACTGTACCTCCCAACATGACCCACTCCACTGGAGGGACAAAATACTTTATTCCTGAAATAATTAAATTACCTGTGAGGAACTACAGTGTACTGTAGTTATTTGAATATGAAGGTGTTTCACCAAAGGTGATGGCTAGCATTAATTAACAGTGTGCCCTGTTGCTTTGCCCCCAGTAGATTTGCCCCAGTAGTTGTGCCCTCTGTTGCTTTGCCCCCATTAGTTGTGCCCCCTGTTGCTTTTCCCCCAGTAGATTTACCCCCTGTTGCTGTGCCCCCTGTAGCTGTGCCCGGGTGTAGTATGGTATGCCGGCGGTCAGGCTCCCGGCGACCAGCATACTGGTGCCGGGAGCCCGACCGCCGGCATACCGACATTGTGGCGATCGCAAATAAGCCCCTTGCGGGCTCGCTGCGCTCGCCACACTGCGGGCACGGTGGTGCGCTAAGCGCGCCACGCTATTTTATTCTCCCTCCAGGGGGGGCGTGGACCCCCACGAGGGAGAATAAGTGTCGGTATGCCGGCGCCGGTATACTGTGCGCCGGGATCCCAAGAGCCGGCATACTGAAGACCACCCGCTGTGCCCCAGTAGTTGTCCCCCCTGTTATGCATGGCAACCCTCCCCCCAGTCAAACATACTGTATTTCTAAACAATAGATGATGTCTCCTTTCACTCCAAAAGAGTTAATCCAATTTGCCCAGAATACACATCCATATGCAGATACTGAATTTCTAATCAATAGATGACTTCTCCTTTCAAAAGACTTACTGCAATCCATTCCTACAATGTGATACAAACAAGCTGATCAGGCTGGCTCTGATGTTACACACTCGCCCAGAAAATGTTTGGGAAGGCCTGTATTTTTCCTCAGAAAACGGCCAGTTACTACCCACAAATGTCCCCTTCTTTAAATACTGTATTTTGTTTGAATTCATATCATTGTTTGGATGTCATTAGTCCTAGAACACAATGAAATGCATTGGTGTATTAAATATTGTATTATCACCCAAGAAAGCATGGCAGAATGCAGTCACATTGGGTGAATGTGTCACCTGGAACAGGCAGGATCATACTGCATCTAACAGTATACTGTACTTCTTAGGCTCATAAACATCCTAGTGATATTTGGTGGACCCCCTTCTTTTAAAGTAAAGCATTCATTACCTTCAAAACCAGAAATAAAGACACGGAGACTTGAATTTTGGCAGAAAAATTGCTAGCTATTTATTTGTCCCTAACCAATAGCAAACCTGTAATAGAAAATTTTATTAAGATGCCGATCCAGCCGGCATATGGTGGCAGCAAAAAGAACGGCTCTATTAACCTAAATTAACCTTAAATTACTAAACATTCGAAACTATCCTAATTTTACTACAACTATCACAAACCGGTAATAGGTGACAACTCAACCCCCACAGTGACCACCCACCGCTCCTGGGTGCCCTGCCGCTGCCTTCCCGGACGGGGGGTCAAGCGGCCAATAAGTCGATGGAGGTGAGTGCACCTAAACCACACTAAACTGTAAAACACTACAGTTTACCATACAAATACAAAACTGCTGTTCTTTTCCGCCAACAGCGAAAGACTCATCCCCAAAGTCTTCGCACCGCCACCATAACCTACCCTAACTCCTGCAAAACGAAACCCAGATCCTCCAGGAAAAACATCATCCCCTCATTGGATAGATGGACCCCATCAGGCCGAAAAAGGTGACTGTCTCTGAACCGAATCCTCGGGTGGCGAACTACCTTCCCCCCGTGGGACAGCACCCACTTCGCCACTGCCCCGTTCACCTTTTTCCGGGCCTCATCAATCTGGCGACCATCCGCCACACCCCTCCAACTCAACCTTGGCACCATCAATGAAAAAACCAACACACAATTGGCCCATGCCGCGGCCACACTTGCCAGATCTTGTATCATGGCCCACCGCAGATCCAAGGATGTCCTCTTCCCCAGGTCGTTGCCACCTAGATGGACAACCAAGACCCTAGGGACTCCATGCTTGCTGGCCTGACTCACTAACCTACTCTTCAGCTCGCTCCACATCATCCCTCGCCAGCCAAGCCATCTAACACGCTGTGCTCCAGGCAACGCCTGAGCCCCCTCCGAGGCCACAAACTTGGCTGCCCAGTATACATAAGAGTGGCCGACCACCCAAATAGCCAAATTGTCTTCAAACCAACCTGAAGGGGAAAAGAGGGGGAAAATTGATTACTAAAAAGCTTCATTAATTGCTTTCACCTGAAGGATCTGCCAAAAAGAAAAAACTTTAGATCTCGCTATTGCAGCAGTCACGGCCTAGCCGATCTGCACCATGCTTCTAGCCAATTTTGAAGCGAACAAAGACACACAAAGGGGAAGTTCAAAATAAAATCAAACAAAATTAAAAAGGGGGGGGGGGTATAAAATGGGAAACACATGTAATAACTCAGCTGGAGGTGAAAGCGTAAAGACCTGCTGAGGGACTCTGATTAGAACAGATTAGCCGAATTGTAGATTAGAATTCAGTCCGTCAAGTCAGGCAAAAAATCGCAAAATAACTCCAGACCCCCGCTGCCGACTCATGCCAGCAACGACGAGTAGCTAATCCCTGAGTAGGATAAAAAAGGGGAACACAAACAGACGCACAATACCATAACTTACAGAACTGTAACAACATAATACAACGCAAATAAACACAGCACCACGCGCAATCCGACCTCTCATGCAACGGGGCGAATATATCGTCTGTAACTTGAAGACTTCCATCGCCCCACCGCCTGGATTTCAGTTCTGGACAAACCCGCCGCCGCAGCCGACGTCGCAGCGCCTATTCGAAAGGAATGTGTACCGAACGCAGCAGGTGGGAGGCCCAAGCTCGCCAAACAACGACTCAGCATCCAACGAAACTGGTATTTCGTCACCGGCAGCCCGTCATAATGCAATAGCCATGACCCCCTCCTAACGGGCCGCACCGCCACATATTGCACCGCCAGGCCTACCGGGCAAACGCTCTCCTCCTGCGCCGGCCTGGGGCGAGCGTGGGCGCGCGCGCACCTCATGCGCGCGTCCCAATTCTTCCCGCCATTGAGCCCCCTGCCGGCGCTTCGTACAAAGCCGCCGCGCGAGGCTCCAAGACAGGCCCCACGCGGCGACCACCCGATCCCCGTCCCGCCCTCTCCCCCCGCCCGGCACTTTCACTCGGCCGCGGCAAGGGGGGAGCGATAGGGGCCGGGCCTGCCCTAACCGCCGAGTGCCCTCCGCGGCGTGCATGCGCGCGCCCATGGGCGCCCAACGCCACCGCGGACTCTGCCGTTCCCGGAGACGAGGGCCGATGCCCGTCAACCTCCGGGCGGCCTGCAAGAACCTCCGGCCCCCCACGCCGCCCGCGCCTGGCCGGCACAGCCGGCCCGGCCCCCAGCGGCGAGGCCGACCTGGTCCGCCGCATTACGCCCGCGTTCGTGGAGGCCTCGGGGGACGGAGCCCCGTCCCCCAGGCCACCCACCTCATCACCCGGCCCAGCTCGACCACCAGAACCGCGGTACCGAGCCGGAAGCCGGGCAGAACGCTGAGGGCGGGCGGACATATCTAGCAGGGATGATTAAAAGGCAGAGGGGAAGATATAACAGACAGAGGGGTACACGCTGTAACAAACTTGCACGGTTTATGTGGCAAAACAATGTCTGCACTGCAGCACTCACCAACCAGGCAAATCACCACAAGAGAGAGCTAAAATGGCCTCACCTTCCCTATATATATCAAACCCTCTCCTTCAAAAAAGGCTGTACTTTCCTCACAGCTAGGTCCACCCCTCACCAGATGTTTAACTCTTTCCTTTCCTATGCAGTCAATTCTCTCTCCTTCTGATACTGTATACCCAAAATAGAAGGGATAAGCAAATACAGTACATTGGGCTCATTTATCAAGGAGTACATCGCTGACTGTGTGTGGGCACCCTCCTCTCCTGTAGCTGTGACTGTCGCTGCTATTAAACTGAGCACTAGAGACTGGCACAGTGCCAGAGTCTACAGCGCGTGCGTAGGACTTTGAAATAATGGTGCAGCGGCCATTTTTCTGAGTAGACTCTGGCACTCAGAGCACTAGCAGCAGTGGTGACAGCTATGAGAGAGGACGGGGCCCAAACATGTAGTCTGCAGATGACCATAGTACTACTGTGTAGCATAACGTGAATAATGTCCTGTACATTACTGTGCTCCGTTATGTGAGTAAGGCACACTATTGTTGTGTGCTGTAATTTGATTTGGGGTACTATTGAGTGGACACGCCCCTTTTTTGCCACACGTGCCTTCCCTATTTCAAATATGAGGGGGCACCAGTTCTTTACTTTGCCAGGGCTGCTCTGACCCCTAAATACAACCCTGGGGGCTAGTCACCCCGCATACCATATCTGTGTGCCTGATCGTAGCCCTGCAACATTTTGCAGGGCTACGATCGGGCCGGAATTAGCCCCTTAGTCATGAAGTAGTGACAAACATGAAAAAGTGGAGTAGTTACCCATGGCAACCAATCAGATTTTCGGTATAATTTTATACTATAGTATGCAATTTATAAATGTTACCACAATGCTGATTTGCTTCTAAAAACTAAGGCCAAGCAGCCTTAGTTTTTAGTCTTAAATGTATAATATGTCTACTGTACAGTTGCATATGTGCAGTATGAACTCATATGTGTAATGTTTGTAATGTATGCTACGTTTTTCCTCCTTCATGTTGCTGCTTGGCGATGCATTGTACCACAAAGAATTCCTAGTGTACGTGAGTACACCTGGCCAATAAAGCTGATTCTGATTCTGATTCACTTCTCCACTGTTTTCACTGCCTAACATGCTGCTACAGTATGTTCTACATGAAATCCCAGCCCCTGGCATTGTAATGTGGCCATGTCTGCGACTCACGTCTACAGTACAGTATGTACTGTAATTTAACACTCGCCAGACATTTACAGTACTGTACTTCACGAACGAGCTTGCACCCCCTCATACAAAGCCCTGTAGTACTGTAATTGAACCATAATTTGCTACTGTACTGTTACTACTGTACTGTACATGTACTTGAGTCTTATTATTGTGTATTGTAGAGTGCAATGCATAGTGTGAAGATGGTGAAAACCAAAGCATTCTATTCTGGAGCCCGTTCAGCGTCACTTACCAAGAAAATGTCTGCGGCAGTGCCACAGATTCTAAAGAAGAAAGCAGGAAAGGAAAATGTTCCTGTTGTCAAAGTAAGGAAAAATGCAAAGGCCAAATGCCAAGTTTTGGAGAACACAATTGGCAATGTAACCAATAAATATTTGGTGCAAGACATGAATGCTGCTGTAGAGAACACAGTTATCTGTGATGAAACACACACAGTGACGGATGTGTCACGTATCATAGATGAGGACTTTCACCCTTTGGAGCTTCACGACACTACACCACTCATACAAGCATCGCAATCACCGACCCGTAGGAGGCTTGAATTTAAAGATCCCAACCCATGTGAATGCAGCTGCACAGGGCTGGTGACTCACCTTCAAGCGCAAATTGATGGACTGACAGGAAAACTGGATGGACTGACAGGAAAAATGGATGGACTGACAGGAGGTCTGAATGACATGCTTGCTGGAGCCATGAAGGATGTCATCCGTCAATCAATGGAACAATGGCAAGCTGCTGGAGGACCACCTATTAAAGCATCACAGCCAGCACAATCTGAATTTGACTGCCCTGATGCATTTGATGCTGGAGAGGATTGTGATTTGGAAACGACACAACAGAACACATCTTTCCACTTTCCTGAATTGGAGATGACACCAGCTGCATCTGACCAATTGCCCAGCATGGACACAGAAACAGTTGCATCCCATCACTTGACTGTCATGGACACAACACCACTGCCATCTTACCGGTTGCCTGACAGAGACAATGCACCAGATACACCCCACCATCAGACTAACATAGAAACTCCACCACTGTCATCTTACTGGTTGCCTGACAGAGACAATGCACCATCCCGCTGCTCAAACAACATGGACTCTGCAACGGTTGCATCATCCCAGTTGTCCACTAGAGATGTGAACAATGGCCCTCATTCCGAGTTGTTCGCTCGCAAGGCGAATGTAGCAGAGTTACACACGCTAAGCCGCCGCCTACTGGGAGTGAATCTTAGCTTCTTAAATGTGCGACCGATGTATTCGCAATATTGCTATCACAAACGAGTTAGCAGTTTTTGAGTAGCTTCAGACTTACTCTGCCTGTGCGATCAGTTCAGTGCTTTTCGTTCCTGGCTGACGTCATAAACACACCCAGCGTTCGCCCAGGCACACCCACCGTTTCCCCGGCCACTCCTGCGTTTTTCCAGGAAACGGTAGCGTTTTCAGCCACACGCCCCTAAAACGCCGTGCATCCGCCCAGTAACACCCATTTCCTGTCAATCACAATGCGAACGTCGGAGCGATGAAAAAGCCGTGAGTAAACTTACTTTCTTCATAGTAAAGTTACTTGGCGCAGTCGCAGTGCGAACATTGCGCATGCGCACTAAGAGAATTCTCACTGCGATGCGATGAAAATCTCCGAGCGAACAACTCGGAATGAGGGCCAATGTAACGTTACCTTCCCCTGGAATACCACCAATGTGCAGCACACCTAAAAATGTGCGCGTGCATGGAACCTCCTTGCCCGACATGCCATTGAGTGTAATAACCGCTGACGGTGACAACACTCTGTATGAAGCAGGCCATCGAGAGATGCATCGTTATGCACAACTTGTTTTCCAAGAACATGTTGCATTTGAACTGTACTTGAATTGGAGCAATAAGGTCAACTTTGATGGGCAACGAGGAAAATTTGCAATCCCTGACAATTTGCGCAAGGACATACTGTTACGGTGCTAAGTCCGATTCAAGATGGGAGATGTTGAATTTGTAAAGCTGAAGGGCACTTTAAATGGATTGCTACGGATGCCCATAATAAAATCATGGAGAGGCATACTGTAACAGCACAGCAACTGGTGACTTCAAACTGTGGCATCTATTGGACACGACCTTCAATGTGAAGAAGGGTGACGAGAGAATATGGTCATTCACTGATCAATAAAAAAGGTACGTTACAGTACTTACAGTACATTATTGTGCTGTGGTGGTTACTGCAATGTGCTTACTGCTTGAACATTATTTGACTGTATTGTACAGTACAGTCAGTGTTTCTTACAGTTCTGTACAGTATTGACGTTTCTCTCTCTTGCTCTCCCACTCTCCTGCTCCTGTATGGGACTTTGTAGTGATAACAGCAGGGGGGGAGTTTCAAGGCTCGTTACTGTTGCATTATACAGTGCACTGTACATTGTTATACTACATTGTACACTGTAGACTCTCTCCCCCTGCCCCTTCTCTTTCAGGGACTTTGAAGGTTTTGCTATGGGGCCCTTAAAGTTCTACTTTTGCCCCTGCCTGACAGTACTCAATTCCAGACATCTACAGTATACTGTACTGTAGGCTGTATCTGAAACGTCAGATTTACAGAAACAGAAACACTTTGTTAGGCATTGCTGTGACATGTTGCGAACATACGAATCCTACTACTGTACTAACGATATTTTTATTATCTTCTTCCCACCATGCACTGAACTACTGAGAAAAAGGAGGAAGAACTGCGTCGAAGTAGGTAAGCTTGTGATACTTACTGTGTACAGGTTAACAGTCTTTGGAAACTCTGTCCCTGATATTGTTTTTCCCCCTGAAACTGTATCTCTCTCCCACCCCACCCCTCTCTCTCTCCCCCTCCCCCTCATCTTTCTCTATGACACCATCTCTCTCGCTCTTGACTCTTTTTTTTTTTTTTACATGAAACCCTCTCTCTTTCTCCCCCTGCCCCTTCTCTTTCTTGTTCCTCTCTCTCCTGCATGGGATTTGATATTGACACCAGCAGGGTGGACTTTGAAGGTTTTGCTATGGGGCCCTCAAAGTTCTACTTTTGCCCCTGCCTGACAGTATAAGGTGTATACTGTATGAAACATAAATGAATTGTGTGAATGTACTGTACACACACTTTGTTTAATGCACAAAGTTATAAAAAAATATTGGCTAAAATTACCTTCAGGCTGTGTGTATAAGGTGTATACTGTATGTAACATACAGTAAATGCATTCTGTGCTTAGATTTAGGTCCCATCACCATATCATCTCTTAATGGTATGCAATTATTCTAAAATACGGAAAAATCCCATATCCAATACGCAGTACCTCTGGTCCCAAACATTTTGGATAAGGGAGACTCAACCAGTACTCTACATGCCATTTATAACAGATTGCATGGCAACCCTCCCCCAGTCAAACATACTGTATTTCTAAACAATAGATGATGTCTCCTTTCACTCCAAAAGAGTTAATCCAATTTGCCCAGAATACACATCCATATGCAGATACTGAATTTCTAAACAATAGATGACTTCTCCTTTCAAAAGACTTAAGGGGGGTACTCACGGGAGAGATGTGTGCTGAGCGATCTTAACACAGACCGCTCAGCACACATCTCTCACCCCGCTCAGCACAGCGCGATGTACTGAGCGAGGAGGAAAGCCAACGGGGGGCCGCTCACTTCACACAACGGTGAAGTGAGCGACCCGCTAGATTGAGCCTGCATGCAGGCTCAATCTAGCACCGGCGATAGCGATGCGCGGGGCCGCGCATCGCTATCGCTGGAGGGCATACACACGGCAGATCCGTGCTTAAAATCTAAGCAATCTAGCAAGATTACTTAGATTTTAAGCACGGATCTCTCCGTGTGTACCCCCCTTTACTGCAATCCATTCCTACAATGTGATACAAACAAGCTGATCAGGCCGGCTCTGATGTTACACACTCGCCCAGAAAATGTTTGGGAAGGCCTGTATTTTTCCTCAGAAAATGGCCAGTTACTACCCACAAATGTCCCCTTCTTTAAATACTGTATTTTGTTTGAATTCATATCATTGTTTGGATGTCATTAGTCCTAGAACACAATGAAATGCATTGGTGTATTAAATATTGTATTATCACCCAAGATTGCATGGCAGAATGCAGTCACATTGGGTGAATGTGTCACCTGGAACAGGCAGGATCATACTGCATCTAACAGTATACTGTACTTCTTATTAGGCTCATTCAGATACTGTATACCCAAAATAGAAGGGATAAGCAAATACAGTACATTGGGCTCATTTATCAAGGAGTACATCGCTGACTGTGTGTGGGCACCCTCCTCTCCTGTAGCTGTGACTGTCTCTGCTATCAAACTGAGCACTAGAGACTGTGGCACAGTGCCAGAGTCTACAGCGCGTGCGTAAAACTTTGAAAAAATGGCGCAGCGGGCATTTTTCGGAGTCCTGCGCATGCCCTGTAGACTCTGGCACTCAGAGTGCTAGCAGCAGTGGTGACAGCTACGAGAGAGGAGGGGGCCCAAACATGGAGTCTGCACACGGGTCCCCTCCTCTCTACATACGCCCATGGTACTACTGTGTAGCATAACGTGAATAATGCCCTGTTCCCAGTGGGACTATTATATCGGAAGTATAGTGAGAGTCAGGAACACTAATACAGTTTAACAAATCATTTATTTACAATATCATTGACAATAATTAAAATATACTTATCCACGTTCCTTAAGGCAGTTATACAGGATAATCAGAGTCCTAGCATAAGGTGTAGTCCCAGGGAGCCTCCTGTCGCTGTGTAGCGCCTAGGTCTCGTCAGTCAAAGGAACCCTATTGCCAATCTCAGGTCTCAATGGAGGCTGCTATCAGTCTGACATGACCCTCTATTTAACCCAGAATTCTGAGAGGTGGTCAAGGGATCATATCTCCATCCACATGTCATTGGAGTCCCTGGTCACTTGTACAATATTAGGAAATCTATTGTTGTATTGAATTCTAATGTAGGACAAATAGCCCTTTACCTTTGCATATTTTAGATGTCTAGGCCACTTAATCAAAGGTAAACATCTGTTTGTTGATCATGAACAAACCTATTGTCTGGCCTATTATGTAAGCTTAAAATGTTAACAATTGCTTGTTAACATACTATAAAGAACAAACAGCTTGTTCCTACAAAGATGGAAAACTAAAGTCTTACAACACAAATACAGTATATGGCTATGTGTACACATTTTATACATAGAAGACAAATAGCTAGCTGTAGGTCAGAAATCAATACTGTTACAATCCACCCTTGGCTTCTATGTATTATTAAGTGTTATGTCCAATATTATTATCAGTCGAATTTCCATCCATCCTCCCATTGGCTCATCTCTCTCAAGCTAACAGGAGTAGCTACATATGCAAAAGTTTTTGATGAATTTGGGGAGTGCGGATCCAATATTCTTTTTCTCCCAAACTGAATCCAGTTCATAGAGTGATCTACTGGATCTTTTTACGTTCGCTTTCAAAGTTAATGTCTGGTCTGCTGTATGCTGTTCAAACACGATCCAAAGAAAACAAAAAGATGAATCCAACTATCATCAAGAATGTGCCTGATTCATAGCACCATACTCCTTGGTCAGGGCGAGATTCCCTCAGGCCGGCATACATCTTGGTTCAACCTGTTGGGAAAAATAAACAAGTGTTAAGTTTCTTATCAGCATGCTCTTGGATACAAATGATAGGCAGGGTTAGCATCACCTTTAACCAGAACATAGTATGTTTTTCCTTGCCTTAATGCTGCTATCTCCCCCTTCTTTTTCCTAACCTGGTTGTCCCTATTGTTCTTATCAATTAGGAGCTTATACTTAGCTCTGAATATGACACAGTGAGGTGGCCTGGGTGGCATGGGCTCTAACAATCTCTGAAAGGGGGTGGTTCCTGTAAGGACCCTTTCATTCAAACAGCATACTGCCTCCTGTAGGACACTGTCCCAACCCTTTAAAGTGTGCATGGGCATTCTATTGCTTATTTGTTCCTTAAGGAGGCCATTCATTCTTCCTATTAATCCTGCTGCATTTGGATAAAATGGAATATGGTACACCCAATACACATGGTTCTCCTTTGCCCAATCATAGGTTCTTTCTGCTCCACTATGTCCACATTGTTCATGCGCCCACCATCCCAGATTGTATATGTAAATTTTTTCATCTTCCTCCACTGGTGATTGAGTGGCTGATTTGATTTGTACAAGGGCATCAGCTGTGTCATTAGGCGAGAAACCTGTGTGTGCATTTACATGAACAATTGAGATAGACCTGCATGAGTTGTAGTTCCAAATTTGATTCCATATTTCAGGCCCACCCCATAAAGTCTTGGAATGGGTTCTCCAATCTTCTTCTTTCCACGAGGGCATCCAAATAGTGAGACCTTTATACGGGGCCCAACTGTAAGTGTAGATTATCCAAAGACCATCTGTCTCTTGTAGAAGCATCAGTACAGCTTGCAGTTCTACATTTTGGATGGGTCCCCCTTCACCATTCACATATATAACTTCCTCCAGTACAGATTGGAATGCTGCGGCAGTCCAAGTTCGGCCCCTTTGTGTCAGGGTAGAGGAGCCGTCTTTAAACCAAACAATCTTCTGCTCTTCATCTGTTAAACTGGAGAAATGTTCAGCAGTTGAAACTGGAGATTCTTCTTTCAACGGTGGGGGTAGCTGTTCAGTGCTATCGAATTGGAAAGTAACAATTCCTGTAAGGTGGCAGGTGACTTGAGATGGCTCTTGAGAAGCTACTCCTCCCCTCTCTGATAAGTACCACTTCCAGTTCTGTACCATGGGCTTCCGTGCAACAGCAGAACGTGATTCAAATCCTTCTTGCCTCAGCCATACTGCAATAGGGAGGTCTGTACGTATTGCGATTGGCTGTTGTTTGATTGTGCTCTCTACATGTTGGAGAGCATTATATGCAGCTAGAAAAGTCTTTTCTAAGGGAGAGTATTGTCTTTGTGCTGAGGAAAACTGCTTTTCCCGGAATCCAATGGGCTTCTTCTTTTGTCCCTTGATTGCATTTTCCTGCCATAAGCCCTGAGATGTTCCATGCTCTGTGGTAGTTACATCCAGAAAGAATGGCTGATCTGACTGTAGTGGACTCAGAACATTATGCACCGTGATAGCTTGCTTTGCAATTTGAAAAACCTCTTCTTGTTCAGCAGACCACATAAATTCTTGACTGTCTGCTGCAAAGGGTACAGAAACGAAAGTATTTCCTAAATCCACCCTAGCATGTAAGGCTATTTGTCCATTAGTGTTTGAGATTTGTTCCACCAAAGTTATCATATAAGGTACTGCTGCAGCTAGGGGTGGCGTCGCTTTGTTTAGTCCCCAAGAGTCAATTGACAGTCTGTATGAGCCATTTGGCTTTTTCACGGGATACACTTGATCATTAATGCTTTGTGCTTCACGGAATACTCCATCTTGTAGCAGAGCCTGAACAGTGTCCCCAATTTCCTTCAGACCACCTTGTATGTGGTATTGCTTCAGGTTAGCTGGCTGTGCAGGAGAAGGTATGTGTATGGGTGACCATTTTGTACTCCCTCTAACTACCGGCTTTAGTGCAGAAACCGTGAAGGCTCTTACAGAACCCCCAAAAACATAATTACCAGAGGATGTGTCTATGGACTGTCCTCTCAAGATATCCATTCCAATTATGTTGTCGGGGAGCTCAAAAACCAACACTGAAGCATCAAAGTAGGGACCGTCCCCTATTTGGAGTCTGCACTGTATCCGGGCAGCCCATGTCTGCATACCTCCTAGTCCCTCTACAGCAACCCATGTATGTTTGCCCGATGGGGTGTCATGTAGGATGCCTGCCCCATGAAATAGGGAAACCTCAGTACCAGTATCGAGCAGGGCTACGCACTGTGTTTGTGTGTTTTGATTCCACTGTATGCGAACATTAGCAAAAGGGCGTCGGTCCCGGTGTTTCTTTAAACAAATACTGTAGGGTATCTTTGCTTCCCGGGACCCGCCTCCCCTTCATAGGGGCTGTGACATTGGCCAGGGGGAAGTCCCAGTGTTCCCACCCCCTTGGGTCACCTCCCTTAGCATTTCCTGTGCCTCTGCATAAGGGCTTTTAGCTGTGGGGGTAAAGGGTTGTGTAATCTGTACCAGCTTTCCCTCCCCCATTTCATTGTTTTGTCTACTAACTGGTTCACTTTTGAGCTTAGACTGAATCTTTTTCCACATTTCAGACATAGCATCATTTCCAATGCCATCAATCTTATCTTTTGGGACCCCGGCATTCAACAGATCAAAAAACATTTGATTACGTGTACGTCTGTATCTATTGGGGGGTCTATCATGCCACATCTTGCTTTTGTACTGGGTAGCAGGGGTGGCCAGTGCCCTAGCTTGGACTACTTTGTCTGGAGCTACTCCCTTTGGTTGCAGTAAACTCATCTGTTCTAACACAGTAATCATTTCAAACACAGTAACCTGCTTAGCTGTGCCAGGTAAAAGAGTGAACAAAGACATTCTCAAATGCAGTGGGGCTGATTGTAGAAAGAAAGACATCCTACGCTGTGTGACATGGGTCATATCAGGACCTTCCCAATCAACTTCAACCTGTCTCCCCCCCACATTTTTCTGAAAAGCAGTCATACATGCCAGCACTCTCAATCGTTCAATCCCTGCACACAAATCTGGCCAAGGGTCAAGGGGAATGAGATCAGAGGGGTGGTCATACACAGTAGCTATTGCCTCTCTCACCCTATGCAATAAAGAACGGACACGTAATCCAACTTTGTGATTTTGTAACTGCCGTCTGACTCGTGGATCTGCACATATGGAACCCAACCCCAATGCTTCAGTGGTGTTCAGCATAATAGAGTCTCCTCCATTATCCCATATCTGTAGGACCCATTGCAAAAGTCCCTGTCCCTTTTGCTGCCTGTATTTTGCAACCAACTCGGTAATTTCACTAGGGGTATAATTACGGGTCTCTGTGGTGGTGTCATCACCCTCTTTTTCTGACTCCTCATCCTCACTCTCTGCACTGTTTGATGCAGTGTTACCTGACACATTTATTCTATCTTTTTTCTGTTTCTTATGTGATATTACTTTGGAGGTGGTTACCGGGCGTAATTCTCCGCCATTCACCTCAAACTCAATACCATCATCTGTGAATTCCTCTGGGTCTATTCTACACAGTCCATCCCAATTGTTTCCTTCTACAACAGTTCTAACCAGTAAAGGGTCAACTGTCTGCCTTCCCCTGTTCAATTGTTTCTGGTTCAATACATTTACAACATATTGGGTGGCATTATCTTTTACAGTTTCAATCTCTTTTCCCTGATCTCTAATACATGTACGTAAGACAGCTAGTTGTTCTTTCAATACAGTGTTTTCATCAGTTAACTTAACCATTTCTTCCTCTGTTGTAAACAAAGCCTGAGCACACATAGATAATACATGAGCACATTGTACTCGTTCACCTTTTGTCATTTTACTTAAATCAATATTTACCACAGCATTTCTGGGGTCCGCTAAACGGACCAAGGTAACATATTTGCATGCTTCACGCATACATGGGGTCCAGTGTCCATATTTTGACACCCATGATGGTAAAGTTACACCCTTAACTTTATCAGTTTTAGCCTTAAACCATGCCATCATTTTGTTGATTTATACAGAACAGGTTTTTTTTTTATATAAGCACTCTGATATATCGTGATCCTGTATCTGATCACACATACACTGATTTCTTTACCTAAATCACAAAACCTCTCTCATATGGATGAGACAGAGAGAAACATACAGTACAGGACAGACCAACATACACTGTGATTTCCTACTGCTAAATCACAAAACCTCTCTCATATGGATGAGACAGAGAGAAACATACAGGACAAACAAACATACACTGTGATTTCCTGCTTCTAAATCACAAACCTCTCTCATATGGATGAGACAGAGGGAAACATACAGGACAGACAAACATACACTGTGATTTCCTACTTCTAAATCACAAAACCTCTCTCATATGGATGAGACAGAGGGAAACAGACAAACAAACACTGTGATTTTCCACTAAATCACAAAACCTCTCTCATATGGATGAGACAGAGGGAAACATACAGGACAGACAAACATACACTGTGATTTTCCACTAAATCACAAAATACCTCTCTTATCTAGCAAAGAATCAGAGAGAAACATACAATGCGATACCTCCCTCATACGGCAATGAGACAGAGGCACACATAAAACAACTGTATTAGGTCCACTGATCACTATTAATTCTTCCGATCCCGCTTCTGACACCAAATTTTGTTCCCAGTGGGACTATTATATCGGAAGTATAGTGAGAGTCAGGAACACTAATACAGTTTAACAAATCATTTATTTACAATATCATTGACAATAATTAAAATATACTTATCCACGTTCCTTAAGGCAGTTATACAGGATAATCAGAGTCCTAGCATAAGGTGTAGTCCCAGGGAGCCTCCTGTCGCTGCGTAGCGCCTAGGTCTCGTCAGTCAAAGGAACCCTATTGCCAATCTCAGGTCTCAATGGAGGCTGCTATCAGTCTGACATGACCCTCTATTTAACCCAGAATTCTGAGAGGTGGTCAAGGGATCATATCTCCATCCACATGTCATTGGAGTCCCTGGTCACTTGTACAATATTAGGAAATCTATTGTTGTATTGAATTCTAATGTAGGACAAATAGCCCTTTACCTTTGCATATTTTAGATGTCTAGGCCACTTAATCAAAGGTAAACATCTGTTTGTTGATCATGAACAAACCTATTGTCTGGCCTATTATGTAAGCTTAAAATGTTAACAATTGCTTGTTAACATACTATAAAGAACAAACAGCTTGTTCCTACAAAGATGGAAAACTAAAGTCTTACAACACAAATACAGTATATGGCTATGTGTACACATTTTATACATAGAAGACAAATAGCTAGCTGTAGGTCAGAAATCAATACTGTTACATGCCCTGCCTGACAGTACTCAATTCCAGACATCTACAGTATACTGTACTGTACTGTAGGCTGTATCTGAAACGTCAGATTTACAGAAACACTTTGTTAGGTTTTGTCAAAGTCGAAAAATATTGTAATGCATACATCATGTACTAACCACGCACACATGCCCACTGCGCGTGCACTTGTTCCGCCGTGCGTGCACATATCCGCAATTTGCGTATGATCGCTCCCGCGATCCTGCGCGTGGTATGGGTATTTACGGCGGAGTTTGTGAGCGCATAGAGGGTTATCAGAACATTACATATTTAACCCAAATAGTGCACATTTTACACATAGCTCCCCTGCACCACACCTGCAAGTACCAACAGTTTAAATGATTCCAGGGCTAAGGGATTCACCTTTGCATGATAGGAAGGGACAGACAAAGGTTATAAGGTGATGTCTAGTATCCAGCTGTAGGGTATTTTAAGGGTAACATTCCGGTGTTGGTTAGAGGAAGATCGCATGTTCCTGCGTATAGTTATGTGCAGAAGTAGAATATAGATATAAACTGTATTTACTGTATATTATGTATGCGGCGGGAATCCAGAGGAGACCACCCACAAGAGCAGTTGGGAAAGACATCGCCCACCTTTTCAAATCAACCTATGACCTCTCCTGTAATGTAAAGATGCATCTCTGTGTCCAATAGACAAAGGAATTACAGTGACCATTGTATTGTATATGGAAGTAGTGTATAAAAAGCCTGTTGCTGCCTGGCTGGTCAGAAGACTCTGAACGCTATCTACCTGATGAGTGGAGGACTGGTCCAGGTTGCGCAAGCGAACATTCTCACGTATGTACATTGACTGTAGCCATTTACTCTGTTGTAGATTTATCTTGTTAGCCTTGTAGAGTATAATTTGTATTGTTATCCCCTTTCAAATAATCCACTGTGGTGTTAGAACCCAGCGGTTAACTACATATCGGTGTTGTGTCCTCATTTCCCTGCTAGGGTTTAAAGCTTGTTTAACTGTATAAGGTTTAAGAGTGTATTGATAAGGTGTGTACGCACAGCAAGTACTTTATACCGTCAGCGCTGCGTAAGGTTTAAGGTTTAACATCATTACAGTGCTTTGCGGCACATGGTTTAGAGTGTAAGAATAACATTGCATTGCATTAAGAATAAGGTTTAAAGTTTATCAAGAGTGTGTGTGCGCGCTGTGCGTACTTTGTACACCCAGCGCGGCGTGTGTACGCTAAGTACGTACAACGTACGGGACTCTGTACGCAAATAGCGTACAAAGTGCGTAGCGTGTATATTAAGTCTAGCTGCTGCAGCGGCTCCATGGTAAAAGTGTGTTTAAAGGTATAGCTTTTTGGAGTAAGATAATATCGACATTATCAATTGGGGGCATCGTCCGGTTTTTCCTCATACCCACAGCCTAGCAGGCGAAAGCAGACTTTATCTATCAGCAAAGGGCGGACAGGTATCCTACGTAAGCCTTTTCCTGGCCGTAGAATACACTGGTAAACCCTACTTCAATTGCTGATAAGATAAGAGTCTGCTCTGCATGGTTTGTAGGGATGCTGGTGGGATCCGTAAGGTAAATACGTAAAGCTGTTTTAAAAGTCTGTGAATTTCTGTTTGGCGCCAAATGCGCACACAACACACGCATACACCTGTATTTTGTACTTTGTATACCTGCTCGCATTGTTGCCATAAGTAGTGATTATTAGATTCATTTTGACCTGTGCTGAGAAATTTGTTGCTATTTAGTTAAAACATAGACTAGATATTAAGGAAGTAAAACGTAAAACACAAATACAGTCTGGCCTAGTTAAACAGGTTTATACAGAAAGATACTGTGTTGTATTAAGTAAACGATTATAGGTAATATCGCTTACATTTATAGAAGTGTGGGATTTGTACTACTGCGGACGTACGGTCTTTGTACACGTGTCTCGGACAAAGTACGGGACTGCGTACGCAACGTGAAGACATACGCACGGTCGCGTGTTTACGCAACGTGCGTAAATGTACGGCCGCTAAGTACAAATTACACAATAGCATTGTTTAGTTTAGGCGCGAAACAGTAGCCACGCAGTAATAGCACAAATTGCTAAGTGTCCAAGATTTAGTTTAAATAAAACCTTTTTAAACTGTATTACCTCTGGTACTAAGGCTGTTTATCTGAATGAAAGTTAATTTTCTGTACAGAAAAACCAAAGTGTATTTGAGTGAACGAGCGTGAGTGTGCAAACAATAAAGGTTTTGTGGACCCAGGGAATTTGGGATCCCGTAGGAGACCACACCAGGTGAGTGGAGACTTGGTGGCGTGAGACTAGCTTGCTCACGTTGACATAGATTAAAGTACAAAGGAGCAAGGTAGCAGATACCGCAGGCCAGAAGGTCAGCGAAGGTTTAGAGTACCGCAGACCAAAGGTCAGCGAGGTTTTTGTTTAGGTGCCGCAGCCCAGGGGCTTAGCGAAGAAACCCATATAGGCCATTTGATTGATACGCTCCAGCTGAGGTTTCGCAGCCTGAAAAAAAATCGATTCCATTGGTCGTACGGTGGATAAGTAACAGTTACCTATACGCTGTGCGATTGGACAGCGCGTTCGTGAGTGCAATACTTAGCGCAAGGTGATACCCTTTTTACGAGCTTTGCGTAAAATCACGGGATCATTAGCACTGGGAGTAGCATACGCAAGCGTGATTTGTGTAAAAAATGTTTTGTTTTAAGGGAGTTTCGCTGGTCACTCAGGAAATCTCCAACAACCAATATTTACTGGAAAGGGTAAGTTACTCCCATATACTTCCAGTGAATAGAGGTTACACCGGGGCCCTAGGTTGGGTACTACCTTTGCTGACAACAGTATTTGGTAGTATTGGCCAACGTGGGCGGTGAGTGGGTGAGAGTACTCGTTGAACAATTTCGGCAATGGGAGTAACAGGAATAGTGCAACACTACCCTTTAAGTAGACCAGCGGAGATTACGATAGGGCCTTTGCAGACCAAGCATTCCTTTTTGCTAGCTGCATCGGCTCCGACTAATCTACTTGGGAGAGATTTATTTTGTAAAATGAGGTGTGTCATATATTGTACTCCTGAGGGTGTCTTCTTGGATATACCCGAGAATCACGTTCAGGAAGTGCAGGATATGTTAGACACCCCACAAAGGTTAATGTCACACTCTGCTGTTATAGACAAGTGTCTATCCAAGGTAGAGGAAATGATCTCCCAGATACCGGAATCCCTCTGGACCAAAGATGGACAAGAAACTGGATTGATGGCAAATGTAGCTCCTGTAGTAGTGCAAGTAAAAGATGGTAGGATAGCTCCAAAAATCCCACAGTATCCTCTGAAGCCAGAGGTGGAATTAGGAGTGTACCCAGTCATAGAGCGCTTGCTACAACAGGGCATCCTAGTTAGGACGTCCAGCACTGCCAATAGTCCCATCTTCCCTGTGAAAAAGAGTGGAGGGAGGGGTTACAGGCTAGTGCAGGATCTAAGAGGGATAAACAAGATAGTTGAGAGACAATTGCCCGTAGTGCCAAATCCAGCTGTCATTCTCATGCAAATTCCCCCTACTGCAAAATTTTTCACTGTCATTGACCTCTGTTCTGCTTTCTTTTCGGTCCCTCTGCACCCTGACAGCCAATACTTGTTTGCATCCACATACAGGGGAGTACAGTACACATGGACTCGCCTACCCCAAGGTTTCATTGACAGCCCAAGTATTTTCTCCCAGGCTTTGCATGACTGTTTACAATCCTTTCAACCTGAGAGCGGGTCAGTATTAATACAGTATGTAGATGACTTACTGCTGTGTTCTGATTCACTTGAATCGTCCTTGAAAGACACGAAACAGCTTATGTTTCACCTTTCTAATATGGGACACAAAGTTTCAAAGGACAAGTTGCAGTTGTGCCAGACCAAGGTAAAATATTTAGGACATTGCTTGACACAAGGCCTTAGACACCTCACCGCTGATAGAATACAGGCGATTCGCGACGACTCTGCCACAAACCCAGCAACAAATCCGCACTTTTCTTGGAATGTGTGGGTACTGCCGAAACTGGATCCCAGGGTTCTCCATACTGGCTTTACCTTTGCAGGAAATGGTCTCCTCGAACAAACCAGATCGGATCTCTCACACAGATGAGTCCGAACTGGCATTTGAGAGACTTAAACAGTGCCTATCACAGGCACCTGCATTAGGCATGCCAGATTATGGGAAACCCTTTGAGTTGTACGGTACGGAAAGTGCTGGGTGCACGGCAGGTGTCCTAACCCAGAGACATGGTGATGCCAGCAGGCCGGTAGCTTACTACAGTGCACAGTTGGACACCGTAGCGCAGTCTCTCCCTACATGCTTGCGAAGTGTTGCAGCGATAGCTTTGCTAGTGAGTAAAAGCGAAGACGTAGTGTTAGGACACAACCTGACCATCCATACACCTCATGCAGTGTCAGCCTTACTGAACTCTGCCCAAACCAGACATGTCTCATCTGCACGGTTTACAAGGTGGGAATTAGCACTAATGGCCCCTGTAAACATCACCATAAAGAGATGCAGCGCACTAAATCCTGCAACTTATCTGCCAGGTGTGCCTGGACAGGCACAAAGGGTGGAGGATGAGAATGATGGTGAAGGAGGATTTAGATCAGACACTGACACACATGATTGTATGGAATATCTGAACCAAACTTTCACTGCAAGACCCGACATTAGTGACAACCCAATGGAAGGCGTAGATTTTACTTTTTACACTGACGGTAGTTGCCACAGACAGACGGACTCGGGAGACTTGTGTACTGGATACGCAGTCGTAGATGACAGAGGTATCATAGAAGCTGAGCCCCTGGGTCCACCACACTCAGCACAAGTTGCTGAGCTGGTCGCCCTAACCAGAGCGTGTGAATTGGCCAAGGGTGTCAGCCAATATATATACAGATTCTAGGTATGCCTTTGGAGTAGTGCATGATTTCGGGGCCCTATGGCGCCTCAGAAATTTCATGACGGCAGCTGGCACACCTGTAGCGCATGCATCCCACATAAAAAGGCTTCTAACAGCGATACAAGAACCAAACAGAGTGGCTGTTATCAAATGCAAAGCCCACACTTACAGTCAAGACCCAGTGTCACTTGGTAACAGCCGGGCAGACGAAGCTGCTAAATCAGCAGCCAGCACCCCCATACAAACAGATATCACATCACTGATGATATTCAACACCGTCAACACACAACAATTAAGTGAAATGCAAAATTTGTGTTCTCCACAGGAAAAGGCAGTCTGGAGGTCAAAGGGGTATGGCCAAGAGTCCTCAGGACTCTGGACAGATGGACAGGGTAAGCCAGTGGCCCCCAGAGCATATCTTCCAAGCTTAGCTGAGGCGGCACACGGTCTGACTCATCTGGGTAAAGAGGGTATGTGTAAGTTGGTGAGAGCCTACTGGTGTGCGCCAGGATTCTCTTCTCATGCGGGTAAGAGAGCAATGACATGTCTTATTTGCTTGAGGAAGAATATTGGAAAGTCAATACCAACAGAACCATCCCATATCTCGCTGTCAGACGGCCCTTTCCAGGTAATACAGATTGATTTCATACAGTTACCACCCTGCAGAAATTTAAAATATGTGTTAGTCTGTATTGATGTGTTTTCCAATTGGGTAGAAGCGTTCCCGGCAGCCACAAATACTGCTACGTTCACTGCAAAAAAAATTGTGCAGGAATTTGTGTGCAGATATGGTGTCCCTAGAATAATTGAAAGCGAGATGGGTACCCATTTTACAGGTGAAGTCTTTCAGGTTATGTGCAAACTGATGGGAATTAATTGCAAGCTGCATACTCCGTACCAAGAAAGAAAAATAATCAAAAACCCAAGGCGCAAACTCACTTATGCAGCTGATTGAGCAAGTGAAGGCCACTTAACCCTCATGCAGATAAAACAGACAAATGAAAAAAGCTCAAATAAAAGCGCTCAGTGTGGTTTCATATAACTGAAATGATACTTATTGTCCATATGATTATGTATGAATTAGTCCAATCACAAGATGATTCCTTCTGCTGTAGTATGAGGACGATCAAATCTCCCACTCCATAGGATGTATCAAAGTGATATGTAACAAAAGCAGAAAAAAACACATTATGGTGTTGTACGTCTTTAAATGCTGAAAATGAAAAAGCAGCTTGAAAAAACAGATTTTCAAAGGAGATGGATGGCGTACCCCACTCACAATCAATATAGCTAGTCTCCGCACATAAAGGTATCTTTCACTCCACCATAAACTGTAAGTCAAACGTATAGTACGATGCGTACCATTACTCACTCAGAAAAATATGTAAATCCTCAGATAACGGTTTCTTTGTGTGTGGCTTCAAGAATATGCATAAAAAAGTGTTATAATTAAAAACACTTTATTACAAAATAAAAGATAATATTTACACAAACAGTGGACCTTAACACAAAATGGCTCTGGGCCGACAGTGAAATAGCTGATATGGCCGTCGGCCGAAAACAGCACTAACCAGCAAGATGGTAAAACACAAATCCAACCTCAAGAAACCAAGTTATGCAGGAACCACCTGTAAGCACTCATCCAACGCGTTTCTCCCCGCAATTGGGGCTTTTTCAAGGATCAAGAGTGCTCTAATGACAATGCTATTTATGAAGAAAAAACGGAAGTTGAAACAATTAACCAGCTTGGTTAAACCTATAATTAAGTGAGCGGGTTGCCATGGTAACACGTCTCCACGTGTACCCGGCATGCAGTGCATGACTAAATAACTGTATTCCCTCACGAACTTCAGTGCAGACGGACACTTCCGCCCACACTGCGTTAACTTCCTGTCCGCGTCTCCATGGCAACCGCCAGTAAGCGCGGACAAACCCACATCCTCATATGTGATGCAGACACTGACTTCCGCCTATCAGAGCCAGCGTCACGTTGCCATGACGCCTTACTTGGCAATCCGAACAACCTTGTCTCCTAAAGCACTGAGAACAAGGCAGACTGGCTTGTATATATCAATATCGGAGCCAGCATAACGTTGCTATGACAATTAACTCGGCAATCAGAGCAGCCACCTCACCATATATCCTATAGTCAAACCAAACTGGTTAATAAATGAGGAATTTAAAAATGGCCAGATAAATGATACAATAATCACACTGGCAACCTCTAATAAAAGATCTATCTAAATGGTCCTCATTGGTAGGTACCTGCTATTAAAATAACACTAAAGTTCTCTAGAGAACTAACTAAAAAAGAAGGGGTTCACAATGAATATGTGATGCCACCACATGTGGTATATAAAGAACAAAGATTTATTTATAATCTCTAGGGGGCACACCTACAGCGTAACTGTCATGTAAAAAGCTAAATGTTCCCTCATAAAAATATATCATCATAAAAATATAATGACCAAAACACAAGGTCTGGTTATCTTGAGGTTGCATATGAGCATCTAAAAACATAACAATATTTATAAAAACCATCTGAGTTCAAATTCATGATTAAGACCCCCTGGTGCCAATGTTTGTAAATTAAAAATCCACTTCATCTCACTTTTCGCTAGTCTAATATCCCTATTATTATTCCGCCACTGGACTTTGGTTAATTCAATACCGCAAAAAGAAACAATATGGTCAGTCGAACAGTTATGAATCTCCTTAAAATGAAGCGAAAAAGGATGAGTGATTAACCACTTCCGTATGTTCCGTAAATGTTCAGCCCAACGTATCTTTAGTGTCCTACTGGTTTTCCCTATATATAATTTATTGCATGAACACTGTATCACATAAACAGCATATTTGCTATTGCACGTGATAAAATGTTGGATCTTGAACTCCTTTTCATTCTATAGGAATGAGTTTAATTTCCTGGTTTGGGATGGGCAACTTCTACACATATTACAATGGCCACACCTATGAAAACCCTGATTTCTAACAATGCCCCCTAGAGGTTTATCTACATATGCACTGGATGTTAATTTATCCCTCAGGTTAGGTGCCCTTTTGTATATAAATTTGGGTTTCTCAGGCAAAATAGAGGACAAAACCGGGTCTTTTTTAAGGAGGTACCAATTTTTTTGGAACACACTCTCAATTTGTTTGTGGTAGCCATTATATTGTGTAAGAAATGCTATATTCTGAGGTGTTTCTGTAGACGGTCCTTTTACTTTTAAAAGTAAAAGGACCGTCTACAGAAACACCTCAGAATATAGCATTTCTTACACAATATAATGGCTACCACAAACAAATTGAGAGTGTTGATAAAGCGAAATATTTATCGTATATAAAACACTTTAAGAGGTCTAAGAACACTGTACGCTATCTACGTAAGAAGTACCGTAAGGGTACGCAAGTTGTGTAGCGATCGCTCAACCGTAGTCGAGACGCTCAAGCGTCACGTTCGCTTACGGCCCAGTGATCACAGGCAGGCACGCTATTGGCTGCCGACTAACGTAATGATTCGCTATAGCGTAGCGTACGCTCGGGACCACGAGGAGATCACCAGCGGTGCAGACGCTTACAACGTTAAAACCTTTATCTATACCTTTAACAATGAGATACACAGTATACCTTAGTGTAGAGACAGAGTGTAAGTGCAACCTGGTGTAACCTGATTAACTACAAAGCTGCTTGAGCGTCACCGACGCTCAGAGAATACTTAACCCTATAAAGAATACACAGATACCTGGGCTTAGGGTCCAAAACCTATTATATGTATTATAACTATTATACTTGCAAAAGGAATCACAGTACAAATGATACACTACAATATAACATAGACTAACTAACCAGATAACTACACGGGAAATACAATACAGTACAATTAAAGGAAAATACGAGAGAAAGAGTAGGGAGAGAGAGAGATGGCTCACAGTAAGACAATATGATTACGGAGAAAACTTACGCACAAGGGGAACGATCGCATGCGCCTCGATATCCAGCTCCCGATTATCAGCAATGAGAACCGTTGATGAGAGTGAATCTGGATATGGTCGGCCTGCCTATTTATGCCCCACACACAATACAATTCAATGGTCCCTACAATCTCATTGTCCATTGGACACAGGAATTCGGCTTCGCATTATAACAAAAGGTCATAGGTTGATTCATACAGGTGGGCTGTGACTGTTTCCAACTGTTCAGGTGGGTGGGATACTGGGTTTCCCGCCGCATGACTAAGTAAGAACAAATAATAGTAAATGGACATAAACTTCTTATGTCCATAACCATTCGCACGAGCGATTAATCCGCTCCAAACCAACACCGGAATATTGCTATTTAAATACTCTTCCGATGGGTACCAAACACTACTGTATGACCCCTGTTAGACCCTTCGTACAATACAAAGAGGGATCTCTCTGTTCAGGAACATGCTATGTTAACCAAACTTTCAG